>NC_086242.1:2857500-3162500 GCF_036321145.2 Pelmatolapia mariae
AAAGACAGCACAGAGGCACTAATCATGGCAGCACAGGAACAAGCTCTGAGCACAAGATCCATAGAGGCTGGGGTCTATCACACCAGGCAAGACCCCAGGTGCAGGCTGTGTAAAGATGCCCCAGAGACAATCCAGCACATAACAGCAGGGTGCGAGATGCTAGCAGGGAAGGCATACATGGAACGCCATAACCAAGTGGCCAGCATAGTGTACAGGAACATCTGTGCCGAGTATGGTCTGGAAGTCCCAAGGTCAAAATGGGAGACGCCCCCAAGGGTGGTGGAGAATGACCAGGCTAAGATCCTGTGGGACTTCCAGATACAGATGGACAAAATGGTGGTGGCTAACCAACCGGGCATAGTGGTGGTAGACAAACAGAAGAAGACGGCTGTAGTGATCGATGTAGCGGTTCCCAATGACAGCAACATCAGGAAGAAGGAACACGAGAAGCTGGAGAAATACCAAGGGCTCAGAGAAGAGCTCGAGAGGATGTGGAGGGTGAAGGTAACGGTGGTCCCCGTGGTAATCGGAGCAATAGGTGCGGTGACTCCCAAGCTAGGCGAGTGGCTCCAGCAGATCCCAGGAACAACATCGGAGATCTCTGTCCAGAAGAGCGCAGTCCTGGGAACAGCTAAGATACCGCACAGGACCCTCAAGCTCCCAGGCCTCTGGTAGAGGACCCGAGCTTGAAGGATAGACCCCGCAGGGGCGAGCGGGGGATTTTTTCTTTCCATATGTGTGTGTGTGTGTATGTATGTATGTGTGTATACATAGTGAATAATTTGTATACATTCATATATAGTCAAAGTTATACTCTGACAATTTTTAAGAAAAGATTCTGTTGCAAACATTTACTGTATTGAAATATGTTGGAAGAGGCGACAGTGACACCTTGTGACAAAATGGAGAATTGCTGCCTTGCGCACAGCTATGAGAGACAGCAGCAGCAGTGGTCATGCACTCCATATTTTTCACTGCGCCATCATGAGCAGACTGTGATCTGTATTTTATTTATTTACTAAATGTAAGTTTAGTAACATGTTTTTATATCTAATGTAAGTAAATCCACCGAACATCTTCCAAACACAAATTCATCAAAACCTTTGTCTGCTTGGTTTGATTTAAAATGACTAAATATGTGATTTTCCAAATGCATATGGACCTAACTATATATGTGTAAGGCCAAGAAGTGGGTCATGGATGAAAATGAGCCACGCCTATAATACATTAATTCAGAGCTTCCCAAAGTGTGGGGCCTTACCCCTAGGGGCGGCACAGAGCAATTGCAGGGAGGGCGCGGTATGAATTTAAAAAAAGAAAAGAAAAAAAGAACTCTGCTAGCATAATGGACAGGTTTTTGACGGGGCTCGCACACAAATGAAAAGCAGAAAATGAAGCGTCACCAAATATGCATACAAACCCACTTCCTTCCAAACCAAAAAGCAGAAAATATGATGAAGCATATCTTGCGCTTGGCTTCACCTGCACAACGGTGGGTAATGAGAAGAGGCCGCAGTGTGTTGTCTGTGTTAAAGTGCTGGCTTGTGACAGTTTAAAGCCTAACAAGCTAAGACGCCACTTAGAGACAAAACATCAAATCAAATCAAATCAAATCACTTTTATTGTCACATCACATGTGCAGGTACACTGGTACAGTACATGTGAGTGAAATTCTTGTGTGCGAGCTTCACAAGCAACAGAGTTGTGCAAAATACAATAACGTAAAACAAGCAAAATATAAAAATGGCTAATCTAAAAAGTAATGAATATATGTACAATATGTAAAGGTATATACATTACTGAATGACCACGACAATTTAGAAGTTTTTGTCTGAAAAAGTCCACTGATTTGTCTTTGTGCTCCAGAGCACAAAGACAAATCAGTGGACTTTTTCAGACAAAAACTTCTAAATTGTCGTGGTCAACAGTGTCTCTTTACTAAATCTGCATCTGTTTCGGCAAATGCTCTCCTCAGTAGTGATGTGTCGGTCACGAACGAAACGGCTGTTAGAGCCGGATCTTTGACGTGAACGACGCGAGCCGGCTCCTTGACGTGAACGACGCGAGCCGGCTCCTTATCGCGAGCCGTGGGGGATTTTTTTCTTTCTCTCACCCTCTCTCTCGCACTTTTTTTCCGCTTCACTCCGCACGCGAGCCTTGTGCTTTGCGCTGGTTTATTGCCACTGTGAAGTTTATTCATGCAGGCCCGTATGACAGAGAATATGCATCTTCTTTTTGTTTTCATATTTTAATTTATATTTAATTGTGTTGTGGTTTGCAGTGTTTTCTGTTGTTTCACTTTAAATTAAAAGGAAAAAGCTGAAAATTTAAATAGTTAAAAGTTGAAATGTGAATAGTTGGTTTTTGTATTATGATTTATTTATTACATTTTATGTGGAGTGAATAAATAAAAGTATATTTACGGTGGCCCCTGGAGACAAAGCACGTACAAACTTCAAAACACGTACGAACTCTGAAGCACGTACAAAAGACAACAGAAGTGCTCCAGGATGCTAGGGCGCAGTGTTGAGCTTTTGTTACCTAGTGGCTACAAAAGCCAGGAAGTACCAACGACCGGATTTGGTGTGTGGTAGTAACAGGTAAATGAACTTTTTTTTTTTTTAATTATTTGAATATATATGAGTGCTTGTGTATAAATACACAAACAATACACATATGCTTTCAATTGTGTAATTTAAGTGATCTAGGTAGCTCTGTTTGGAAGTTCAGTTAACGCTAGCAATGTGTTTTGAAGTTTGTACGTGCTTTTTGTCTCTAGTGGCCACTGCATATATTTATATATAAACATATATAAATAAAACCACTTTTTTTTTTTACATTAGTAATTCCTTTTGTGCAGAATTTTATATTGTTGTTAATAATAAATTAATTAAAGCAACAAAACAACCTGAAGAGCCGGTTCGGAGCCGAAAGAGCCGGCTCTTTTAATGAGTCGAGCTGAAAGAGCCGGTTCTCTAAAAAGAGCCGGAAATCCCATCACTACTCCTCAGCTCCTATAAAGTTTCCTACCAAGTGGCTCAGTGTAAAAAGCTGCACACAATTGCAGAGGAATTAATACTTCCCTGTGCTATGGATATGGTTTCAACTATGATTATTGGACGCAGCAGCCAGCAAACTACGGGGTATTCCTCGTCCAATAATACCATCGGCAGGCGCATTTATGTCAAAGGACATAGAGGAGCAGCTTAATGATAAGGTGCGTGACAGCCGCTTTTCTCTGCAGATGGATGAAGCCACTGATATTAACAAAGACTGCTTACTGATAACGTATGTCAGATTCCTTGATGGAGATGAGATGAGGGAGGAATTACTTTTCTGCAAACAAGTTCCTGCCAGAGCCACTGCAGAAGAACTGTGTAAAGTCATAGACTCTTACTTGAAAGAGGTCGAGCTGAAATGGGAGGACCGTGTGGGGATTTGCACAGACGGGGCGCAGGCTATGGCTAGAAAACGAGGAGGGCTGCAAGCACTCATCTCCCCCAATGTGCAGTGGACACACTGTATGATACACCGCGAAGCACTGGCGTCTAAACAGCTGAGTCTTGAGCTGAGTAACGTAATGACTGATGTCATCGCCACAGTCACCTACATCAAAACACGACCTGTGAAAGCCCGGATTTTTTCGGCACTGTGTGAAGAAATGGGCTCCGACCACACAGCCGTTTTGTATCACAGCGAGTCCCGATGGCTGTCACGTGGGAAGGTGCTATCCAGGGTCTCTGAACTGCGAGATGAGATCCGCATCTTTTTGAAGGAAGAGGGCAGTGATCTTACCAACAAATTTAACTGTAACAACTTTCTCATGAAACTGGCATACCTCAGTGACATGTTCCTGAAACTCAATGAACTAAATTTGCAGATGCAGGCCACAAACACTCACCTCCCACATCTGACAGATAAAGTCACATCTTTGTCAGAAAACTTGAAATGTGGAAGCAGCGAGTGAAAGATGGAAACGTGGACTCATTTGAGAATTTGAAATCATTCACTGAAGACAACAAGCTGCAGAACACAGTGATCCCATTCATGAGAGAAAACGTCTGCCCTTCAGAAACATTTCCAGAGATATTTCCTGGTGCAAGTGTAACAGAGTTAGAAAATAGCTTAATGAATTTCCTCAAAATTGATGTGCTTTGTGAATAGTTGGAGCCACCTGCTGGACAAATACCCCAACTGCAACTGTTAAGGTTCCAAATTGCTGCACAGCGCATGGAAAATACTCCCAAGCTGGTGGTAGGTGCTTGTGAGCGATGCTGTTGTCAATTTTGTTTGTGTATTAATGAAAACATTCTTATGTTTTCATTAATACATAAGAACAATCAAAATACATGTTGACAAAATAATTGTCAACATGTACTTTGATTGTAAGCAGTACTAGCATGTATCCTGAAAGTTACAGGCATTTTGATGCATGGGTAGTAACTTTGTTCACGAGTAGCATTTTTAGTTAGCATGTTAAGCTAATACTCGTTAGCTAGTCGGGTGCTTTTTGACTTGCACTCAGCTCTAATGTTTCTCTATGAGATTGTAATTGTTCTAATTCTTGTTAACAGAACTGAATTTTGCAGTTGCTTTTCACACTGTTGATGACAACTGTGTGCTGTTTTCTTTGTACAAGGTAGGCGCTGTTAAGTATAAGTTTTAGTTGATGCTGTTGTATAGGAAAAAAAAAGATGAACAATGATGATTGTTTTATTATAGAAAAGCTGTTTTTATACGTTATTGTTGTTGTTGGTTAGGAAAAAGGAGATATAATGTCTCTCATCTCTCAGTTACCACAAGGAGAAAAATAAATAAATAATACTGCCACTATATGATCACAGGTTTGGTTTCAGCTAGAACTTTTAAAGAAAGACTTTGTTGATGTTGTGTTGTATAAATATATCTTAGTCATTTGTTAAGTGTTATGTTTGGGGGAAAAAAAAGGAAAATACTCCCAAGCTGGTGAACTGAATGTTGCAGTTGCTTTGCACACTGTTGATGACGACTGTGTGCTGTTTTCTTTGTACCAGTTGCCAGAATAAAGAGGGAGCCCAGAGTAAGGGCAAGTCCAGCGTCGCAGTGCCGTCCTTTCTACATGGGCATATCAAACCACTTGCACCATAGACTCACAGAACAGCAACAGCTACACAAGATTCCAAAGAATATGACTGGATCCGTGACCCCTTCAGTGCAACACCCCCTGCTGACTTCAGCACATCCGAGGAGGAACAGTTCATTGATCTTACCTCTGATTCAACTAAGCTGCTGCAGTTTAATTCAAAGACCCTGGCTGCGTTTTGGATTGGAGTGGACAAAGATTACCCACTGCTGGGTAAGAGAGCCCTGGCCATACTTCTTCCTTTTGCCACATCCTACTTATGTGAAGTAGGCTTTTCTGCTGTGGCTTCAATCAAGACAAAGTACAGATCAAAGCTGGACATTGAAAATGAACTCAGAGTGGCGGTCTCAAAACTGCAACCCAGGTTTGAGAAGATCTGCAGCAACAGGCAGGCTCACACCAGTCACTGAAAAGATGTGAGGATTTTTTTTTTTTTTTTTACAGTTTACCATTTTTTGGTTATCTTACTCATCAGCTTGTTTGTCCCCCCCCCCCGACACACACACACACACACACACTCGTGTACATATCTCCGTACAATGTTTATACATATCTCTGTACATTGTTGACTGTATAACTTCAGTTGCTTATGTATATGGACCACTTTTTGTCTTCCTTCTATATTTTATATTCCCCTTGCTGTAAGAGCAGTGTGACACCCAAATTTCTCGTTTGCGGGATAATAAAGGTTTATTCTATTCTATTAAGAGCGGCTATGCCTACATTACACCACAAGAGGGAGTATATCCTAAAAGATCAGATCAAGTAGGAGTAAAGAGGCCAGGCCATTCACTGTTATACAAAAGTCTAGAGATTGTGTACAGAGTGTGTAACAATGCGCGATTTCTGTATGTTTGCAGGTAAGCAAGCGTAAAATAGTCAAGTTGACCTTGGTGTAAGGTTACGTCCATAGGGTGTTTATAGTGCATTTATGGTGTAGATCAGTGTAGATTAGCCATGGTAATAATTATCAGCAGGTAAAGCTAATTCACCAGTCATTTTACCTACCTTGTGGCTGTGGCAGTTTTATTTGTGTACCTAGGTGTAATCACAGTGACACAAGACTCTGAATCACAGTAATCTAGTGGTTACCAGTAGTTTATTTTTGTTCTGCGGTAAGTGTTTGTTGTTCTGAGTTTGAAACCGGTCAGGTCACTCACTGTCACGCAGTGTATACAGCAACACTCTAGAGACTGTGTACAAAATGTGTAATGATGCATTATGTCTGTATATTTGCAGATCATACTGTAATTGTGGACTCATTTTAATCCAACATTGCCGTTGTTCTCCTCTGAAGATTGCTCTCAGCTGGAAGCCCACCAAGCCAACCATGTTCATTTGTGCATCGGTGACTTTTTAAGGAAAGACAAGTAGAGACGGCTGCCAGTATCTACTATATTACCAGAATGATTGACTACTAGCTGACAAGCTGAAAGTGGCATTGCAAGTTACAGTGACAAGCAAGGAAGCATTGCTTCCTTGCTTGTCACGCCATTATGCCACTCATAGATTCATATGGTGAGATTAAACAGATCTCAAGTAATCATGAAAATCATAGCATCACAGACAAATTGATATTCATGACCTCTTAGAAAAAGTATTGAAATAGAACATTTCCATTTACGTATTTTTCACATCTGTGTAACATTACGACAACATTACCCGTGACTGTGGGCTGATCTCGTTTACAGCATGTTTTGTTTTTCATGTAACAGGACTTTTGGGTTAGATGGATGAATTTATTCAGAATTTAGTTTGAAATACTTTTACATATACAAAATTAGTATGTCTAAAAAAGTTACAGATTCACACAGAGATTTAAGAACTTAGTAGAGTTCACTTTTATTTTTGTAGATGTGTTTGAGGGTCATTGATCTCAGTTTCTCAGTTGTCATGATCATCATTATTGTAGCATTAAAATAATTAACTTACATGTCACGAGCAAGCTCAGAGAGGCAATGAAAACCATGCATATATAAAACATACGATGCTTGTCTTGAGTGTATCACAGCAGAAATCCTTAGAGGGGAAAAAAAGGTGAAAAGCAAGACTGTCATAACCAAATATCAATTAGTTTGGTGACACCAAACATAACTGATCTTAGAGGACAGATCACACCAACGAGGAGCAACCTCAGCACAAAGCCATAACAAACTCTCAATTTTTCCCAGTGGGTGTAGGCTGCATGTTGACGACATGGCTGCCGTGTTTGCGAATTTTTAACTCGCGATGCAACTGGCACCAGGTGCACCACATACAGACACAGGAAGTGGCGATGTCCTTACAGATAGAACCCTGTAGAGAAATATTCTGTAACTATACTCATTTTACTACTTGTACCATTTCTTAGTTAGTAATTTACCAGTGGGAGCCTAAAAAATATCTGTCATAATAATATTTTTATTAATAAGTGTTATAGGGTTGTACCTGGATGCCATATTTGTGTCGAACGCCAACCCTCAGACCCAAAGCAGCAGGAGGCGCAAACAGTGGTATCCCAAAGGCTGATAACACAGCGGGGCTGCAGATGTCACACAATGGGAGACAGCGGTTCTCTTCAAACATTCCTGCAACGGTACAGGCGAGGCAAGGGCAACACCAGAAACCATAGCAGCCTAGAAATAAAGGCAGATATTTATGTTTTAGTACATTATCTAAATGCAGCATATGATGATAAAAGGGAAATATAAATTAAAAATTTTTTTGGTTGCTTACAAGATTTTATGTCGTCACAACAGCCAAAGAGGCCAGTATTCCAGTTGGCTGTCATTGTTGTTGACTAGTTACTGTACCTGTTAATACATGGAAATCAGTACCAAGCAAGAACATCTAATGCAAAACCTTCACCTTTAGCACATATTCCTCATTAAGAGGCTGATTTAACAGGACAAAGAACATGTTTTTTGTTTTCTAAATGTCATTGTGACTTCCCTCACACCCAGATAGCTGCCCCTCCCTGAGCCCAGCTCTGCTGGAGATTTCTTGTTAAAAGGGAGTTTTTTCTTCTCACTGTCGCAAAGTGTTTGCTCACAGGGGGTCATCTGATTGTTGGGGTTTTCTCTCTATTATTCTAGGGTCGTTTACTTTACAGTACAAAACACCTTGAAGCAACTGCTGTTGCTATATAAATAAAATTGAATTGAACTGAATTGAATTGAACATCAAAAGGTATCTAATATACACTAAGTTAATATGCTTGCAAAAAGGAGTAGGAAGAATAGAAGAAATACTGGGATGGCACTGGACCATAGGCAAATCTCTATAAAAAAAATCTTTAAATCCCTGCTTGACAGCTATTTCATTTGTATGAAGACCAAATATTTATGACCTCATAGTATTGCATACAATAAATGCAACTTTGACTGACTGTGTTGTTTTGGTGAGTGATATCTAAGTGTTGCACACTCAGAGAGACATGACTCCATTCTCCTTTTGGCAACTTTATTCTCCTCACTTCAGGTTTGGAGTTTACAGGCAGCATAGCATATCATCACCAAACAATGCTCTCAAACACTGTTTTTTTTCTTCTGCGCTTACTGATGACATCACAACTCTGAACTCTGACCTCCTAGAATTAGTGAACTAAAATAATTCAGCCCTCCATCCATCCATCCATCCATTTTCTTCCATTTATCCAGGGCCGGATCGTGGGGGCAGCAGCCCAAGCCCCGGGGCCTCCTCCCAGTGGGACATGCTCAGAACACCTCACCCAGGAGGCATCCTTGTCAGATGCCCGAACCACCTCAACTGGCTCCTTTCGATGTGGAGGAGCAGCGGCTCTACTCTGAGCCCCTCCCGGATGGCCAAACTTCTCACCCTATTTCTAAGGGAGATAGGGTGAGAAGATCCCCTCCCTGAATCACTACCTTGTCGTGGTGGAGGGGTTTGTGTAAATGGTAAATGGACTGGTTCTTATATAGCGCTTTTCTACTCATCTGAGCACTCAAAGCGCTTTACACAACTTGTGCATTCACCCATTCACACCCATTCGCACAAGCACATCTTTTTAAGTGCTTCATAGCTAACATTCACACACATTCATACTCCGACGGATGCATCGGAGAGCAATTTGGGGTTAGTATCTTGCCCAAGGATATTTGGCATGTAGACTAGGGGAAGCCAGGAATCGAACCACCAACCTTCCGATCAGTGGATGACCTGCTCTACCACCTGAGCTACAGCCACAAGCATTGTGTGTCCCAGGGATCCCAGGAGCTATGTTGTCTGGGGGCTTCTGCCCCCCTGATAGGGTCTCCCATGTGTTACGAACTTGTATTTTCATGTGTTTGTGCTGGGCAGGTAATATCTGTTTATGTTAATTCAGCTGTGCCAGGGCTCTGCTCCGATTGGTGCGTGGATACACCGGCCCGACGCGACTGGTTCCAGCTGGAGGACCCACCCATTAAAAGGAGGCTGGAGTGCTACGGCTAGAGAGGTCCTCGCATCTCTCCTCATTACCCAGCAGCGTAACTGTGGCAGCCGTTGGCTGCAGTGCGGCTTGAAAGTGTTGGAAGTGGAGTGGGTAGGGGTGAGCTGCCGTTTCTTTTGATCACCCTTTTTTTTCTCCTGTTTTGAATTAGTTAAGGAGGTCAGACTCTGTCTTTATTTTTGACTTTGTTTTGGTAAGGTCAGGGGTGCGGGATTTGTGTAGATTTGTTTTGTTTATTATTTTGGCCTTGGCTCACCCTGAAGTGTTGACACTCCCGTTTTGTTGTTCCTCTTTTATTTATCACTTTGTAAATAAATCACACTATAACGAACGGAATTGTTTCCTGTGGCTGCTTGGGTCTTGGGGGGGAAGCGAGTGCCTCACTCATGTTATTGCCTGGCCCTAGACGGGTCGTAACACATGGCAAATTGGTCCTGGGTGAGAGACCAGACAAAGAGCGATTCAGAAGACCCCTATGACAAGACCATCGAGGGAACAGTTCACCCTGCCTGGGATAGGGTTACTGGGGCCCCACCCTAGAGCCAGGCCCGGGGACGGTGCCCGAGGACGAGCGTCAGGTGGCCAGGCATTAGTCCATGGGGCCGGCTGGGCACAGCCAGAAAAGGGGACATGGGCCCATCCTCCTGCAGGCCCACCACCCACAGGAGGTGCCGTAGGGGTCGGGTGCATTGTGAGCCGGGCGGCGGCCAGGAGCGGAGGTCCTGGCGGACCGATCCTTGCTACCAAGACTAAAATAATTCACTGAAAATTTTTTCCAAAAATAAAACACAATTAAATCAGCATATTTAGAGATTTCCCCAAAGATTACGAAAATGTCAGTTTTATAACCACTCTTAGATCGCAACAAAGGCAGTGCAATCAGTAAATGAATTTGTTAACAGCAACATTGGGTAGTGTTAAACTGTGTGTATGAAATTTTTTACCATGTTGTTAACCACACCTAAGCAATGCATTTACCTGGAAGCCACTACCACACAGTTGTATCAAGAACAAGGGCGAGGTAGCTCAGTGTGGGAAAAGTAAATTACGCGATTGTGCAATCCCATTTGGAGCAAAACACAAAACTAGTTGTTTGACTGATGAATGATTTACAGAGCTGAGATGGAAAGTTAGAATTGTATGCACTTTAAAAATATAACTTTTACAGAAGGAGAAAAAAAGACACAAACTCGACACAGTGCCACCGTGCATCAGTTACAAAACATTAGTTAGAAATAATAAACATGTTTTTAAAATACTCAGTGACCATAAATGTTTGTTAAAAGACCAGAATGATTACATTAGTTTACATCTTTCAGCTGAAAGCCAGAACAGATCATTTTTATGTTAGATCTGCAGGCTTTTGTAGGCATTTACAAATCATCTTCCAAATGTAGCTTTTTACAACTCGGGAAATATATTTTTTAAAAATACGATAAAAATGATTTCTTCTCTGTTCTAGCTGTTTGATATAATCTCACACCTCTCACTGTTTTGATTATAAATTTCCATTTTTACTAGCAACCAAAAAATCTTACCTGTTAAAGCTGGAAGTCTTGTTGTGAAGTCAGGAAGCTTTGAGAGAACATGCTGCATGTGCATCGTGCATTACTCAGATACCTAGGAAAAAAAATGCAGCAGAACCAGAACTATTACACATAAAAAAGGTTAAAACAACAACGCGCACCGAGGTGTGGCAAACCTGTTGACCACGTCGCTGTAAAACACAGTCAGTGTGCTTCATTTTGATGGCCAAACCTCAATTTCCATTTTTTTTAAAAATTTAACAACAGGCGTGTTTCAGAAAAAAGAAATCACAATAATGTGATTGATATTGTCATGCTGATGTTTTTTCATTGTCATCATTTGGTTAATGGTACGCGATGTGCAAAGTGGTCATCAGTCAGTTGGATGATTGAAACCAAAACGTAATTTAACCTCTTAAGCCTAACTGATCTCCTGCCTTTTACCCCTGTATCAGGGGGTGTTGGGGCTTAAGAGGTTGACAAATGTGTTAGCTTTAAAAAAAAAGAAAAAAAAAAAAAAGATTATCTGCCAAAATTACTTAAACGTCCGATCTCTCTTTTAAAGATTTCTTTTAGGTTTTTTAGCCTTTATTGTAGCCTTTATTCTGCTTAGTTTGACTGCCAAACACTGACTGACGTTTATGTGCAATTTTTCAAACTGCACACATGTCTTTGCAGTTTTCTTGTTTTCTATAAGATAGTTATTTGATATGTTTTTCCACAAAAATGACTCACATTTTCCTCACACTCAACCTTAATCCAGTTTTGCATTAAAACTAAGCTCATGTGATGATGTAAGTACATTTTGAGTATCACCAGCAGATGTTAAAAATGAATGTCTGGAAATCAGTAAAAGTTCAGTCAAAAAAGACTTAAGAATTGCGAATTTTCTCTTTTTAAATATTTTTAATAATATTATTTAAATGCAATAAGAAATTCAATAACGTTTTATTTATGTAGCACCACTTTAAAGTTTTCCTTTGGCTTTTTATATTGTAAAGACCCTACAATATGAAATAGACAAGCCAAATGATCAAACAAACCTTTAAGCACAGCACTTGGTGGGAAGGAGGAACTCGATTTTAACAGGAAGGACCTTTAGCTGTCCTAGGCTCAGGGTGGGGGCAGCTAACATCCAGCTTGACCAGTTTAGAGGAGAGAGACGAGAGAAAAGGACCGCTTAGAGAGACCTTGGATAAAACGCAGACTGTGGCAGCAGACAAACATTGCCATGCAGCGGTGGGGTAAATAAACGCACTGGGAGAGAAAAGAGGGGAAGACATTTTCAGTGCATCATGGGAAGTCAACCAGCAGCGCGAACCTACAGCAGCACAACTAAAGGATGGTTCAGGGTTGTCTGATTCAGCACAACAACTATAAGTTTTATAAAAAAGAAAAGGTCGGGAAGTTTGTCCTGGACATTTGTTTAATGTGACAGATGGCACAAATGCAAACATGTAGAAAAGTGTTGCCCAGAGGTGCAGCTCATTGTAAATGTTGAGCACACCCTCTGAATGCTCTAAAGACAGCTCCACGGTCTCTAAATATGATGAAAATGAGTGCTTGAATGGTTAAAGGCAAGCAAAACTCTGAATTAATGCCAGTGTATAATTCTCCCCCTGAAGGGAGTGAGTATGTAATTGGTTTCATTTGTTTAGTTTTTTTGTCTGTCTGTCCATCTGTCGAGTGTCCACAGTTTTCAAAGTATGTTCAAATTTTGTGTGAGGCTAGATACCAAGAACAGCACAGGCAGATTTCTTTTTGCCGAAAATCAGTGAAAACTTTATATTACTCACAATTTTTTGTGAAGCATTTTCAAACTTCAAGACAGTGTACTAGGCCTTGGGGGACACAAGTACCTAGTGTGGCTAAGCATCTGACCTTGAGCTTCAAATTTCAAGAGAATCTCAAGGTTTTCTTTTAGCTCATATAAGCCAAAATCTGCTCCAAACAAATGGTTAAAGATTATAAACTACACCTTATGTATAGGTACAAGGTCAGGGTCATAACATTTAGGATAAAGCTTTAGTTTCCAAAGGATCATATCCAAACTTTTAAGTGATATATTAGCTATTAGGGGTTATAAGCACTTTCTTTGAGCTCTTTGAAACTTTTTTTTTTCAATACACATTAAATGAGTTCACAATGACACAAAAAGATGAATATACTACATCAGATTTCCATTTCAGTATAAACGTCAATGTTTTTGTGTAGCCCTCTCTAAGGGCTCCTGTTGTTTTTTGCAATTACAGTATTGCAGTTACTTTTCTTTAAATGTAAATTCTGAGTTTGTTATGTTTGTTATGTATAATTAGAATCTTATAAGAATCTTAAAATCAATACGATGTACCGTGTAAAGCTTGAGTGATGTGTTCATACATTCTAACACCTGTTAAAAGACAAGTGTTAGCGCTGGAGAGATGGCTGTTTAAATAGAGAGACGTGCAGTAGTCCAGTCTAGAGGTGATGGACGCATGAATAGGGTTGCAAAGGGGCGGAAAATTTCCGGTAAATTTCCAAAAAGTTTCCGGTAAATTTCCATGGTAAGTTAAGCTTGGGAATTTTGGAAATACTCCATATTGGAAACTTTCCATGGAAATAATGGGAATTATGGAAATTAATGGGAATTTAGGAGAACTAACTGGGAATATATTATTTCCAAGCATACATATAAACAGAAATCATAAGAAAACCTCCATGCAAAATGTTTTCAACAGATATTTCAACAGATTTATTTGTAAGTACAGTAGAATAGAACACGTTTCAATAACTTGTTTCATGGATGAATAAAAACAGAAATGTTGAGTTCAATATTACCATCCCCTAACCCCGCTCATTCAAAAATGCCCCCTGTCCAAAAATCTCCACAAAGTTCCATTCAAAAGGTTAAATGAAAAATGCCACTTATCCTCCAAAACGTCCCATTAAACAGGCAAATCTTCCTTCAAGCAATCCTCTTTTCTCATTTTTGCTCAGTCAATAGACTCTTCCTGGACCTCATCATCATCCAACAACATGTCCACTTCCTCAGCATCCAACTCTGAGTCTTCCTCTTCAGTGTCACTTTCCAGCCTTGTTGAGGATGGCTCTGTGTCAGGCTCAAAGAGCTGTAGGTTTGCCCGAATGCCGACCAGCTTTTCCACTCTCACATTTGTGAGCCTGTTGCGAACCTTTGTGTGGGTGTTCCCAAACAGTGACCAGTTGCGCTCGGAGGCGGCTGATGATGGTGGGATTTGGAGGAGGATGGAGGCTACAGGTGCAAGGGCCTCAGATTCACATAGTCCCTTCCACCAGGTGGCTGCAGATATGTGCTGGCATGACTGCCATAGTCCATCCCCTTTCCAAAGGCCTTGCTTTGTTCGATACTTTGCCAAACTGCCTAGAACTTTGCCTTTATCGAGACCCAGGTGGTCAGACATGGCTGTAATGACCGCATAGGCACCGTTGATCTCTTCCCCAGAAAGTATGCCCTTGTCATATTTGGGGTCCAGCATGTATGCTGCTGCATGCACTGGCTTCATGCAGAACTCCCTCTGCTGTTCCAATGACTTGACCACAGCCGTTTCCTCTGCTTTCAGTAGTAGGGAAGTGGGCAGAATTGTCTGGATTTCTTCTTTGAGTTCTGCAAAAAGGCACTGGACATCTGACAAGATGGCACCATCCCCCTCTATCTTCGCTATTGCTGCTGCAATAGGTTTGAGGATTTTCTGACTGCTAGATACTCTTTCCCAGAACACATCATCCAAGATGACCTTCTTGATGTCACTGTCGATGCCTACAGACTGGGATATGGCCATCTCTTGCAGAGACTCCTTTCCCTCCAGAAGGCTGTCAAACATGATAACAACACCACCCCATCGCGTTATGCTGGGAAGCTTCAGTGTAGTACTCTTGTTCTTTTCCTTTTGCTTTGACAGAAATGTAGCGGAAGTTACTTGTTTGCCTTTAACATATTTCAGAACTTGCTTCGCTCTCTTATTCAGAGTGTCCATTGTTTTTAGTGCCATTATGTCTTTTAGGAGAAGATTTAGTGTATGGGCAGCACAGCCAATAGTAGTTATATGAGGGTAGGTCTCCTCCACATGTGCCCAGGCAACCTTCATGTTGGCTGCGTTGTCAGTGACCAGTGCAAAAACCTTATCTGGTCCAAGGTCATTGATGATCACTTTTAGCTCATCTGCAATGTATTGGCCTGTGTGTCTGTTTTCCTTTGTGTCTACACTCTTGTAGAACACAGGCTGAGGAGTGGTGATTATGTAGTTAATAATTCCTTGTCCCCTGATATTGGACCATCCATCAGAGATGACTGAAATACAGTCAGCTTGGTCAATGGTCTGTTTCACCTTTGCTTGAATTCGACTGAACTCTTCATCCAGTAGATGAGTAGACAATGCATGTCTGGTTGGGGGAATGTATGCTGGTCGGAGAACATTCAAAAATCTCTTCCAGTACACATTGGATGTCAGCATCAGGGGTGAGCCAGTTGCATAGATTGCACGAGCGAAACACTCATCTGCGTTTTTCTGGCTAGTGTCATCCATAAAATCAAAGAATCCTCTGAAGCCAGAGGGACCAGGAGCTGATGAGTGGGTATCTGACTCTGATACAGCTGAAACAGATTCATTTTCCCCTTGAGTGGAACTCCTGGCTGCTGCATGTGTTGGGCCTTGAGGAATTTTTTTGCACTTTGCAATGTGCTGCTGCATTTTTGTGGCATTCTTCACGTACGTCTTATCACAATACTTACACATATATACAGATTTCCCTTGTACATTAGCTGGTGTAAAATGATAGCGCACGTGGCATTTTTTTGTAAAATAAAACAAGAGCTTGTAAAAATGCTAATGCAATGCAAGAGATCGTAATAATACAATTGCAATATGATAATAAACAGATATAAATAGTAAGGCTAGCTAAACAACTGGAATGATCTTCAAAACAAAACAGCCAAATGAGGAAGCTAGCATCTTCTTTATGTTATACTAGCTATGGCTTATTTAGCATCTAACAGATGCTAGCATTTTATTTAGCATCTTATCAGATTGCTATCTACCAGATTAATACATTTTATGTGATATTCACAATTTAAACATTTAATGAATATATTTTCCCATAATATCATCAAAACTTACCTCACTTGTTAAGTCCACAGGCTCAAATGTGTGCCTTCAATACTCTTTGTCCTTCAGGCTCAAAAGTGTGGTCCATGTGTACATGTGATGGAGGCATGCACAGTGCCAGTAGGTGGTCTCAATAGCCATGCAGCAAGCATGTGCTCTGTACATGTGATTAAGGAATGGCATGGATATTCAAGTGTATTTGAATTGCATTTGTTTGTTTTTGTCAATATTATGCTAAAATATACTTTGCTCAACTATATTTAAGTTCCCTAAGAAGAGCCAACCTTCAATTTTGAAAATTCCCAGTTTATTCCCATAAATTCCCGTTAATTCCTGTTTATTCCCATGGAAAGTTTCCATCTTTGAAAATTCCGGGAATTTTGCAACCCTACGCATGAATGAGTTTTTCTAGGTCTTTAGGAGGAAAATAAGGATTCACTTTGGTTATTTCATGTAACTGATAAAAACTTTGGACACTTGCTTCTCACTTGCAGTATACCTTACTTCTTTACTAGATTTAAAAAGCAAGTTTATTTATTTAGTCAATTTAATTTTGGTGATAATAACTTTCACAGGATTTTATACAAAATGGTATCTTAAATAGAATTTTGAGAAATACAGAACTAATATTTTTGAGTCTTGGTTCCTGTTTTGATTTTATGATTGTGTTTCTTGTGTTTTTGTTTTTCTGTTTTCCTAGTGGTGGCTATAGCTGACCTGTGTGTGGGCCTCACCTCAGCTCACAGAACCTGAGACTCTTCACTATGTCTAGCTCGCTGAATGATACAGAGGATCCAAAAAGTTTTTCTTCTTGAGATTTGGTGGCTTAAACTGTATTTTATTGTCTGTTTCTGATGCACTTGTACAGATAGTGGATGTAGCTTCATAATAACAAAGCGTTAGCTGATAGCTTAGCACTCTACCCTCAAACAAATGTAGTACTCTATGGCTCCAGCAAAACCAGCATGGTGGTAGTCAAAAAACGTAAAAGGCGTTGAGGCTTCAAAATGTGTCACTCCACAGAAGGACAGTGGAGACAGTGGTACTGACAGAAAGACAGGAGCCAAACCTGAAGGAGGCAGAGCTCAAGATGTTGAGATGTTTGCTGAGAGTGACCAGAAAGGACAGGATTAGGAATATCAGAGGAATAGTCGGGTTGAGCAGTTTGGATTGAGTAGCAGTAGAGCGTCTGTTTGGCCTCTTGTCTGTTCTGCTTACATGACATTATGTAAATTAGATGTTGAAGGATGTAATGGAATTTAGACTTATTTTTTTAATATTCAAATGCAGATTACAGAGTCCTCCTGTTCGAGCAGTAAATTCTTCCTTAGCCCACAAAGGGGAGACAGAGTGAATCAAAGACGAATGAAGACCAATGTCCTGGTCTCATTTGAATGTTTTTACCATTTTCTTTTATAAAATTTTTTATTTTAAGTCTTTTTTGGTTTTGTTTTTTACAGTGAATGGAGGCAGATATTCCTAAAACTTGAAGTAACAATAGTAAAGTCTGTACATTTCCATGCTTTCTTTACTGTTCTTCCTTAAACAGACTATATTTTATAAACCAGACAAAGTGGTGCCAGTAGTGCTAAAAAGAAATTGTCATGGTCCGGGTGAGTGCTTGGGTTTTTCCACAGAGTCACCGTTTCCACCCCTGGGTGGAGTCGCTGCATTCCTGCATGTCTCCATACCTGCTGGCAACTGAGCTGCCAGTACTGAAGAGCAGTGCTCACCACGACTCTTTGCCAAGTCTTCAGCTAACCACAGTTGGTGCTAGCCACCACAGAGTTTCACAGAAAGAGGGTTTTGTTCATAGAAACATTTATTCACACCTGTGTTTTCCTTCCCTCAGTCATCCTGTTGTCTGCCACCTCCATCCTCTGGCAATGCACTCCTTCATCCTGAAGCTGGTTTGTACTCGGCAGCTCTTTGCATCACAGCACCTCTTGGATTCACTCACCTGCCTGCCGTCCTGTCAGAGTACTCAATTAGATCACCAATCTGCCTCACTCTGACCACTTACCCCGCCTTTGCCGTTCCAGCTCCCAGTTTGGAGAGCTGGTTCCAGCTACACCGCAGTAGGTTTAAGCTGCTGAGGGTTTTACTTGAGTATTTCCTCTTCACTCACCATTTTCACTCTCTTTGTGTTGATATAACTTTTTACTTATTAGTTATCATTCAAAAACACCCGGAGGCGGTCAAATGGGAGTGACTGTTCTTACAGACACTGGGAAAGTGTGCATGAGTTACAAGAAGAGCTGTCTAAAACTGACAGTGGAACTACGAAATGTGCAATGACTGCATTAAACAAAGAAGGAAAATGGAGCGCTGATAATTGTAACAACACAAAACCTTTCTTTTGCTATGATGGTGAGATTTCTAAATAAGGTCTTTGTCAGCATTCTTACTTAATTAATATTGATCAACATTCTAGTGCCTAACAAACGCTCTAAAAGCTCATTTATAAACCAAGAATTTTAAGTAAGATGTCATATTGAAATGAAGAAAGCAAAGCAATGAAGTAAAGTAAGAAAAGTAAAGATGATACGGGGGAAAATGTTAAAGTCAAAACGTAAAGCCTAACTCGTACTTTATTCTTCTGTTTATTCATTTTTTTTGCTCTTTTTTGTTTTGCCTCACATTTTAATCTTGTTCTTACTGAAGCCCGATGTCCTCAGATTCAACCAAACATCTGTGTTTACTCATGGCAGAAATGTTGATCCTGATCAAAGAAAGCAAATAACGGGATGAGGCCTGAAATTACTGCAGAGTGCACCTTTGACCTGGTCTCCATCATGAACATGGAACAGCAGGAACTGGTGAAGGAGGCAGCCAAGAACACCAACACATCTGGCTGGGACTGTGCTACAGCTGTGCTCTTGATCTGTGGTTGTGGGTCAATGATCAGCTTCTCTGCTATGAGAACTGGGCCAATGAGACAGAGACTGGATAGTTTGACATGTCTGTAGAAGCAAGCAGGAGAAGACGAGTGGTCCAAGAAAACAGATGAAGAGGAGTGAAACTTGATCTATTCTTTCTGACAGGCTTACCGGTTATAGACCTTATATTTCTAGCAAGTCTGGAAAAATACAAATTTTTTCTTCGGCTACAAACAATAATAACCTTTCTTTGTGTTTATTCTCCTTTTTCAGTTTACTTCTTTGAACACTGTTATATATTTATCACAGGATAAAAATTTAAAATGCTGGGATGACCACACTAGTATAAAACACCTCACTACACATAAGATGTGTATTATTGGGAAATTATACTTAAATATTGATCTATATAACATTGATAAGAAACATTTTTTTGCATAATGAGTATTTTTCCTTGTGACACTTTGTGTTTGCAGACCAACATGAAAAACTGCAGCGACCCAGGCAGTCACTACGAGGTTTTTGCTGTATAATCTTTGCATCCAGTTTCATTCAGCAAGAACCAACAAAGTCTAATAACAATATGATGAAGTTACAAACCTTAATATAATTCTGTTTGTATGTTTTTAATGACTGTTCTGTGTGGACCACATTTTTCTACAGTCGTGTTTCAGTGTTTTTCTCTGAGCAGTGTGACATTCAGTGTTGTCTCCATCGATGTGGGATGTGTCAGCCTTCGTGGCTGGTCTCCTGTCCCTCTTATTAAGGTAAGTGATGGAACAAACACTTGGTTTCTTTTTCATTTGCTATCAAGGTGATTAGTAAACAACTGTAAAGGACTGGGAGCCAGCACCCCGTGTTCACCTTTATGGGTTTATTAATCACTCAGGGACCCTTTCACTCTCGGCACCCACGGCAGCCAGTTTTGCAGTCAGCTGCACGCTCCTCCTCCGTCTCCGGTCTGTGACATCACTGAAAAAGGGGAAAACCTCATCACAAATCATCCCCACCTCATCCTCCAACTTCCCTGGCACCACCCGTCCCCTGCAGCTGATCCAGGGACCACACCTCCACCACAATTACATTTACTGATCATTGCAAACTTTGATATAAATCTACTAGAATTTGACACATCACAGATAGTCACACACTTGAGTATAATCACTGGCTCACGTAGCTGACATCCACCAGCTGTGTGTGCTTTTTAAATGAGAAAAAAGGGATTTGTGGGAATAAAAGTTTCAGTTCATCTTCATAAAGTACACTGATAGAAAGCAGATGTCAAATGCTGTGTCTTTAGAGTAGCTATAAATAACCATATGATATGAATCTCACCATCATAGTGGATGAAAGGCATTATGCTGACAGATAATTTGAATTTATTGAAATGTTTTTGTTTTTTAAATGTGCAATATTTGCACATTTCCTGGTCCGGTTTTGAATTTAAGATCGGCCTGTCGTCTTTCCTGTTTTCCATGACTTCATCTAGATTAGATTGTGAATGACCGACTTCTGTTTTGAATGTTCAAATACACAATACAGAATCCTCTTTTTAGAGCTGAATGGGATGTTTCATTCAATGACCCAAAATATGACAGATCAGAGTGAAGCAGGGACAGAGGAACGACCTGATGTAAGTAGAAACTTTGTAATGTAATTTGACATTATTGGCTCAGAATACAGGTTAAAATGTATTTCTCTAGAGACTGATATTAATACCAATTCACATATTAAATGTAGATCCCATGTTTTATTCTTGTTTACTGTCACAGGAGGTGGCTATAATGACAGAAACAAAAATAGCAATATAAGGCAGTGATAAAATAGTCCTGCAGTATAACAGTTTGTGTTGAAACAGCTGTTCCAAGCTGTGAAATTGCAATTTTATAATGTGAAACAAAACAAAAGCTTCTTGTTTATTTTCCTTGTTTAGTTGCATTTTTATCATCTGCACATTTCTCTCCTTTGTTATTTCTATCCATCCTTCTATTGAGCTTTCTTAGACAAAGTGGTGAAATCATATTAACTTTGACAATTGTCTTTTCTCCACTTCTAAAAACAACAACAATTTAAAAAACAAACAAACCACACACTGAAATACTGGTTCTATCAAACAGAGCAAAGATGCGCTGGGGACCTTTTCTGCTCATTCTAATGGGTAAGTAGATCATTTTACTGGAAAAACCACAAAATAATTCACTTCAGATTAGTGCACTGTTACTGTGTAACTACTAAAATCATTCAAAATACTTGTTTTAGGCATGTGTGGTTTTCTTTATGTGATCTCTTCCCTCCTGATTTAACTTTCTTAACGACTTCTCTGACATCATTACGTTTATACATTTATTAAGGTGTATATTTGTTTTTTGTTTTTAGGTCAGTGTTCCTTGTTTTTATGCCAGCGCTATAAGTACTATTTTATTAAAGAGCCTAAAACATGGGACGAAGCTCAGAGCTACTGTAGAGAAGGATATAAAGACCTGGCCACAGTGCCTAACATGACATATATGGAGACTCTGTACACAGAGCCTACAGAGAATCAAGCAAACGCCTGGATTGGGCTGTACAGCATCTCAGGAAGAGAAAACAGGATGTGGCACTGGTCTCTGCCAGGAGTGGAGTTCCATGATAAAGAGATGAAATGGAAAGTAGGTGAACCTAATGATAAACCTGAACGTCTTGAGAACTGTGGACGGATTAAAAGCCCTGATGGGCTGGTGGATGTTGGCTGTTCTAAGAATCACACTTTTGTCTGCTATAATGGTGAGAATAAGACAATCATTAATTAATTAATTAATTAAATAAACTGTTCATATTTAAATATAAGTCATCTCTAATGAATATGAAAAGAAGCACTGCTTTTTTTTTTAGAGCAGAGCAGACTGTATGTTTCATTGATTTACTGCGCCATCTTGTGGTGCCAAATGGTATTACACAAAAGTAATTATTCTTACAGACACTGGGAAAGTGTTGATGAGTTGCCTGTAGAGCTGTCTAAAACTGACAGCGGCACCAGGAAGTGTGCGATGATTGCATTAAACAAAGAAGGAAAATGGAGCGCTGATGATTGTAACAACAGAAAACCTTTCTTCTGCTATGGTGACGGTGAGATTTGCAAAGATTCAGCTTTTACATCTGGTTTCTGTCAGTTTTCTTACTGAAGAAATAAATGTTAAAATGAGGAACGCTGGTATAAGTTTCATCATCAAGCTAAATAACACAAACTACTATGGAGTTTTCTTCTGTTCTTGTAAACAAACGTTATGTGTTCTTTCATGGCAGAAAAACGGATCCTGATCAATGAAAGCAAAAATTGGGATGACGCCTTAATTTACTGCAGAAAGCACCATGGTGACCTGGTCTCCATCACAAGCAGTGAACAGCAAGATTTGGTGAAGGAGAAAGCCAAGAATGCCACCACTCCGTATGTCTGGCTGGGACTGCGCTACAGCTGCGCTCTCGATCTGTGGTTCTGGGTCAATGACCAGCTTGCCTGCTATCAGAACTGGGCCAATGAGAGAGACACTGGACATTGTAACCTGGCTGTAGCCATGGAGACAGGAGGAGAACATAAATGGTTCAAGAAAGATGATGAAGAGAAGTTTAACTTCATCTGTTCTCTGTGACTGGTCATGGGCAGCAGTCATGGGTTAAAATGTGCCAATACTAGAAACAGATGACACATAACAATCATTTAAGTTGATCAGGCATAAAATTATGACCCCGGACAGGTAAGGTGAATTACACTGATTATCTCTTCATCATAGAGCCTGTTAGTGGGTGGGACACATCAGGGACCAAGGCAACAATTTGTCCTCAAAGCTAATGTGTTAGAAGCTGTTTTGTTTTGCTTTGTTTGTTTTTCAAATTGTAGAATGCTTTATTCCTAAATAAGTTTAAAAGTGATACGTACTGTAGAGTAAAATATACCACAGCATTTGTATGCTTATATAAACTTTCCATAATCTGACAAAGATACAAGATTTATAGTAATACTTATCCCGAGCAAGTAATAATTTTTGATAAAAAAAATAACATACAAAGAGAAACAAAAAACTTTGATTAAAGAAAGAAAAATATTAGCATGAGGCCTTAAAATAATGCAGAGTGCACGTTTGACCTGGTCTCCATCACAAACCTGGAACAGCAGGAACTGGTATAGGAGGCAGCCAAGAACACCAACACATCCCACGTCTGGCTGGGACTGTGCTACAGCTGTGCTACAGCTGTGCTCTTGATCTGTGGTTCTGGGTCAGTGACCGGCTTTGTCTGCTATGAGAACTGGGCCAATGAGACAGAGACTGACTGCAGCAATGGAGAAAGAAAAACACGAGTGCCAATCACAACCTAAAAATACTGTTAAAAGTACGTTTTCTCTGTTTCCAGGCTAGAAACAAGCGACATATAACAATGATAGCATTTCTTTATTTTTATTCTTCTTTTGAAGTTTATTTCTTTGTATTCTGTCACATATTTGTTACAAAATAGGAATCTGTTCTAGCTCAAAAACGCTTTACCTGTTAGATAACGTAAGGTGATGGCTTTGTAGTGTATACAGCATTCATAAGCCTATAATATCTAATATGTAAATAACTGTCTCAACCCCCCAAATACAATGTTTCTGTAATTATTTAAATTTAAGAACTTATGTAAAATGTTTGTGTTTCTTTTTCTGACCCTGTTTAACAATGTTGTCAGATTTTCCTGTGAACTGGGAACACTGGTATAACTGATAATGAAATTTGAAACAAAAATATTAAACATTAAATATTTTTATCATTAGTGTCAGTAAAAAAAATTGTATTGTTCAGGATGTTTTTAAAGTAATTAAGAGAACACTAGATGGCGCACATGAGCCAACAATTTCACAACAATTAAACATGTTCACATTTCCCATATGGTACTGTGCTACAGTGTTGAACCATCCCTCATTTCTTTACATTCTGCTTGTAAAATGGAAAATGGATGCAGTGATGTATTGAAAGATTTACAAATAAAAATGGAAATGCAGCAGCTGAGGCAAAAAAGAGTTTGTGCAATTTTTATAAGCTTTAAACCAGCAAGTTGATTCTTCAGAACCAGACATGATAGTCAACACAAATTATACATTTTGTGTATATTTTTATTCACAGATGATCATTTTTCATTTTGTATAGTACAATATTTAGCATATTTTTTGATTTCCCCAAAAATAATTTATTTAGCACAATATTGTGGGCTACATACTGAGGATGGAAACAAAGTGTCACACTAGTATTAATCCGATGCTATTGGTATTATTACTATACACATCCTGGTTCCTGTGCCAAATCATTGACGGATGTTTTCTCTGATTTCTTAATGATGTGACCTTCAGTTACTTTGTATCTGCTGTAGTTGTTGTAGCTTGCATCAAATTTGTTGAGGGCACCTTTGGGATGGTCTTTTGTGCAGATTGAACTAAAGAAATGAGAACAAATGCCTCCCTCTGTGCTCTTATGAAAGAACACAGAGGGAGGGATTTGTTTTGGAAAAAACTGTATATTTGCCCAACATCTGCAAAGCAGTGGGTGTGATTTATTCTGCCTCCAGCTCTCTGTTTGACTTTGCTCTTTTATTTAATCTCTTAGTGTTTCTGTGCAATGAGCAAAACAACAAGAACAACAGCAGCAGCGATGAAGTTTCATGCTTTTGTTTTCATTCTTCTCTTCGTCTGCACGTACCTGAGTCTGGCACAAGGTAAGTCAAACAGAATGGACTGGATGCAGATCTCAACTGTGACATTTCCACTTAAATATCTATTTTTAACAGAATTCACAGACATGTAACCATGCAGCTCTTTACACTATCTTCAAACCATTTTCTGTACAAAGTGAATGACTAAAAATATGCACCCATCTTTTGGTGGACCTGGGTGGGGTTTTTTATGCCACATCTTGGGTTAACCACAGTTCCTGAAGCCTCATTCCTTTGTCTTTGTTCTTGAACACCTGTCGTTTTTTAGTGAGGGGATGTGGGACTAATACTGGAGAGCACTGACTGGCAGATGTCCACAACATTTTCAAGCGGGGTGGTTTATTTCTCCGTTACTCTGTAACTTTCTCTCCAGGCTCGTATGGCAAGTGCTGCCTCGGCTATGTTAACGACATAAAAAAGAAGAGAAACATTGTCGGTTACACTATGCAGGAACCGAACACTGTCTGCAACATCACAGCTGTTTTGTGAGTATACAGTGTCAGATCCTTCACTTCTGACTGATTTTGTTTTCCTGCACTGTCAAATTCCATCATAATGAATAAGCACAGACTGACCGAAAAAGAAAAACCCAATTTAGGAAGTGCATGATCGACATTTAATGAAGTGTGTGAACTTCTAAAATAAGCTTGAGAACTTTAAATAATGATACTCGCATATGTAGGTTTCAGATGAAAAAGAAGTCCAAACCTGTGTGTGCCAATCCAGACGATGATTGGGTCCAGAGGGAGATGAAGAGGCTGGATCCATCAATGCTGCATTAGGTAAAAAGATACATACCATGCTCTCCCAATGTCATACACTCTCAGAGGCTATGTACATTAATCATAATACACACCGCCTCTTTACAGAACGAGAAAAAGAAGAAGAGAGGACAGTGGACATCTTTATCTAGCTGTCCGAGATTGGATATCATCTTTAGTCATGTACACAGTTTACTAATACAGAAATATGTTATATCCTTAATGTTAGAGCCAGTATAAGTAAAATAATTTATGTGAACCATCTATGATACTATTCAACTTTGAAATGTGAGTACAAAGTGTGTGTATGTGAGAAAAATGTATCCTTAACATGCTGTTAACAGATAAGTTGAGGTTTTTTAAAAATATACACAGATTTGCTCATTTTTGCATCGGCACTAGAGTTGGACTTTGTGTTTTTCTTTTGCAAATAAAGAGCAAAACCAAACAGAACCTTTGGTTTGTATACTGAAACTTGATGATAGAAAATTAAAAACACTGTGCTGCAACAGCCTCCACAGAAGCCAGATCTCAGTCCGGGTGAGCATCCTTGAGATGTGCTCGGAAGGGAAATTTGTACAACCAAGGTATGCAGAAGAGCATCTCTAAACACAACACATATGGAACTGTAAAACAGATGGCCTATAGCATGGATTCATCCATGTGCATCCATCGTGCCTTGTATCCGCAGTTCTGGCTGGTGGTGGTGGTGTAATGCTGTGGGGCACGATTATTATAGTTAGCTAAAGCTAAATACAAAATTAAAACTAGATGTAAAAACAAACCATTTAGTTAACTAAAAATTGAAACAAAATCTAAAAACGATTATGTAACCTTGGAAAACCGAAATAAAATAAAAACATGGAAGAAATATCTCCATTTTCAGTATTTGTAATATTGGTTAATTTTTTTTATGAGCTGGTCTGATGAGGCATTGATGAATGTATTTACTGAGACTCTTAATGCCAACAAGAGTGTAACTACTTTCAAAAAGTTCTGCATTTTTATTGTAATTCTGTACTGACTTCTGTACATAAAGTATTTACAAATTAAACTAAACTAATTAAATCAAACACCTTTGAGCAAGAAATACTAAAAATAATTTGAAAATACAAACTATAAAAACTCTGGTGTTGTGGATATTCACTTCACTTTGGGCCTCTTGGTACCAACTTACACTGCAGCATATTATTGAAACAGTAGATTAATATCATGGATGTAAAGCCAACAAATCTCCAGTAACTGTGTGATGCTGACATGTTGATATGGACCAAAATCTCAGGGGAAGCTTTTTAGCACTCTGCTAAATCTGTGGCAGGTTAAATGAAGGCAACAACAAAATTGTCTTCAGTGCAAATTTTTGACAGCTAATTTTATTTTACAACAGACTTGAAAAAAAAAAAACGTAGGATTTTATTTGTAACTTATTTTGGCATTTTTTTTAGGGTGATGTTGCTTAGATGGCCTGTTTTATGGTCTCACAGAAGACTAAAGATATTAGTTTTGTTTGTTAGTTTGTTTTTTGTTTCATTGTTTGTTACTTACATTTTGCAACATGAATATTAGATAATATAATATTATTAGAATATCAGAATAGCATTTTAGGTCTTCATCACAAAGGATCATAAACTCATTCCACATATTTAATGCAGGCTCCAGTATACAGTGACTTTTCATAATTAACTGTATAACCCTCCAAAAAACAGACAGCACCTGGTATTAGGCAGACAGGATGCGTAACACCAGGTGTGATAATTAAGAAGGCCTGAACAGAGGAGACGTCGATTTCTTTTTCTGGAGAGCAGAGAAGGAGAGTCCGGGAGCGGATCCAGTGGGATTCGAGTTGGGGTTGCTCGGAGCACGACAACAGCTGTACACGGCCAGATCCCGGTGTCTCTTTTCTTTAGGGTCGCTGACGGAACCTCCAGGTGGAGTAGTAACGGGAGAGAGCTGCTGCGTACGTGGAGGTAGGCCTACTGTTGGTCGGCGGAGGGTTCGCGGTGCGAATCTTGGACTGAGCGATTACTAACTGCTGGCTGGACACTGCTGTGCATGTTTTGTCCTATTTCTTTGTGCTACTCTGTGCTCGTCGTTTGGGAATTCCTCTCACTGATTATGTTTTTGGATTAATATTAACAGTTTTTGTTTTTGGATTTTACGCCTTCCTCAGAGGTACTTTGGTTTCATCTGATTTTAACGAAGGGGAGTTAAAATCTTTTTGTAAAGTTATGATTATTGTTGTGTTTCTGCTCCACTCTGTTTCTGGCACCGCTCACACTGCTGTGGCACCTAAATTAATTAAAATTAATAAATTAAATTAAAATAAAATTAGAGATCCTCGGCTATGTTGAACTAGGTGGCGTTTGCTTTTTCGAACACCACCTAAAGTCATCCGTCATTCCGCGGATTAATCAATTGATTGATTGATTGTCTTACCCACATATATACAACAAAATGGGATATTATAGTCAAACAGATCATTAAACTAGACAAATAGGCAACGGTATTTTTCTCCAAAAAACCATAATACTGAATATCTGTGAAGTGTCCCAGTCATCCAGGTCATAGTAATCTAAGAAGCTTGTCATGAAAAGCGTCTGGACTTCTTTAAATTTCTTGAAGACGTTGAAGAATAGAACTGGATGAGTACAGATATTACTGCCCCTGCTTTAGAGAGGTGAAGTGTCTCAAGGTTTATAATGTTGGGGAAACCTGCAGTCAGCTGAGACTGAAGAAGTCCCTTGGATGAGTGACGAAACGTTTCTCCCGCTGAAAACGCTACGTCCAGAAGAACAGAATCAACCTTTTGGGATATTTAATCTAATTCCCATGTTGTATTGCTGCCACCTACTGGTGCACGAGAGTATTGTGCTTCGAGATGCGCGTGCTTTGGGCGCACATGCCGCCTGAGGCTGAAGCCAATTCGCGGACAAGGAGGGAAATGGACTGCAATTGCTACTAAATGTTACCATGTGTGTCTTTCTACCATTTTACTTTGTGTATACATTTTATTTGGGCTTTAATTTTATTTTGCTGACACAACATCTGTTTTTTTTCATTGCTTGTTTCACTGTAGTTTTTGCTTGCTGGTGAAGAGCCAAGAGGAGATTAAAATACTGTTGGATCATGACACTTTACTATACATCAAACATCAAAAAATAATTTGGGAGCAGTTACACAGGTGATGGAGACACTGAAGGACATTACCTGGAGAAAGAGCCAGATCCTATTTTTTGATGTGAAATGATATGTTATATTCACTAATACACAAACACTTGAATGTTTCATAAATTGTTTACCATGAAGTGTGTGACTTGAGTCCATCAGTTCGTGGGAACTCAAGAATGAATGATTTATTCACTTTCAGTCCTAGCAACATTCTCTTTTTAAACTATAAAAATCTGGAGCAGAAAAAGAGTCGCATTATCCTTGTGAACATCTTTTCTGCTGCAAGAACAAGAAGAGTGTGTCCAGATGAAGAGTGAAAACAGTTTACAAACCTCTCTATGAAAATAAGTTTATTCTATTTTTGTGAGGGGGGGAGGGGTCCAGTCTCACAGTTCAAAAATAAAACAAGAAGAACAAAAGAAAAAAACGTTTTAAAGGGTTAGTTAGTTTTACAGATCATTACAGATGCATGCTCCATCATCCAAGTCAGTAGATCCTAAAAAGTCAATTCTGTTCATCTGGACATTTTCAGTGGGAGAAACATTTCGTCGCTACATCCAAATGACTTCTTCAGTCTCAGCTGACTGCAGGTTTCCTCAGAATATAAACAGTACATTTGCACAACGACTGAAATCAGCACCACTGAAGGAGCAAACTGTACGTTTTTGTCTTTCCACCTTTAGTTCAGAGTATGCCATCATCCAGCGCTTTAGACCTCAATACTATATCTGTTTTGCATGGCAGCCCTTACAAAGAAGGCTACAGGAGGAACACAAAGAGGTAAAGAGGATGGTAATGAACATATACCTCATATGAGGAGAAAGCTCTTTTCTTCAAATGCAGTTAAAATAACATTAATTTCATTAAGCCAGTTTGTCATGTAGTTTCGAATTGTGACCACAGGGAGGCAGCGTGTGAAACGTTTTCTTCAGTTGACACAATAAATGTCGGTTTCATGTGGGTCATTTAATTAAAGCCATAACTATTTTATATTTATCTAGATGACTTGGTGATGATGTTTGAAGACCACATGGACAGAAAACACCTCCAACAAATCTGTATGTTGGGTTTTAATGAGCAGTGCAGTTAAACAGCAGGATGAATGATTTTGTATTTACAGCTTTTAAAGAATAATACAGACAATAGGAATAATTTAATATAAATTTTTTCTTATATTTAAATCCCAGTAACTGACTGAAAAGACTGTCTGTCCTGTGTTTTTGTATAGTTATTTTACGAAGAAATTCAATTTTATTTATATAGCGCCAAATCACAACAAAAGTTGCCTCAAGACGCTTTATATTGTACAGTAGATCGTACAATAATAGATACAGAGAAAAACCCAACAATCATATGACCCCCTATGAGCAAGCACTTTGGCGACAGTATGATGGAAAAACTCCCTTTTAACAGGAAGAAACCTCCGGCAGAACCAGGGTCAGGGAGGGGCGGGGCCACCTGCTGTGACCGGTTGGGGTGAGAGAAGAAAGACGGCAGTGATGGGATTTCCGGCTCTTTTGGCTCCCAACCGGCTCTTCAGGTTGTTTTGTTGCTTTAATTTATTATTAACAACAATATAAAATTATGCACAAAAGGAATTACTAATGTAAACAAAAAAAAAAAAAGTGGTTTTATTTATATATGCTTATATATAAATATATACAGTGGCCCCTAAAGACAAAGCACGTACAAATTCCAAAACACATCTCTAACGTTAACTGAACTTCCAAACAGAGCTACCTAGATCACTTAAATTACACAATTGAAAGCTTATGTGTATTGTTTGTATATTTATACACAAGCACTCATATATATTCAAATAATTTAAAAAAATGTTCATTTACCTGTTACTACCACACACCAAATCCGGTCGTTGGTACTTCCTGGCTTTTGTAGCCACTAGGTAACAAAAGCTCAACACAGCGCCTAGCATCCTGGAGCACTTCTGTTGTGTTTTGTACGTGCTTCGGAGTTTGTACGTGCTTCAGGATTTGTATGTGCGTTGTCTCTAGGGACCACGGTAAATATACTTTTATTTATTCACTCCACATAAAATGTAATAAATAAATCATATAATACAAATGCCAACTATTCACATTTCAACTTTTAACTATTTAAATTTTCGCTTTTTCCTTTTAAACAAATTAAAAGTGAAACAACACAAAACACTGCAAACTACAACACAATTAAATATAAATTAAAATATGAAAACAAAAAGATGCATATTCTGTCATATGGGCCTGCATGAATAAACTTTCTGAATCCTTTATCATCCGCAACTGCAAATAGTTGTGGATGATTACTATACCTTTCTAATGTAATGTTGTTGTCCCTGGCTCTCTTTCTCTGTCTCTCCCTCCCGCTCTGTTCCTGTGCTACTGCGAGTGTAACTACCGCCCCTCCCCCCTCTGCCCAGCGCAAAGCACAAGGCTCGCGTGTGGAGTGAAGTCGGGGAAAAAAAGTGCGAGAGAAAGAAAAAAACAAACAAAAAAAACCCCGGCTCGCGTCGTTCACTTCAAAGATCCGGCTCTAAGAGCCGTTTCGTTCGCGACCGACACATCACTAGAAGACAGGATAAAGAAATGCTGTGGAAGAGAGACTAATATTAATTGGTTGGGGAAACCTAATAACAGATATGATTCAATGCAGAGGTCCATTAACACATAGTGAATGAGAAAGGTGACTGGAAAAGAAAAACTCAATGCATCATGGGAATCCCCCAGCAGCCTACGTCTATTGCAGCATAACTAAGGGAGGATTCAGGGTCACCTGGTCCAGCCCTAACTATATGCTTTAGCAAAAAGGAAAGTTTTAAGCCTAATCTTAAAAGTAGAGATAGTGTCTGTCTCCTGAATCCAAGCTGGAAGCTGGTTCCACAGAAGAGGGGCCTGAAAACTGAAGGCTCTGCCTCCCATTCTACTTTTAAATACTCTAGGAACAACAAGTAAGCCTGCAGTGTGAGAGCGAAGTGCTCTAATAGGGTGATATGGTACTACAAGGTCATTAAGATAAGATGGGGCCTGATTATTTAAGACCTTGTATGTGAGGAGCAGGATTTTGAATTCAGTTCTGGATTTAACAGGAAGCCAATGAAGGGAAGCCAAAACAGGAGAAATCTGCTCTCTCTTTCTAGTCCCTGTCAGGACTCTTGCTGCAGCATTTTGGATTAACTGAAGGCTTTTCAGGGAGTTTTTAGCACTTCCTGTTAATAATGAATTACAGTCGTCCAGCCTGGAAGTAATAAATGCATGAACTAGTTTTTCAGCGTCACTCTGAGACAGGATATTTCTAACTTTAGAGATGTTGCACAAATGGAAGAAAGCAGTCTTACATATTTGTTTAATATGTGCGTTGAAGGACATGTCCTGGTCAAAAATGACTCCAAGGTTCCTCACAGTGTTACTGGAGGCCAAGGTAATGCCATCCAGAGTAAGAATCTGGTTAGATACCATATTTCTAAGATTTTCAGGGCCAAGTAAAATAATATAGATCCATAAAATGAATTATTAAATGTGTAGAAAGTCTGTTTGTGGCTCCAGTTTGAAAATAGCTCAGTCACCACAGAAGCTTATTTTTTTAATTATTTCCTGGTGTCAGCTGTTTCCTTGTTAAGCAAGCACAACAAAAGACTATTGGTATGTTAAATATTTTTAAGTAACTTTATATATTTTGCCTTGTTGGCAGTTTGCCTGGTTTTAGCTGTGCGTCCCTTGTCTTAGATCTTTTTTTCCTTATTTCAGATCAAAGGTATATCTCAAGGATTGTGAACTGTTAGAGAATCTATGGCATGTGTACATTGTGTCAGTGTTCCTCATTGCGCTGTCTTACTTCATGCTGTTTTCCCGATTGAAAACCTGAAAAGCGAGGGGGGATGGGGTAGTTGAATGGTGAAAAAGAAACTTTTCCAAGTGACATCAATCGATCAAGCCTTTTATTTGTCACATGCAAAGTTTACACCTGCAGTGAAATTGCCCCCCCACTCCGACCATACATACACGGCACAGATATCACATGGGAAGACAGGTCGGAGACAGGTAGTAATTTGGAAAAACAATGAAATGTATAATACAATGGGCAAGTGGAGGAGGGAAAAAAGAGACCTCTACTCATTCTGGCCTCCTTGTGGGAGGTCAGCATGAGAACAGAAAACAAAAAAACTCCTCTGCACAGAGAGCACATACATCTCCACGTCTCCACATCACAACACCATAAACCACATGACAAGCAACTGGGGTGGGTAAAGGGGGTGAGAGGTGAGCCGATGTAGACACAGCCATCCTGCCCTGCAGCTATTAATCCAGCGCTGGGCCCAGACCCGCCGTCTGACCTCGGTCTCAGAAGGCGTTTGTAATCCAGGATGAGGGTGCATAGGATGGGAAGGAACAGTCTAAACACAGTCTGTTATCAGGGAGAAATTTTGTTGTCCAGCTCCAGCCTTGAGACCACAGCTGGCGCCGATATGGTAGCTGCTTGAAATGATGGTGGTTTCCTTTAGTGCGAACAACTGCATGTCAATTTTACAGTCGATCTAAATGTCCGTCAATGGTCTCTCAATCTCCCGTTGGAGAGCCATGAGCTTCTCCGAATTGTTATCAATTTTGCGCTCAAAGAGCATAGTCTGAGTACTCATGACCACCGTGAGCTTCTCCAAGATGTTATCCAATTTACACTCAGAGTGTAGTCTGAGTACTCACAACAGCCTCGAGTTTCTCCAAGACGTTGTCCGTGCTGCATTCAGTGAGCACATTTTGAGAAGTCATAACTCGCCCCATCATTTCAATCACAGCCTTGTGGGGTTTTGAACAGCCGTTTCCGCTTTCTTTAATCTTCGATAAGCCAAGGCTGAGCCAGCTCCGATCAGCAAGAACCCCATTATCATGGTTCCAAAAAGGTAGATGTCTTCAATGTTCTCGATCGACAGTCCCGCCAGGCACACAACCCTCCTGCTTGGCTTCTCAAGGATATTGAGAAGCCAAGCAGGAAAGATAAGGGAGAGGGAGAAAAGTGCGACCGCCTTCTTCAAGAGCCAAGCGAGGTAAGAGTCATAAATAATTAAACATCTAATCTCACACACATGCTTATATTTGACAGTAATTTAATGTATTTGCTGCATTTCCAGTGACCCACAATGGCAACTCCTGGAGAACAGTGAGCAGCTGAACTTGCTCAACTTTTCAAGCTTGTACTTGATCATATTTCTGCTTAAAGCCATGAGATTTATATTTTGGATAGTACAGCCAGGGTACTTGTTGGACAGCTTCAAGCAAGTATATAATCTTCCTATGTTCACTTTGGAATTCCTGACGCCAGTGAACAAGACAAGGTCTCTTCCGCTACCCGAACATCAGCAGAGTGATTTCATCTCAGCCTTCTGTGAAAACAGCTGGTAAATTATTCCTGCCTTCAGTGACCAAGATTAAGCTAAATTTATAGACAAATATCAATGATGATTGTTTTAATTACATGCTAGTCTGCTGATTTTTTTCCCCCTGATCTATGATCTGTTTCAGATATCTTTTGACCAAAGTAAAACACTTCAATTCAGTTTTATTTATACCACACCAAGTCACAACAACAGTCACCTCAAGACGCTTTATCCTGTAAGGTAGACCCTACAATAATACATACAGAGAAAAATCCAACAATCATATGATCCCCTATGAGCAAGCACTTTGGCAGCAGCGGGAAGGAAAAACTCCCTTTTAACAGGAAGAAACCTCCGGCAGAACCAGGCTCAGGGAGGGGCGGGGCCATCTGCTGTGACTGGTTGAGGGTGAGGGGAGGAAGACAGTACTAAGGACACAATGTGGAAGAGAGCCAGAGATGAATAACAAGTATGATTCAGGGGATGTAACTTTTATTAGGGAAAACACCAAAAAAACATCTTATGGATTTTGAAGCATAAATGACGATAGCCAGTTTGAGTAATGTAAATGCCAACTACGACCACCCAGAGTGCTGTTTAGCAAAACTAACAAAATGTTTTTAAAAGGTGTTTAAAGAATGACACTTATGTATGACAGTAAATTAGAACAGTAAAGTGTGGAGAATATGTTCTTGAAGAGTCACTCATCTCTCAGCTTCACAGACCACCTGGCAGTCATGTTTGGAAAACTTCCACCTTGGGTTACTAACTGCTGGCTGGACACTGCTGTGAATTTTTTGTCCTATTTCATTGTCCTACTCTGTGCTCGTCGTTTGGGAATTCCTCTCACTGATTATGTTTTTGGATTAATATTAACAGTTTTTGTTTTTAGATTTTACACCTTCCTCAGAGGTACTTTGGTTTCATCTGATTTTAATGAAGGGGAATTAAAATATTTTATGATTATTGTTGTGTTTCTGCTCCACTCTGTTTCTGGCACCGCTCACACTGCTGTGGCACCTAAATTATTAAAATAAAATTAGAGATCCTTGGCTATTTTGAACTAGGTGGTGTGTGCTTTTTCAAACACCACCTAAAGTCATCTGTCATTCCGCGGATTGATTGTCTTACCCACATATTTACAACAAAATGGGATATTATAGTCAAACAGATCATTAAACTAGACAAATAGGCAACTGTATTTTTCTCCAAAAAAACCCATAATACTCAATATCTGTGAAGTGTCCCAGTCATCCAGGTCATCGTAATTTAAGAAGCTTGGAATGAAAAGCATCTGGACTTCTTTAAATTTATTGAATACGTTGAAGAACAGAACTGAATGAGTACAGATACAGTGGGATGCAGAAGTTTGGGCAACCTTGTTAATAGTCATTATTTCCCTGTATAAATCTTTGGTTGTTACAATAAAAATGTCAGTTAAATATATCATATAGGAGACACACACAGTGATATTTGAAAGTGAAATGAAGTTTATTGGATTTACAGAAATTGTGCAATAATTGTTTAAACAAAATCAGGCAGGTGCGTTAATTTGGGCACCACAAAAAAAAGAAATGAAATCAACCATTTAGTAGATCTGCCTTTTGCAGAAATTCCAGTCTCTAAACGCTTCCTGTAAGTTCCAATGAGAGTCTGGATTGTGGTCGAAGGTATTTTGGACCATTCCTTTTTACAAAACATCTCTAGTTCATTCAGGTTTGATGGCTTCCGAGCATGGACAGCTCTCTTTAACTCACATCACAGGTTTTCAATAATATTCAGGTCTGGTGACTGAGATGGCCGTTCCAGAACGTTGTACTTGTTCCTCTGCATGAATGCCTTAGTGGATTTTGAGCAGTGTTTCAGGTCGTTGTCTTGTTGAAAGATCCAGCCCCGGCGCAGCTTCAGCTTTGTCACTGATTCCTGGACATTGGTCTCCAGAATTTGCTGATACTGAGTGGAATCCATGTGTCCCTCAACTTTGACAAGATTCCCAGTCCCTGCACTGGCCACACAGCCCCACAGCATGATGGAACCACCACCATATTTTACTGTAGGTAGCAGGTTTTTTTCTTGGAATGCTGTGTTCTTTTTCCTCCATGCATAACGCCCCTTGTTATGCCCAAATAACTCAATGTTAGTTTCATCAGTCCACAGCACCTTGACCCTGAAATTAGTTTAGGACTTAGTCTGGATGAGCTGCTTTTGCAGTTCCAAGAAACTTGTACTGAGACCCTAAACATTATGGCCCCATTAAAAACCAGGCGCCCTAAACGTATTCTCCAGCCCTGGTTAAATGAATCCACCGAAGCGGGTGAGACATCAATGTAGGAGAGCAGAGCGAAAGTGGAAGAAGGACAAATTGCAGGTTTCTTTTGAAATGTTAAAGGACTGTTGGAAATGCTATCAAAATACAGTGAAAAATGAGAAAAACAGCCATTTTTCTCAGGTGATTGCATCAAATTGTCATAATCCCAGCGCACTTTATAAGACCGTCAGTTCTATTTTAAATGTGCCCCAGTCTGCCACCCTGGAAGGCTCTGCTAACAGATGTAATCAGTTTCTTTCTTTTTTGTAAACAAGGTTGAGTCCATCAGGTCCTACATATGACCCATCCACGTTTAGTCCCTGTTCAGCTGCCTTATACCAGTTTGAACCCATCTCAATTACACTTCTTAACGAGATGGTTAGACAAATTATACCTTCTGGTTCTCCCGTGGATGTGATCCCTGCATGGCTCTTTAAAGATGTTTTCCCTTCAGTTGGAACCTCAGTCCTTGCTATTATAAATAGAAGTATTACTTCCAGTGTGGTTCCTGATGGTTTTAAACATGCAATTGTTAGCCCTTTATTATAAAAAACCTGGCCTTGACCCTTTAGTTTGCTCAAATTTTAGACCCATTTCAAGATTTCCATTCCTTTCAAAGTCATTGGAAAAAATAGTTTTTACCCAACTGAATACGTTTTTAGATGCTAATGGCATCATGGAACCTTTTCAGTCTGGTTTTAAACATCTACACTCCACCGAAACAGCACTTTTATGTGTTTTTAACGATATCTTTTTAGCTACTGATTGTGGAAGTTCTGTGATCCTTGTGCTTTTAGATCTTACTGCGGTGTTGACACTGTTGACCACAATATTCTTATCTCTCGTTTGGAACACCTGGTTGGCATCAAAGGTGCAGCACTGGACTGGATTGGCTTCGCTCATATTTGAGTGGCAGAACATTTAGTGTTAAAGTTGAAAATTTTGAGTCCACCTCAGCCCCCCTTCCTTGTGGGGTGCCCCAGGGCTCAATCCTTGGCCCTCTTCTTTTTTCATTATACCTGCTCCCTTTGGGATCTATTTTTAGAAAACACAAAATATCCTTTCACTGCTACGCAGACGACTGCCAAATTTATTTGCCTTTAGCACCAAATGGCCCAGGCTCCATCCAAATCCTTTTGAACTGCCTTGAAGATGTCAAAGCTTGGATGGCTCTGAACTTTTTGAGTTTCAATGAGAGTAAAACGGAGTTGATTGTATTTCGACCGAATAATATTTCATGCAACCCGCTCGTAAATTGTGGTTGGCTAGGGTCTTATATCAAGCAGCATGTGACAAACTTGGGAGTCATTATGGACTCAGATTTTAAATTGAACAAACATATCAGTTCGGTGTTGCAAAAAAGCTTTTTCCAGCTGAGGCAAATAGCAAAGCTGAAGCCAGTTTTGTCAAGACGTGACATGGAGAAGGTAATACATGCCTGTATTTCAACACAGCTTAACTACTGTAATGCACTTTATGTTGGAGTCAGCCAAGGGTCTCTTGCTCGCCTTCAGCTCGTTCAAAATGCTGCTGCCCGCCTCTTGACTGGTACCCACAGGCATAAACATGTAACACCTATCCTGTCTTCTCTTTATTGGCTTCCTGTTCATGACAGAATTAATTTCAAAGTCCTAACACTGGTTTATAAATGCCTTAATGGTCTTGCTCCCCCATACCTTTCCGAGTTACCTCAGCCTTATATTCCTTCACGGATCCTCAGCTGCTGTTGGTTGTCCCCAAATCAAGGCTCAAACGTAGAGGAGAACGAGCCTTTTCAATTATGGCCCCAAAACTTTGGAATACGCTGCCTTTAAATATTAGACAGGCATCTTCGTTTCTTGTTTTTAAAACGCTTTTGAAAACACACTTTTTTTCGATAGCGTTCAGACTGGCGTGAGTTGATATGTTTTTTTTTTATGTTTTATTATGTTTTATGTGAGTGTGTTTTACCCTTTGTTTCTGCACAGCACTTTGGGCAAACCTTTTGTTTTTAAATGTGCTATATAAATAAATTGGATTTGGATTTTATTCCAGAATGAAGCTGGCTTGTCCAAATGTGCTTTAGCATACCTCAAGTGGCTCTGTTTGTGCTGTGGACGGAGAAAAGGCTTCCTCTGCATCACTCTCGCATACAGCATCTCCTTGTGTAAAGTGCGCCGAATGGTTGAACGATGCACAGTGACTCCATCTGCTGCAAGATGATGTTGTAGGTCTTTGGTGCACCCCAGGGTGGCTGTGGCTACAATGTAGCTTGCCATCACCAGTGTGTGAATGTGTGTGTGAATGGGTGGATGACTGGATGTGTAAAGCGCTTTGGGGTCCTTAGGGACTAGTAAAGCGCTATACAAATACAGACCATTTACCATTTGGTGCTGGTCTGTGGGTTGACTCTGGCTGTTCTCACCATTCGTCGCTTCTGTCTATCCGAGATTTTTCTTGGTCTGCCACTTCGAGCCTTAACTTGAACTGAGCCTGTGGTCTTCCATTGTCTCAATATGTTCCTAACTGTGGAAACAGACAGCTTAAATCTCTGAGACAGCTTTCTGTGTCCTTCCCCTAAACCATGATGGTGAACAATCTTTGTCTTCAGGTCATTTGAGAGTTGTTTTGAGACCCCCATGTTGCTACTCTTCAGAGAAAATAAAAAGAGGAGGGAAACTTACATTTGACCCCCTTAAATACTCTTTCTCATTATTGGATTCACCTGTGTATGTATGTAGGTCAGGGGTCACTGAGCTTACCGAGCCAATTTGAGTTCCAATAATTAGTTCTAAAGGTTTTGAATCAATAAAATGACAACAGTGCCCAAATTTATGCACCTTCCTGATTTTGTTTAAACAATTATTGCACACTTTCTGTAAATCCAATAAACTTCATTTCACTTCTCAAATACACACTGTGTGTGTCTCCTATATGATATATTTAGCTGACATTTTTTTTATTGTAACAACCAACGATTTATACAGGAAAATAATGACTATTAACAAGGTTGCCCAAACTTTTGCATCCCACTGTATTACTGCCCCTGCTTTAGAGAGGTGAAGTGTCTCAAGGTTTATAAGGTTGGGGAAACCTGCAGTCAGCTGAGACTGAAGAAGTCCCTTGGATGAGTGAGGAAATGTTTCTCCTGCTGATTTTTTTGGGATGGACTGCAATTGCTACTAAATGTTACCGTGTGTCTTTCTACCATTTTACTTTGTATATACATTTTATTTGGGTTTTAATTTTATTTTGCTGACACAACATCTGTGTTTTTCATTGCTTATTTCACTGTAGTTTTTGCTTGCTGGTGAAGAGCCAAGAGGAGATTGAAATACTGTTGGATCATGACACTTTATTATACATCAAACATCAATCTTACAGTTCAAAAATATAACAAGAAGAGCAAAAGAAAAAACGTTTTAAAGGGTTAGTAAGTTTTACAGATCATTACAGATGCATGCTCAATCATCCAGGTCAGTAGATCCTAACTTGATTTTGTTCATCTGGACGTTTTCAGTGGGAGAAACGATAGCCTTGATCATTTGTGTGCAAAAAAGCCTTTTGGAATGAAGTGAAGCTGTTATATAGTTACTTTGATCATATTTTTCATTATGGCAGCGAATTTTATGGAGCTTAATGATGCCAGCTGCCATTCATTGAACGCTTCAAAATCTGCACCACCACAGTCTCAGTATCAGTCTGAATGCTCTGGTTTACTTTCAACGCTGTATACATCCTATACTGAGTCCCAAAAGGTGGATTCTGTTCATCTGAACGTTTTCAGTGGGAGAAACATTTCGTCGCTCATCCAAGTGACTTCTTCAATCTCAGCTGACTGCAGGTTTCCTCAGAATATAAAAAGTACGTTTGCACAACGACTGAAATCAGCACCACTGAAGGAACAAACCGTAGGTTTTTGTCTTTCCACCTTTAGTTCAGAGTATGCCATCATCCAGCGCTTTAGACCTCAATACTATATCTGTTTTGCATGGCAGCCCTTACAAAGAAGACTACAGGAGGAACACAAAGAGGTAAAGAGGATGGTAATGAACATATACCTCATATGAGGAGAAAGCTCTTTTCTTCAAATGCAGTTAAAATAACATTAATTTCATTAAGCCAGTTTGTCATGTAGTTTCGAATTGCGACCACAGGGAGGCAGCGTGTGAAACGTTTTCTTCAGTTGACACAATAAATGTCGGTTTCATGTGGGTCATTTAATTAAAGCCATAACTATTTTATATTTGTCTAGATGACTTGGTGATGATGTTTGAAGACCACATGGACAGAAAACACCTCCAACAAATCTGTATGTTGGGTTTTAATGAGCAGTGCAGTTAAACAGCAGGATGAATGATTTTGTATTTACAGCTTTTAAAGAATAATACAGACAATAGGAATAATTTAATATAAATTTTTTCTTATATTTAAATCCCAGTAACTGACTGAAAAGACTGTCTGTCCTGTGTTTTTGTATAGTTATTTTACGAAGAAATAATCAATAAAATTAATTATCAAATAAGTAGAAAGTCTGTTTGTGGCTCCAGTTTGAAAATAGCTTAGTCACCACAGAAGCTTATTTTTAAAAATCTTTTAATGGTGTCAGCTTTTTCTTTGTTAAGCAAGTTACAACAAAAAGCTAAAGCTATGTTAAATAGTTTTAAGTGACTTCATATTTCCCCTTGTTGGCCGTTTGTCTGCTTTTAGCTGTGTGTCGTTTGTCTTAGATCTTTTTTTCCTTATCTCAGATTAAACGTATATCGGGTGGCTTGTGAACTGTTAGAGAATCTATGGCATGTGTAGCACTGTTTCAGTGTTCCTTATTGCGCTGTCTTACTTCCTTCATGCTGTTTTCCCAATTGAAAACCTGAAAAGCTGCTTAGCCACAACAGTTTCTAAAATCCTGGCAATTAATGGTAATGTTGAAATTGGTCTGTAACTGCTAATAAGAGAAGGGTCTAACTTTTTTTTTTTAAGGGGGTGTATGGCAGCATTTTTAGAATAGGCAGGGACTTTACTAGACACCAGTGAAGTGTTGATTATTGAGAGCATGCAAGGACAAATAGACTGGAAGACATTTTTGAATAATTATGCAGGTAAAATGTCAAGTAAACAGGAGAATGCTTTCACTGAGTTAACTAATTTTACCAGCTTGGGTAGAGAAACTGTCAGTCCTGTGTTTTGTATTATTATTTCATGAAGAAATAGATCAATGAAATTAATTATCAAATGTGTAGAAAGTCTGTTTGTGGCTCCAGTTTGAAAATAGCTTAGTCACCACAGAAGCTTATTTTTAAAAATCTTTTCCTGGTGTCAGCTTTTTCTTTAAGCAAGCACAACAAAAAAGTATTGATATGTTAAATATTTTTAAGTGACTCTATATTTCACCTTGTTGGCAGTTTGCCTGGTTTTAGCTGTGCGTCCCTTGTCTTAGATCTTTCCTTCCTTATTTCAGATCAAAGGTATATCTCAAGGATTGTGAACTGTTAGAGAATCTATGGCATGTGTACATTGTGTCAGTGTTCCTTATTGCGCTGTCTTCCTTCCTTCATGCTGTTTTCCCGATTGAAAACCTGAAAAGCGAGGGGGGATGGGGTAGTTGAATGGTGAAAAAGAAACTTTCGATCAAGCCCTTTATTTGTCACATGCAAAGTTTACACCTGCAGTGAAATTACAGAGTTTTTCTCTGATTTCTCAGACTTTTTATCTGATTTAGTGCTCAGCTCAGATAAAATAATTATTGTGGGTGATTTTAACATCCATGTAGATGCTAAAAATGACAGCCTCAACATGGCTTTTAATCTGTTATTAGACTCAATTGGCTTCTCTCAAAATGTAAAAGAACCCACCCACCACTTTAATCACACTCTAGATCTTGTTTTAACATATGGCATAGAAACTGAACATTTAACAGTGTTTCCTGAAAACCCTCTGCTGTCTGATCATTTCCTGATAACATTTACATTTACAATAATTGATTTCACAGCAGTGGAGAGTAGACTTTATCACAGTAGATGTCTTTCTGAAAGCACTGTAACTAAGTTTAAGAATATAATCCACCCACTGTTATCATCTTCAATGCTCATAGAGCAGAGCAGCTATCTGAACGCTACCCCATCAGAGGTCAATTATCTTGTTAATAATTTTACCTCCTCACTACGTACGACTCTGGATACTGTAGCTCCTGTGAAAACTAAGGTCTCAAATCAGAAGTCCCTGACTCCGTGGTATAATTCTCAAACACGTAGCCTAAAGCAGATAACTCGTAAGCTGGAGAGGAAATGGCGTGTCACAAATTTAGGGGATCATCATTTAGCCTGGAGAAATAGTTTGCTGCTTTATAAGAAAGCCCTCCGCAAAGCCAGAACATCTTACTATTCATCACTGACTGAAGAAAATAAGAACAACCCCAGGTTTCTCTTCAGCACTGTAGCCAGGCTGACAAACAGTCAGAGCTCTATCGAGCCAACCATCCCTTTAACATTAACTAGTAATGACTTCATGAATTTCTTCATGAATAAAATTTTAATCATTAGAGAAAAAATTACCAATAATCATCCCACAGATGTAATATTATCTACAGCTACTTTTAGTACCATTGATGTTCATTTAGACTCTTTTTCTCCAATCGATCTTTCTGAGTTAACTTCAGTAATTACTTCCTCCAAACCATCAACGTGTCTTTTAGACCCCATTCCTACAAAACTGCTCAAAGAAGTCCTGCCATTAATTAATTCATCAATCTTAAATATGATCAACCTATCTCTAATAATTGGCTATGTACCACAGGCCTTCAAGCTGGCTGTAGTTAAACCTTAAAACCTTAACCTTAACCTTAAAAAGCCATCTCTAGACCCAGCTGTCTTAGCTAATTATAGGCCAATCTCCAACCTTCCTTTCATATCAAACATCCTTGAAAGAGTAGTTGTCAAACAGCTAACAGATCATCTGCAGAGGAATGGCTTACTTGAAGAGTTTCAGTCAGGTTTCAGAGCTCATCACAGCACAGAAACAGCTTTAGTGAAGGTTACAAATGATCTTCTTATGGCCTCTGACAGTGGACTCATCTCTGTGCTTGTCCTACTAGACCTCAGTGCAGCGTTCGATACTGTCGAACATAATATCCTATTAGAGCGATTGGAACATGCTGTAGGTATTACAGGTACTGCGCTGCAGTGGTTTGTATCATATCTATCTAATAGACTCCAATTTGTACATGTAAATGGAGAGTCCTCTTCACACACTGAGGTTAATTATGGTGTTCCACAGGGTTCAGTGCTAGGACCAATTCTGTTTACATTATACGTGATTCCCTTAGGCAGCATCATTAGAAGACATAGCATACATTTTCACTGCTATGCAGATGACACACAGCTCTATCTATCCATGAAGCCAGGTAACACACACCAATTAGTTAAACTGCAGGAATGTCTTAAAGACATAAAGACCTGGATGGCCGCTAACTTTCTGCTTCTTAATTCAGATAAAACTGAGGTTATTGTACTCGGCCCTGAAAATCTTAGAAATATGGTATCTAACCAGATTCTTACTCTGGATGGCATTACCTTGGCCTCCAGTAATGCTGTGAGGAACCTTGGAGTCATTTTTGACCAGGACATGTCCTTCAACGCACATATTAAACAAATATATAAGACTGCTTTCTTCCATTTGTGCAACATCTCTAAAGTTAGAAATATCCTGTCTCAGAGTGATGCTGAAAAACTAGTTCATGCATTTATTACTTCCAGGCTGGACTACTGTAATTCATTATTATCAGGAAGTCCTAAAAACTCCCTGAAAAGCCTTCAGTTAATCCAAAATGCTCCAGCAAGAGTCCTGACAGGGACTAGAAAGAGAGAGCATATTTCTCCTGTTTTGGCTTCCCTTCATTGGCTTCCTGTTAAATCCAGAACTGAATTCAAAATCCTGCTCCTCACATACAAGGTCTTAAATAATCAGGCCCCATCTTATCTTAATGACCTTGTAGTGCCATATCACCCTATTAGAGCACTTCGCTCTCACACTGCAGGCTTACTTGTTGTCCCTAGGGTATTTAAAAGTAGAATGGGAGGCAGAGCCTTCAGTTTTCAGGCCCCTCTTCTGTGGAACCAGCTTCCAGTTTGGATTCGGGAGACAGACACTATCTCTACTTTCAAGATTAGGCTTAAAACTTTCCTTTTTGCTAAAGCATATAGTTAGGGCTGGACCAGGTGACCCTGAATCCTCCCTTATGCTGCAATAGGCGTAGGCTGCCGGGGATTCCCATGATGCATTGAGTTTTTCCTTTCCAGTCACCTTTCTCATTCACTATGTGTTAATAGACCTCTCTGCATTGAATCATATCTGTTATTAATCTCTGTCTCTCTTCCACAGCATGTCTTCATCCTGTCTTCCTTCTCTCACCCCAACCGGTCGCAGCAGATGGCCCCGCCCCTCCCTGAGCCTGGTTCTGCTGGAGGTTTCTTCCTGTTAAAAGGGAGTTTTTCCTTCCCACTGTCGCCAAAGTGCTTGCTCATAGGGGGTCATATGATATGATTGTTGGGTTTTTCTCTGTATTTATTATTGTGCTATCTACTGTACAATATAAAGCGCCTTGAAGCGACTTTTGTTGTGATTTGGCGCTATATAAATAAAATTGAATTGAATTGAATTTGGTCAGAAGCTTTGCTGCAGTGTTTTGAACAACCTGCAGACATTCCAGGGAGTTTTTGCTTAGACATATAAACATAGTCCAACATGATGAAATGAATGCATGCATAACAGTCTCCAGTTCAGTGCATGATACAATAGGACTTAATTTAGCAATGTTTCTTAATTGATAAAAGCAAGACCGAACCAAAGATTTGACATGAACATTCAAAGTCAGAACGGAGTCAAAAGTTACCCCAAAGTTCCTGATAGATGAAATGTTGAAAGGGACCATGAGCTTTCATTGTCTTAGGTACAAATCTGTCAGGAGCACATACAAGGAGTTCAGTTTTTCATTTACTAAGTTGGAGGAAGTTGTCAGCCATCCAACCTTTAATGGCATCTAAGCACTTATTCAGAATCTGCAGCTTTGAAACATCTTGGGGCTTAAAAGAAATGCATGTTGGATGTGTAGCAACCCAGTAGACATGAAGTTGGTTAACAGGAAGGCAGATGGTTGGAATATGGTGTAACAGTGGTAGGAAAAGTGCTGCCCCCGGGCGCTGTATTGGTGGCTGCCCACTGCTTCACTGGGTGAATGGGTTAAATGCAGAGGAGTAATTTCCCTACGGGGACTAATACATACACATTATACGTTATATTATTAGTGCTGGTGGAGAGCTGCTGACTTTGACTGAGAAAATTGTTGGGCGGTGGATGGAATACTTTGAGGACCTCCTTAATCCCACTGACATTTCCGAGGAGGAAGCATAGTCTGGGATGACGGGGGTGGCCCGCCAATTTCCGGGGGTGAGGACACTGAGGCACTTAAACAAGTCCTTGGTGGCAGAGCTCCTGGTGTGGATGAGGTCCGCCCTGAGTTCCTGAAGGCTCTGGGTTTTGTAGGGCTGTCCTGGTTGACATGCCTCTGCAATGTTGTGTGGAGATCAGGGGTGGTACCCCTGGACTGGCAGACTGGGGTGATGGGTCCCCTTTTTTAAGAAGGGGGACCAGAGCGTGTGTTCCAACTACAGGGGGATCACACTCCTCAGCCTCCCTGGGAAAGTCTATGCCAGGGTGTTGGAAAGGAGAGTCCGTCCGTTAGTCGAACTTCGGATACAGGAGGAACAATGCGTTTTTCGTCCTGGTCGCGGAACACTGGAACAGCTCGTTATCCTCTTGAGGATACTACAGAGCGCATGGGAGTTTGCCCAACCAGTCTACATGTGGACTTGGAGAAGGCATTAGGCCGTGTCCCACTGTGTGTCCTATGGGGGTGCTCCGGGAGTATGGGGTGTCTGGCCCATTGCTAGGGGCCATTCGATCCCTATACAACCGTTGCAAGAGCTTGATTCGCATAGACGGCAATAAGTCTGACTCATTATTGGTTGGTGATGGGCTCTGCCAGATCCTACCCTTTGTCACCAATTCTGTTCATAACTTTTTTGGACAGGATTTCTAGGCACAGCCAAGTGGCAGAAGGCTTTCACTTAGGTGGCCTCAGAATCTTATCTCTGCTTTTCATGGATAATGTGGTTCTGTTGGCTTCATCGGGTGATGGCCTACAGCTCGCACTGGAATGGTTTGCAGCCGAGTGTGAAGCAGCAGGAATGAGGATCAGCACCTCCAAATCCGAGGCCATGGTTCTCAGCTGGAAAAGGGTGGAGTGCCCACTCCGGGTCAGGAATGAGTTCCTGCCCCAAGTGGAGGAGTTTAAGTATCTTGGGGTCTTGTTCACGAGTGATGGTAGAAGAAAGCCGCAGATCGACAGATGGATTGCTGCTGCGGCTGCAGTGATGCAGACGGTCCGTCGTGGTGAAGAGATATCTGAGCGTAAAAGTGAAGCTCTCAATTTACCGGTCGATCTACGTCCCTACCCTCACTTATGGTCACGAGCTGTGGGTAGTGACTGAAAGAATGAGATCCCGGATACAAGCGGCAGAAAAGAGCTTCCTCAGAAGGGTGGCTGGCCTCTCCCGTAGAGATAGGGTGAGAAGTTCAGCCATCCGGGAGGGGCTCAGAGTAGAGCCGCTGCTCATCCACATCAAAAGGAGCCAATTGAGGTGGTTCGGGCATCTGACAAGGATGCTTCCTGGCCTCCTCCTGGGTGAGATGTTCCAGGCATGTCCCACCGGGAGGAGGCCCTAGGGCAGACCCAGGACATGCTGGAGAGATTATATCTCTCGGCTGGCCTGGGAACGCCTTGGTGTTCCCTTGAACAAGCTAGAGGAGGTGGCTGGGGAGAGGGAGGCCTGGGCTTCTCTGCTTAGGTTGCTGTCCCCACGACCCGGCCCCGGATAAGCAGAAAAAGATGGCTGGATGGACATCGGTGCAAATTATGTAAGTCTATCATGTAAGTCTATATCATAATGTCTGGTGTTTTTGTGTTTGTTTGCTTTTATTTTTTTTATTTTGCTAGCTGATTATTAGATGCCACTCCAGCCAGCCAGAGAATCCCCCGCCGTCCTGTCCCTCTCCTCCCTGTGCAGGAAGCAGCAAGCAGCAGCAGGTACACCTCGCAAAAGGAGGGTGCCCTTACTCCCTGCAAATTGGCAATATAAAACTGATCGGTGCCTATTCAGTCCCCAGAATGTGCGAGCAACATTTTTTTGACAATGTTCGTGATGCTGCCCTGGGCAATGGCCCATGTCACCCATATCAAAATTGGCCACTGTTTGTCAGTGTGGGATGTATATCTATGGGGTTCAAATGTACCATTTGTATTTTCCCTTGTGCAATTTTCAGAGTCTTACCTTGTATGTTAACAGCTTTTCCTCCCTTTGGGAAGACATGCATACCCAACATCATAGTTATAGTTAATGGCTCCTCATATTGAAAACACCATGAGGACACACACACACACGTTGCATGACACAAAGCATCAGTGTAAAGTCTGAAACAAATGCTTCATGGGAGATTTTTTGCAGTTTTTGGTATTGAAATACTCATGTAGCCCTGCCTATATGAGTAGCTCATTATTTAAATAGTTCATTTATATTGATAGTTAAATGCAAATGTTCACTGTGTTCAAGGATATGTACAAATGCCTGTAAGGTATGTGATGTGTGTCAGTTAAATGCACAGCCTTTTTATTTGTATTTTGAGGTGTATGTCATTATTTTTGAAAAGTTATTGACATGTACTACAGCTCCAGTGAACCCTGAAGTAGTCTCAGGTAGAGGGGGTGGGAGTAAGTGGGAGAGAGAGACGAGAGCTGAACAACAAATTAATTGTTAAACCGAGGTCACAGAACGCCGGAATTAATATTTAGACTTCAGCAATGTTGTCATTTGTAGCTGTTGAGATCGATCGGTCTGCAAATGTCTGACCCTATACTTATTCCCGGATTCTCCGGTAAAGATTTTTCAGTAGCTCATGTCAATATTTGTAGCCTTAAATATAAGATTCAGGAAATTCAGTCACTGTTGTCAACAAATACGATAAGTGTGCTGGCTATTTCCGAGACTCATTTAGACGATGCCTTTGAGAATAATGAATTTGAAATAAACGGTTATAAGTTGTATAGGAAGGACAGAAACAGATTTGGAGGGGGCGTAGCCCTATACATGAATGATAATATAGCAAGCAAACTACGAATGGACTTAATGTTTGACGATCTGGAAATTGTGTGGGTTCAGTTACACCCGCTCTATGGCAGGCCTGTATTAGTAGGTTGCTGCTATAGACCCCCAAGTAGTAATATGTTGTATGTAGAACGAATCTGTGAAATGATGGAAAGAGTAACTGAGAAAAACAAAGACATGTTTTTATTAGGAGATTTTAATATCAATTGGTCAGCTCCTTCTTGTCCTTTAAGGAAAAAGATAAGCTCATCAGCGTCGGCTTGTTGCCTGTCTCAGATAATCACCATTCCCACCCGGGTGACGGTCAACGCAGGAGGTCATAGGTCATCATCATGTATTGATCATATATATACAAATGTTCCTGAGCATTGCTCTAATATTGTTTCTATTCCAGTTGGTTATAGTGACCATAATCTTGTAGGTTTGACCAAGAAAATGAAACCACTGAAAACTGCACAAAAGATTATTTTTCATAGATCATACAAAAATTTCAATGCAGATAAGTATATTAATGACGTAAAAGAAATTCACTGGACTGACATCTGCCTCGAGCGTGACCCTGATTTGGGATTATCTATGTTTATTGAAAACTTTTGCTACCTGGCTGACAAACATGCCCCCTTAAAAAGATTTACTGTTAAAAAGAACTATGCACCCTGGCTAGATAATGAACTTAGGGCTGCAATGTCAGAAAGGGATATAGCAAAAGCAAAAGCACATAAGTCTGTCAGTCCACAAGAGTGGGCAAGATATCGCGAGTTAAGAAATCAAGTAACTAAATTGAATAGGCATAAGAAGAAAGAATATTATCAACTTAAGCTCAAGGAGGCCAACAAGGACAGCAAGAAGGTGTAGAAAGTTTTAAATAATATAATGGGTAATGATCTTGCTCCGGTGGTGTCTCACATCTACACGGGTGGTACGTTTATAAGTAAAGCTAAGGACATAGCCAATTATTTTGTGAATTACTACAGTAATAAAATAACAAATTTAAAATCTAATATGAGCAGAGGCGATTCCACCTTATCACGTCGTCTTATACAGGATGTTATCATGAATAATAAGCAATGCCAATTTAAGTTTGAGGCAGTGAATGTGGAGATGGTAGAGTGCTTATTGATATCACTTCCTGACGATACATCCTCCGGCTCTGATAACATAGACAGTAAACTGCTCAAAGTTGCAGCCAAGTTTGTGTCCCTTCCTATATGTCACATATTTAATAGATCTTTGGCATGCAGCTTATTTCCACTGCAGTGGAAAGAATCGAAAATAATTCCCATTCCTAAAAACAAGAATGACGTTTTTAATGGTGTCAATAGCAGCCCTATTAGTCTACTTCCAGTTCTAAGTAAAATTATGGAGAGGATTGTCTATGAACAAATTCAACATTACCTAACAGAAAATCAGTTACTCACTCAGTTTCAACATGCTTACAAACCTGGTTATTCCACCAGTTCAGCTCTCATTCACATGACAGATAACTGGTATAAATCATGATCTTTTGATAGATAAATTAAAATGTTATAGATTTTCACCAGCTGCTTTGTGCTGGATGGAAAGCTATTTGTCTGGAAGAAGGCAAAAGGTTTATTATAATGGTTATTTCTCGGAGGGCTGTGAAATGAACTGTGGTCTACCCCAAGGCAGCTGCCTCGGTCCACTTCTCTATTCAGTCTTCACGAATGATTTGCCGTACGTCCTGGATAAATCTCATCTTGTAATGTATGCTGATGATTCCACCATGTTTTATTCAGCAAGTAGCTACTCTGAATTGACAAGCGTATTACAACAAGATTTGCTGAACGTGTTTGACTGGATAAGTAAAAACAACATGATTTTAAACGTGTCTAAATCCAAATCCATGTTAATAGGAAGTAGAGTACGCTTAGTCAACTGCCCACAACTAAATCTTTCCATAGCTGGATCGGTATTAGAACAGGTCACCCAGATTAAATTACTTGGTGTTAGCATAAACCACCACCTTTCATGGTCTCAGCACATCAACTCTGTTATTAAGAAAATGGGACAGGGCATAGCTATAGCTAGGAAATGCTCCTTTTATATTACTTCTTCAATTATGAAAGGTGTCATTAATGCACTAGTATTATCTCATCTAGAGTACTGCTCAATCATTTGGTCAGCAGCTAATAAGACAGATCTGAACAGACTTCAGTTAGTCCAAAATAGGGCGGCCAGATTAGTGTTAAGGTGTTCATATTATACAAACATCGATAAAATGCACGATAAACTTTCTTGGCTTTCTGTACAAGCTAAATTATACTATGGCTTACTTGTATTTTTAAAGAAAGCAATACTGGTAAGCACATCACACTTTTTTTATGCTCAGTTGCAGTATCCAGATGAAATACATAATCATGCTACACGATTCTCAACTAACCACAATTTAGTAACTCCTCGAGTTAAAAGTAACTTTTTGAAAAACTCTGTTATATTTAGAGCATCTTTTCAGTGGAATAAGTTGCCTAATGCAATTAGAGAATTGGCTTCTATTCATACTTTTAAAAATCACCTAAAAGCCTATTTAGGCAGTTTTTAAATTATTTGTAAATATTGTAAGATGGTAATGTCACTTTTAATGGAAATTGTGTATTTTGTTTGAGTGTTTTATATATTTTTTTATATTAACGTTTATATTTTCAGAATTGTAAAACTTTATTGTGGATGTAAGAGCCAAATTATGTGGATATTTTGCATCCAATTCATTGTGTAACATTTTATTCGATGGTATTTGATGGTTTGGGCCCCAGGAAGACTAGCAACCACTGTTGTGGAAGCTAATGGGGTTCCTTATAAATAAACAAATAAACAAATAAACAGTGTCATGTGAACTCAGAGTTCATAGAAGGGAGACAAACTTATTCTCAGGTTGACAGATAGTTAACTGGAGTGGAGATCTGTCGTACCCTACTTTGAGGTAAATGTGAATTTTGTCTGACGCTTCTGCTGTAAGTTGTTGTGTGAAACGGGCTAACCGCGATTACCCGCTAGCTTAGCATATTTGTTAAGCTCCTGTTCTGCTCTGTTTTTATGTGTTAACATAATGCTAAGACTGAATGTTATAGCATGTGAACTGGCATTTACCGGGGTTGTGTGATTCAGTAGGAGGAGACGGACGTCTTGCTGGCGTGTCAGAGAGGTCCCTTCTGCTGGTGTGCTGAACTTATGTGTTCATGTGGGAGCACGTGAGACGAGACTGTGAGTGCTGCTGCTGCGGCCTGCGGGTGGCCTTGACCCAGTTCCCCCCACTATCGCCTTGAACTGCCTGGAGGTGTGAGTACTATTGTGAGCACATGCTTTTTATTTTACTGCTTGGCAACAAGTGAAGCGACCATATTGTTTTAGGGTCCCAACGCACCCAAGCCACGACTCAGGTCTGCAGAAAGACTGTAGCACTTGAGGTGTGTGTGTGTTGGTGAGAGTGCGTGTGGGCCCACAATATTATTTGATTATTTGGTTTCTGTTGAGGTAAATACCTTACCATTGTTTAACTAACTTTATTAATTTTACTTATTTTCTTTTGTGTTTTTGGAACTAATCATTCACTAAAGTGGAGTTAACTTTATAATTGACCTGCTTGCGTGTGATTTATTTCCATATAGTATAGTTTTGGTGTTTAATATATTTATTATTTTCCACAATGAAATACAAAAATACAAGGCATCAAATAAAAGTAAAAGAGGGGAAAAAAAATAAATAAATAAAAATAAAAACCCACCCTAACAAACAACACCCCTGTTCGCTGTCAAGTAATCAAAAGTTTAAAAGAAAATACTTACAATCAGTGCAAAATAACACCAGCCAAGGTATACAGAACAAGAAGGAAGAAAAAATAAGCAAACAAATATAATTAAAAATAGACAAATAAATAAATGTCATTCCTGAACCTGTGTAGATGGTTGGTCAAAAAATATCAAAAAGGGTTTCCAGACCTTATTAAATTTATTTACAGAGCCTCTCAAAACGAACCTAATTTTCTCTAATTTAAGATGAAATAATACATCCTTAACCCAATGCGAAACTGTGGGCAGGGCTGCGTCCTTCCACTTCAAAAGTATTAGACGTCTTGCCAGTAGTGTAGAGAAGGCAATAAGTCTTTGACCACCTGCTGGTAGTGCCAGACCATCGGAATTGACCCCAAATAAAAATAAAAGTGGATTAAGCGACACTCTTATCCCAAATATGCATGATAAAGCACCACAGACATCCGTCCAGAACTTTTGTATTTTGGGACAGGACCAAAACATATGGATCAAGGTCGCCTCTGCCAATTTACATCTTTCGCACGTTGGGTCAATCTGGGGATACATCTTTGCCAATTTTGATTTGCTAAGATGAACCCTGTGCACTATTTTAAACTGCAGAAGGCAATGTCTTGCACACATGGAGGACGAGTGAATATTACTTAAAACATTGCCCCAGTCTGCTTCAGTAATACAGATTTTAAGATCCTCTTCCCAGGATCGCTTAATTGCAGACACAGAAGGAGAACCCAGGCGCAAAATCAGAACAAGTAGTGATGATATGGCTTTTTTCTTAGCCGGGTTAAAACACATAATGTCATCCATTACATCATTAGGGGGTTCATTTGGGAACCCTGGGATAGAGCCTGAAAGAAAGTGTCGTATTTGTAGGTACCTAAAAAAATGAGAAGGGGGTAAGTTGTATTTATTAGCCAGCTGTTCAAATGAGGCAAACGTGCCGTCAATGAATAGTTCTTTTAAAGATCTCAGCCCTCGCCTCTGCCAGCCCTGAAATGTGGCATCAGACATTGAAGGGGAAAAAGCATAGTTGGAAGCTACCGGGCTCCCTAAGCAGATCTTCAGAAGATTAAAATGTTTTCTAAACTGAAAGCAAATCTGGATAGTATTATTAACTACAGGATTCTCAATTGTCAGGCTTTTGGGTAACGGGATAGATGCACCTACGACAGACGATAGCAAGAAAGAACCAGAAGAGAGCTTCTCCATTTCTACCCATACAGGTCCACTGCAATCGTGCTGATAGTGCAGCCAGTAGGTCAAACAGCATAAATTGGAGGCCCAGTAATAATAATGGAAATTCGGTAGGGCCAGGCCCCCGTCTTGCTTTGACTTTTGCAGATGTGTTTTACGCAAACGTGGTTTCTTATTGTTCCAAAGGTATGATGTAATTACAGAGTCCAATTTCTTAAAAAAAGCGTTCGGAATGTATATAGGGAGGCTTTGAAACAGATAAAGAAATTTGGGTAATACAGACATTTTAACTACATTCACTCTCCCAACTAACGAGAGAGGAAGCGGCGACCATTTTGACAAGTCTTGTTGCATACTGAGGTGTAGCTTAGTAAAATTTTCTTTAAAGAGATCACTGAAGTTTTTCGTCACAGTTATGCCTAGATAGACAAAGCTGTGTGTTGCAATCTTGAAGGGAACAGTAATGTTTGCTAATGTGGAAAGAGGCATATTTAGAGGCAGTAATTCACTCTTGTGTAGATTCAATTTATAGCCTGACACAAGCCCAAACGTATCAAAAAGTTCAAGAATGTAGGGAATTGTTACCTCAGCCTTGGATACAAACAGCAGGAGATCATCGGCATAGAGAGATAATTTATGCTCAGTTCCATACCGCGAAATGCCTTGGATGGCATGATTACTTCTTATAGCTATTGCCAACGGCTCAATAGCTAACACGAAAAGGAGGGGGCTGAGGGGGCAGCCCTGACGGGTTCCACGATGTAAGCGGAACGGTTTAGAATAATGGTTATTAGTAAGTACCATAGCTGAAGGACAGGCATAGAGTAATTTCACCCAGGATAAAAAAGGAACTTCCAAACCCAAATCTTTGTAAGGTCTCAAATAGATATTCCCATTCTACTCTATCGAAAGCCTTCTCCGCATCCATGGAGAGAAGGCATTCGGAAGCAGCTTGACTGGGAGTGTACATTATATTGAGTAGTCTACGAATACTAAAAAAGGAGTGCCTGTTTTTAATAAAACCAGTCTGATCTGAAGAGATTATGTTGGGTAAAACTTTTTCCAATCGGTTGGCCAAAACCTTCGCTAGTATTTTATAGTCTGAATTCAGGAGTGAAATCGGCCTGTAGGATCCACATTCCAAAGGGTTTTTATCTTTTTTGGGAAGTAGTGTTATACAAGCTTGGTTAAGGCTATCAGGCAAAACACCTTTGGCAAGAGAGTCAGTATATAACGTAGCTAACACAGGGGCTAGTTTCCCAGCAAAGGCGGCGTAAAACTCGGTCGGTAAGCCATCAGGGCCTGGTGATCGGCGAGACTGTAATGATTTTATTGCCGCTATGATCTCCTGCTGCTGCAGAGGTGCATCCAGGGTGGAAACCTCATCTGGGGACAATGTTGGAATCTTTAGGTCTCTAAAAAAATCAGAGAGGAAGTTAGAATCATTGGTATTATCGGAACTATACAACTTATAATAATAATGCTGAAAAGCATCATTTATCCCCTGTTGATCTGTAACAGTTCCACCATCTCGGGTTGCGACCCCATTAATAGTTTGCCTGGCTCTTGCACATTTCAACTGTCTTGCTAGAATCTTTCCCGCCTTATCTCCGTGCTCATAGGTATCACTGCGGTTCTTTAACAATAAATATTCTATAGAATGTGAGGCGAGCACATCATATTCTGCACCCAGTTTCAAGCGTTCTTTATATAATTTTGGTGAGGGGTTCCGAGAGTTCCTATTATCCAAGTCTGCTATTTGCTTTTCCAAATCCTTTAGTTTAGAAGTAGAAGTGCGTTTCTTATTAGCTGTAAACGATATAACCTGGCCGCGAAGATAAGCCTTAAGAGCCTCCCAGACTGACGAGATAGAAATATCTGGAGTTAAATTAAATTCCAAAAAGTAGGTAATTTGATCCGAAATAAATTCTATAAAGTTTTCATCACTTAACAAAAGAGAGTTAAATCTCCACATCCGTTTAGGAGACTCCATACCGGGTATATGCAGTGTCAATATTAAGGGCGCATGGTCAGATATTACAATAGGCTGATAGTCACACGACTTAACAAGAGAGGTTAGTTTGTTATCAGTAAAAAAATAGTCAATTCTACTGTAGGTTTGATGAGCATTTGAAAAAAAGGAATATTGTCTGTCTTGTGGGTGTAAAAAAACGCCAAATGTCCGAGATGCCGTAGGTTGAAAAAAAGGACTGTAAATAAGAAGCTGACTTTGTTGTCGAGTATCCAGTTCTTACAGACGATCTATCCATCCCAGGGTCCAAGCACAAATTAAAGTCCCCACCCATAATAAGTAAATGGGAATTCAAACAAGGCAGGAGGCCGAGGATGCGTGAAAAAAAATTGGGGTCGTCACAGTTTGGGGCATATATATTTGCTAATGTAACATTAATATTAAAAATTGATCCAGTCACTATAACATATCGTCCGTTTGAATCAGCTAGAGTCAAAGAAGGGGTAAAAGGAACCCTTTTATTTACCAATATTGCTACACCTGTTCCCTTCGCTGCAAAACGTGAGTGGAAGAGCTGCCCCACCCAACTACATTTTAAACGAGCACTATCTGACATTTTAAGATGGGTTTCCTGGATAAAGGCTATATCAGCACCCATATTTTTCAAGTGAGTGAGAACCTTCTTTCTTTTAATAGGATGGTTCAGGCCTTTAACATTCCAGGTCACTAAGTCAATAGAGGTAACCATTGAAAATATATCAAAACTTTTAGCTGGTTGCTCAAACAAGAAACATAAAACACTTGGTTCTTAACTTGGACAGTCGAACACAAAAACCCTCCCAGAAACCCCCTGAACCCCCAGGTGACACTAGCTGTCAGAACAAACAGCACACCTACCCAATCTAACTGAAAAACTTCCATAACTATCCTACCTAAAGCTCCTTAAGCCCGCATAGTGTAAAGGTCGGAATAAGACCCGCCAGGTGTACACTGGTGAAGTCCACCATTCAAAGTATATGCAAATAATTGCACTGTTACGCCAAAAAATAATAAAGAAAAAGAGATGAAGTCAAATGTCCGAAAATCAACATAGTAGTCATGAATATGCCGTAACAGTCGTCCGAAGCAGTCCCGTGTTCCACACGCCTCAAAAAAGTTCAATCTTCCATGGAGTCTCGCACAAACCTTTCGGCCTCAGCCACAGAGCCAAATGTGAGGCCTACACCATCTGTTTTAACAATGCGTAGTCGCGCCGGGTATAGCAGTGACGGTTTCAGACCCATCTCGTACAAGCGTGACATCACCGACCTGTATTCTCTCCGCTGGCTCACCACCTCAGGGCTGTAGTCCTCGTAGACCCGGAATGGTTTATCCATATACTTCAGGTCGTTCCTCCTCCTAGCCTCCCGTATTAGCAGCTCCTTGTTTTGGTATTGGTGAAAACAGATAATGACGGGCCGCGGTCTGCCTCCGGGGGCCGGTTTGGGGGCCGAAATACGGTGTGCACGATCCAGTTTGGGGGGAGAGGGGAAGATGTCTCTCCCAAAAACGTCTTGCAATAACTGTGAGAAAAACTTAGAGGGTTGTGGACCCTCAATCCCTTCCTCTAGGCCGATAAGGCGGGCATTGCAACGTCTGTTTCTCGACTCCATGTCCGATAGCTTAGCCTTCAGCTTTTCATTGGCAGCCCGTAGTGTCTCACAGGTATCCTCCACTTTAGCAAGGCGCTGGTCAAGCGTTTCGGCGCTTTCCTCCAAAGATTGTAGGCGCTCACCATGGTTGTCCGATGCCTTCTGTAGTCCGTCCAGCTTTTTATTCACGTCATCAAAAAAGCTGACTTTTAGCTCCGCCAGTAAAGCCGAACGGTGCTCCGCTAGCAGTGCCGTTATGTCGGCTTTGCTAACATTCACGGGAACGCTAGCAGCCGCGCATTCGGTTGTTTTGCCATTCGACTTCACAGGTTTAGGCGACATGACAGGGCATCAAATGTTCCGATGGCTTTACCAAACCACCAAGATATTTGTCTGAAAAGATAAGTTAAGCGGGCTCACTCAAATAACTAAAAGTTGCGGGAGCTAAGGGAAAGTGTGACTACCCCATGCTCGTCAAAACCGGAAGACTCCATATAGTATAGTTTTATTGCATAGTTTATATCATAAGCATCAAAAAGGGAGTATCAGTAGGAAGTAACAACAGGAACCCAGGGCCCCTCTCAATAGAACGTGGGACGGGTGTTACACTTATTTGAAAACCTCTCAGAAAAGTAGGATAAAGGTACACAATGAGGCCCATATCTGTGATTCCATTTTTTTATTTTTTTATTTTTTATTTTATTTTTTTTTTAAACCTGTCCCGTTTGGTTCTTTTGCCATCAGAATTATTGTCTAAAGGCGAAGAAAGATGCCCAACGGATTTACTTTACCAAATGGACCATCCCAGCCTTGCCGTAATGGTCCATTTGATTTACCTTTTATTGTTTATTTTATTTTATTTTATTTATTTTTTTTTACTTGCTAGATACGGGACAGGGGAAAAGAAAAGGGAGAAAGAAAGAGGGGGGAAAAAACAAAACAAAACAAAAAAAAAAAAAACAGCGGAGAAGAGGGACGGGGATAAAGGGCAAAAAACAAAAACCAACAAAATAAGCAGACAAAAAATACATATATCGATCACCTGGATCACCTGTTGAGAAAGAAAAAAGAAAACAAGCAGAAGAAAACGAGAGTAATAGAATAAACAACATCACAATGATATATGGGAATATAACACTACATACTTAATATTAAACATTATTGTGCAGCACGTAAGATCGACAGCGCACAGTGTGCTTTGAGGTAGGAGCCAAAAAGGGTGTAGTTTGTGTGTGTGATCACCTGTGTGTACACCTGTGAGCATGAGCGCGCTTGTATTTAAAAGGTTCCTTAATGTAATGATCTGCTAGAGGGTGTGGGGGGCCACAGTCCCATCCTCCAGGGCATGAAGCAGGTATGGAGGAGATCAAAACTCCAGACATCCAGAGGCCCCCAGAACACAAGAGACCAAGGAAGACCAACAGAGGGGCAGCCGCGCCACTGTCCCAGAAAGAGCTGAGGAGAGTCCCAGATGAGGGATCACTCAGCAGCCGCGGAGCAGAAGCCAGGGGGGGTTGCAGTGACGTGCCCGTGAGCTCCGCCGGCAGCCAGCTGTGCCTGAGTGACCGAGCCCCAGGCCGAGAGGCCGAGGGCACCCCACCCCCGAAGTGGCCCGAGCGAGCCCCAGGTTCCAGGCCCCGATAAGCAGCCACCAAGGAGTGAGCCGGTGTGTACCCGGACGCCCACCCCCGGACACAAAGAACCACCGACGCATCGATGTCTGAGGGCGTCTGCCACCGGCAGGGGAAGTGGTGGGGGGAGATAGGCCTACAAACCTTGGAGGGCCTGAGATGTCCCCAGAGAGGTGGTGTCTGATACCCAACCTGACATATAGACACAGACATACAGGCACACTCAAATACAAACATCCATTCCCACCCTCATGCTCTCATAGGCAATTACTCCACACTCAACCAACGTGGAGACAGACATAAAGAGACGCTGTACACACAATCACACTCCCCAAGCGTACTCTAGGAACCGGGTCTAGGTACCCTTGCCCCTGGAGGGGGAAACTGCACCCAGACCCAGGTGGTGTTACCCTTTTCCCTGCAGTGGGGAGAAGCAGACTGCCCCGACTCCGCAGCAGCAGGGAGGCCCCACACACCAGACCCCAGTCGGACGGCCAACTCCTCCTCCTAGCCCCCCCGCTCCAGCAGGCCGCAGAGACCGGGGGTGTGAGAAGACTCCAAACCTCCCTCTACCCGCTCATATGTAGTGTTGATGTATATGTGTTCTAAGGTGCAATTAAAACCCAGGAGGGCATGGAGCTACCTGCCAGAGAGCAGCAGGTAAGCGCATAGCCCCTCCTGATAGCCCTCAATGTCTACGTGTATTTAAAATTGAGAGGTGGGCAACGACGCCAGGGGTGAGGTGTACACCCTGATGGTAATTTGGAGTCCGTGTTGTGAGCCCACCCCCAAGATCCTATATGTATGTGTTATGAGAGTGTGAGTAATGTGAATGTCTAAGTTGTGAGATAAAATTGAGGCAGAGGCAGCCAGAAGGGGACAGAGGGGGGGGGATGCCTCCTCTGCACCCTGGTGACACACCCCTACCCCAAGGCCCTGCATGTGTGGGTGATTGTGGTGGAGCGGGAAGAGGGAGGCAGCTGGAGATGGGGAGGGAAGAAAGGGAGGGGCAAGTGACCCCTCCCTGGGGCCAGCTCCCCCGCTGACCCCAGTAGGCACCCCCATGCTCTGCAACCCGCCAGGGAAAGGGGGCCCAGGCCCATCCGGACCAGGGCCCAGTGCAGCAGCGCCGCCCGGCCCCACAGAGCCCGGGACAGCCCACCCGACCCCACTACAGAGAAAACTGCACCCACCCCATCATCCACTCATCTTCCAGACTACACAAGACAATAGACGCCCAGGCTGAGATCTTCCTCCACCTCTCCTATATCTCCCCCTCCTGCAGAGAGAATTCCTGAGGAGAGGAAAGCTCCTGCAAGATGTGACAACCTCCCCCACCAGTTGAAGAGCCCCTCAGGTGGCTCGATGCACCGGCGGCGCCCTGCGCCAGGACTGGGCTCCCATACACCCACCCGCCCACAACCCCAGCAACACACCAACCAGGACCCGAGCCCCCGAGGCCCGGCCAGGGCCCCAGCCCAGAGACGGAGCGCCCCCAGAACCTCACGCCCGTCCCGGACCCACCCAGGGGCAGCCAGGCTACCAGGTCAGTAACCCACGTCCGTCAGCACAGACCCTCCCCTAGCCCCGCTGCACGCAGCCACGAGGAAACCGTCACCTAAGAGCCAACAGAGCCCTTAATTGGCCATGACCGCTACCCCGGGTTGAGCCCCCCAAGGAAGATGCTCCTGGGGAACCCCCCGACGCCCTAAGCCTGTCCCTACCCCCACACCAATCACAACAGTGAAGGCGGGACCAAACTATGACCCCCCACCCCCACTAGGTGATGGAGCTGATCAAAGGAGCCCAGAGCAATTGATCTGATGTGGTGGCAGAGGCTGTATCAAGACTAATGTAATCTAATAGATAATTTCTATACTGGTTAGAATTAAGATTATTTTTATTTTTCCAGTTCATGAGGACTGTTTTCTTGGCTATGCATAGGGCAGTGAAAACCATGTGGGCTATATTCTTTTCCGTAGTGACATTATCTAAGCTGCCCAACAAACATACTAAAGGAGAAGTTGGAATGTTACATTTCAGACACTTTGATAAGTCTTCACATATCTCACGCCAAAACTTCTGAACTGGTGGACAGAACCAAAGAGCGTGGATATAATTGTCCGGTGAATTGGTTTGGCAGTGTGAGCAGTTGTTGGTAGACGTAAAGCCCATCTTGAACATCCGATGACCTGTATAGTGTACTCTATGTAGTATTTTGTATTGAATTAATTGAAGACTGGGATTTCTAATTAGATGAAAGGTTTTTAAGCAAATCTGAGACCAGAAGTTTTGGTCTAAGTTAACTGATAAATCTGCTTCCCATTTTGCAATAGGAAGTGATATTGATTCACCTGTTTTAGAAAGCATTCTGTATATTTTGGATAGTAATTTGGAGGTTTTAAGAGTAAGAAATTGAACCACACTTGGTGGTGTTTGTAGTTCAACTTGACCCGGTTTAAATTTCTTTTTTACTATGGATTTAATTTGTTGATATTCTAAAATTTTTTTTATTGAGTCAGCAAAACATTTTTATTACTTTATTATAACTACAACGTAAATCCATATTTGTAACTAAACTTCAAATAGGTGAATCATCATTCCCATATTTAATGCTAACTTTTAATAGAGATCATTTTCTTGATAATTACAAAATCAATAGCAAGGATTTAACATGAATATGAATACATTCTATGCTTTCACAAGTAAATACATGAGAACGCACTCTGAGCAGCATCAGATTTCTACTAGTGTCACTTTGTTTGAATGACCACTGTTGGTTGAGACATGAAACCAGTTGCAACTGGTTGCGCAGGCATCATCATCATTGCTGGCTGGACAGTTGGAATAGGCTGCATGCTGACAACAGGGTTATTCTGTATAGTCATGACAGTCGGGTTTTTCTTGCGATGCTTTAACTCGCGATGCATCTGACACCAGGAGCACCACTCGCAGAAACAGGAAACTGCAATATCATTACAGAGAGAGCCCTGCAGAAAGAGAATACAAGCATTACAGATGTGGTGTAATTCAGGTGGAAGAGCAGGTTAAACAAAGTCGAACAATCAGAAGTTTGGTAGATTAATCCCTTGGAATATCCTTGGAAGAGATATGTGTGTGAATGTTAGACAAAAAAGGTTTAGGCATAGATTAAATCCAATATAGATTTTTTTGATGTGGTGAATAAGATTTGTAATTCCTAATTAAGTTGATTTTTGAGTTCAGTGTCACCATCAAATGCTTCATACCTTGATGCCGTATCGGTTTCGCATGCCAGCTCTTAAGGACAAAACTGCAGGAGGAACACAGATAGGTATCCCACAGGCTGCTAATACACCAGGGCCACATATATCACATAAAGGGAGACAGCTGTTCTCTCCAAAGTTTCCTGAAACAGTGCAGGCGAGACAGGGGCAGCACCAGAATCCATAGCAGCCTGAAAAACACAGAAACACATCAATAAAGTGGTAACAAGTCTCAAAAGATGAAGGCAACACAAATGAGGAAAAAATCCTGAATTTAATCTATGAGTCAGTAAAATTTAACTGGCTTCTTACAAGTTTTCATATCCTGACAGCAGTCAAGGAGACCACTGTGCCAGTCTGTCAAGGGTTTTCCTGCCATTGCCATTGTATGTTGAACTTCACCACAGACACTGAACGCTCACTCTGTGAAAGTCGAGAAGAAAAAGTAAAATAACTACAGCTGACATACAGTGCTGTATAGTACATCTACATCTCTACATTAAGCTTTGGTGAGTGTAAGAAAAAAATAATAAGCTTGCTATGGACATTCAATTGACCTCTGTTTCTCTGAAGAGGACTAATGTACTGCATGTGCACATATGTATTTCCAAAAAATTAAAAAGTGATAACTTTTCTATGAAACTGCTACTAGTTTCATGATATAAATTACCTTTCCCAATCTATGTGACAAAGTTGATGTGAAATTACTTGTAGAAAACTGGAAATTCTTACCTTTTGTTGCTGGACACCCTCTGCTCACCTCTGATCCTTGAATGAATGAAAGGATGCTCCTTGGATTGGGAGTTTTATTGTTGATTGGGTCAACACAAACAATGCTGCAAAGCCTGAAATGCTGGAAACTGAGAAATGAAACTAAAAGTGCATTCCTACAACAGTATCTGCCCATTATGTGTTAATAATTGCATCAAACAAGGAAAAACACAACTGACATGTTTTAAAAAGGATGGTTATTATAAATGAAAGAGTCCCAAATAGTAAAGAAATAGTTTAGTCTTATTTAGTGGCTCTTTATATATGTATATAATATATAATGGTGTTCCTCCCCCCCCCCCCCCCCCCCCCCCCCCCCCCCTTTGCACAAGTCGAGGAGCGTGTCAGGTTACATTTCACTGTGTGTTATAATTTATAACTATGCATGTAACGAATAAAGAACCTTGAATCTCTTGAATCTTGAATTTGGAACAGGAACTAGTAATAATTATTATCATGTTTGTCTTTTTATCTTAACAACCAATAGAACTTACTGTGGGAGGATAGCTGTGCTAATATTGCCAGTTTATCTTCCATATTCCTTATTTTTGACTGCGCATTTCTTTAAATTGTACATCTGACACTTTTACATTTATTTAAATCAGGGTTTTAGTTTTCTCACCCTTTTGTTATGTCCTTCAGTGTCGTTATGCATGAGAACAAATTGAGGTTATATATAGTTTTTTTTTAATTACATGTTTGGTTGATTTTTTTAAGTGAGAGATACATGGATAAGTCTGTGGTCTCCACATGCTTCCAAGAGATCCACCATCGTCCCTGTGCCCAAGTACAACAAGCCCTCATGCCTGATTGACTACTGGCCTGTTGCACTGACTTCTGTAGTAATGAAGGTGTTCGAGAAAGACGGCACCCTTCTCGAACAGATCCACTCCAGTTCGCCTACCAACCTAGCAGATCCGCTGAGGACGCCATCGCCCATGTCCTGCACACCACCCTTAGCCACGTAGACAGCAAACAGGGTAACTATGTGAGATTGCTGTTTGTTGATTACAGTTCAGCATTTAACACAATAGTGCCCAGCAGACTGTTCACAAAGCTGAGGGATCTGGGACTCATCAGCCGTCTGTCTGAATGGGTGCTGGACTTCCTCACTGGCAGAACTCAGGTGGTGAGGGTGGGTTGGTGCGTCTCCGACAGTATCGCCATCAACACGGGAGCGCCACAGGGGTGTGTACTCTTGCCACTGCTCTACTCCCTCTATACTTCAGACTGTGTGGCCACCCATGGCTCCAACACCATTGTGAAGTTTGCTGACGACACAGTGGTGTTGGGCGTCATCTCCAACAACAATGAGGCAGCCTACATGGATGAAGTGAAGAATCTGGCATCGTGGTGCCAGTATAACCACCAGCTGAACGTCGGCAAAACCAAGGAGCTGGTCGTGGACTTCAGAATGAGTCAGCACAAAGACTACAAGCCCATTGTCATCAATGGAGCTCCAGTGGAGAGGGTGTAGGTCCTTCAAGTATCTCGGTGTCCACATCTCCTCAGACGTGACATGGTCTGCCCACATTCAGGTCCAGTCCGAAAAGGGTAGGCAGCGCCTGTATCATCTCCAACAACTGAGGAAGTTCGGGGTCTCTCCAGTGATCCTCTGGACTTTCTATACAGGCGCTGTGGAGAGCATCCTCACACAGAACATCGCATCCTGGTACGGGAATAGCTTTGCTAAAGACCAAAATGTTCTTCAGAGAGTGATCTGTACGGCTGCACAACTGCCCCCCCCTCCCTACAGGACATTTACACCAGGAGATGCTGGTCCAGAGCAGCTCAGATATGGAAGGACCCGTCCCATCCCAGCAATAAACTGTTCCAACTTCTGTAATCAGGCAGAAGGTTGCACACCATCCAAGCAAAAACAGAGAGTCAAGAGGATTTTCTGTCCTCAGGCCACCCATGTGTTAAATCAGGACATGCAACTTATGACTATGTTTACTTTTTAATTTAGCAATGGGTTAATTGTCTTTCATACACTTTAATACAAAGAATCTTTAAAGACTTACTACATAAAAATGTTAATACATGTGCTGGAAAAGCCAACAGTGTCACTTTGTGGTAAAAATGGTGCTTTGCTGCTTTGCTCAGTAAAAGCAATGAGCAACAGCAGGTACCCTGGGCTAAACATTCAATCAACAGGGCACTCAGTCTTGTGCAGCATATTTTCACTGCTTCATTATGAACAAACTACAGTTATTAAGTATATTTCTGTAAGACCTGCTTATGTTTGTTTTTGTTGCTACTTGTATCATAAGTAGATTTTAGTGGTTTCTGTTTCTGTTCTTTTCTAGCAGCTAATTAACACTTTGTTGCCACCATCAAAATGTAATTCATATGCTAATTTGAAAGGGTAACCCCCTATGGTAGTTAGGGATTACTTGAATGAATAAATAAAATAAAAAATAAAAGCAAATAAAATCTAATAATTAAGAAGAAGAACAAACCAGAAACTAGTTAACAAACTTAAAAATATATATATTTTTTAATATGTAGCTTAAATATGCTAGTGACATTAGAAGCAATTTAGATAGGCGTCACATTAGCTGTTGACTGTAGAGGGTGTGCCTCACTTACCAAGAGATCTTTCTTCCTTAGAAGCTTGGAAGATGAAGAATCGTAGTCAAGGCTTGAGCATAGTTTAAGGCCACAATGAAGAGGTCAAGGGTCGGAGTTGCCTGATTGTTTGATCGTTTCCGCACTCTTTCAGGGGTTTAATTGTTTTTGTCATCGTTTATTGTAGCTCAGACAGTTTATTTTGTTTCTGTGTAAAGCCGAAGTGATAAAGAACCATATTCCTTGTGTACAGAGACTAACTGGAAGTATTCGGGCAGTATTGACAAACTGCCTGTAGAGAGATACTTTCCTTCCTTGTGTTGGAGAACCATCTTGTGGTTAGGGATGGTACTGAAATTAATTTATCAATTAAGGATTTATTCTCTAATGACCATGTCAAAATGGATGTCAAAAAAAGAAATAAACTCTCAATAGAAAACTATTTTCAAAAACCATTTTCAAATTCCAAATAAAAACAAACAAACAGAATTTTACAAAAATCTTTTTCAAAATGCATTTTAAAAAAAGAGAAATAAGTGAATTGATTAAAAAAAAATCAAAGATTTATTTCTGACAAGGAAAGTTGTTGGTTGTTGCTTGGAGATATGTTACACACAGAAACAGCGATGTCCTCCTCAGTCACTTCAGCATCCCTGAAGCATACATCAAATGGGAGTTATACAGCAGCACTGTGAAAAACACAGACTTGCTGCAACTGTAAATGATGCACAGGCTGCAGGTATTCAGACATACTGTCATGGACGAGAGTCTGGTGACCCAGTGTTTAAGTTTTGATTATTTTATATTCTTTGATTTTTGTGATGTTTCTCATGGTTTAGTCTTTTGATTTTCTGGCTCTCTAAGTTCTTCAGTGTTTTGTGATTTCTCGTTCTTAGGTTTTGTTCCTGTGCTCCCATGTTTAGTGTGTCGTGTCTCTAGTGTAGGTTTAGTTCTACCTTCATGTTTATTTCATGTTCCCCAGTCAGCCGTGTCTGCATGTTGCAGTTTGTTACTCTTGTGTCTGCGCTTCTTGTAAACAACCTTTATTTGTCACATACACAATTATACAGAGTACAACATGTAGTGAAATGCTTGTGTCCGAGCTGCGGACGGGCTGCAGACGTAGCCGCACCATCCCAGGGCTTTTTACTATGAGGGGTCTAGCTAGGACCCTCACTGGATAGCGGGTGGGAATCGACTTTGACTCCCGCTCCAAAGGTGTGTAGTCTTACCACTGCAGTATCCAGCTAGTTCCCTCTGTTCCTTATGTTCTGTCAATCCATGTTTCAGTGTTGGCCTCTGGCTTCCTGTTTTGTTGTGATATTTCCATGTCCTATTCGGCTTTGCTTCCTTCCTCTTTATGTCAGATTAGTCCCAGCTGTGTTTCCCTCTTGTTTCCCATTCCCTCACTAACCCTTGTGTGTTTATGCCCTGTGTTTTCCTCTGTCTGTTGTCGTGACCTACACCCTCTTTGCTGTTTTTCTCCGTGCGCCTGATAATAACGTCTCTGTTCTCTGTTTCCTTGTTTACTTTTCTAGCTTCCTAGGTTTCCTAGTTTTAGTTCTGTGTTCCTAGTTTTTGAGGTTTTTGCATGTTGAACAGTGGACTTTTATAATTAACATTAGCTCAGCTGAGCCTCTCCTGATGGAGTAACATTGCGAGTTCTTTCCTTTTAAATACAGAACATGCAGCATCCAGAAATCTGTGGAAACAAAAAAAGTACTTCTTCTGCTTTCAGTTGTACAATCATGCTCTTGAAGTTTAAAAAAAAAAGCACTAATTACATATAATCTATCAGATCATATATAATTTGTCTTAACATTTCAGTTCATATCTTTTTGTTTTAATATCTTAGTCCATAATTCATAGTTTATGTTAGAGATGGCATAATATACCACTTTATGTCTGATACCGATATCATAACTTTGGATATCTGCCGATACCGATATGAATCCGACACAGTCTTTTATAATCAATAAAACTGTTTTTTAAAGGTCTTGCTGCATTTTGTCTAAGTTCATACTCAAGTTTTAAAAAACAAAACACTAAAGCCATTCTATTATATTTGTATGTCAAAAACAAAACACTGCACCCAAAATATTTCACAGTTCAGCAATAATGATCTTATTATTTAAATGTTTAGCAGAACTTTAAATCTAAGCATTTAAAGTAATATTCAAAAAGTAATTTAAAATGCAATTTTATGCAGATTTCAAAAACTCTTTGGTTCTGAAAAAAAGAAGTGCAATATCAATGCAAAATAATGCTTATATTTAACAACTTAAAAAAAGACAAGTTGTAGAATGGACCCTTTTATACTTAACGCTTTACATAAATAGACAACCAGAGTGGAAAGCAGTGCAAATAAGTGCAAACACGGCTTCATGACACTCATCTTTTATCGAGATCAGGGCTAGATTGGGACCAAAAATCGGCCCGGGCATTTTGACTAGAGACCGGCCCACCAGCTATTTTAGGAAAAGCCATAAAGCCTTTGAATGAAAACAAACGATGTGACAGTGATGTACACTGTCTTGTTGGTATATGTATGATTTCCATACATTTTACATCAGATTAAAACTTTGGCTGTAAGATTCCGATAATTATTTATTAAAAGCGAGACATTTTAAATGAGAATGAAAGAAAAGTATTTCTTTGTGCCTTCCTTTCCTTGTTAATGCCCTACGTGGCACCCTGGCAAAACTTTGCTAGACCCGCCCTGCACAGTTACCAGTGTTGGGAAGGTTACTTTTAAAATGTATTCCATTACAGAATACCGAATACATGCCCCAAAATGTATTCTGTAACGTATTCCGTTACGTTACTCAATGAGAGTAACGTATTCTGAATACTTTGGATTACTTAATATATTATCATGCTGTTTACAACTACGTGAATGTACTATTGCTGTGATTTATTACTGTTACTGAAGGTCCGCGTGTATGGTAGTCCATTCTCCCTGCAGCACGGACTACACTGCCCATGAGGCTACATTCTTTAGGGCCATGCCTGTAGCATTCTGCCTTTTAGCTTAGCACAACAACAACAACAACAAAAAAGGCGCTCTCTCACCCAGGAAACACGCAGAGAGAGAGAGAGAGAGAGAGCGTCACCCTGTAACCATGGCAACCGTAACGCTGCCGCCTGGAACAACAGGACATAGCTGTCAAACAAACCCAAACAGTCCTGACCCGCGACAATATGAAACAGGAAAGTACCGCCGTGTAATCCATTTATTTCAACAAAGTAACTGTATTCTGAATACCACCTTTTTAAACGGTAACTGTAACGGAATACAGTTACTCATATTTTGTATTCTAAATACGTAACGGCGGTACATGTATTCCGTTACTCCCCAACACTGACAGTTACCAACTATCAGCTACTATTGATGTGTCGGTCGCGAACGAAATGGCTCTTAAAGCCGGATCATTGAAGTGAACGATGGGAACCGGCTCCTTATTGGGAGCCATGTTTCTTTTTCTTTTTCTTTCTCTCACCCTTTCTCTCTGACTTTTGCCAGGCAGAGGGGGGAGGGGCGGTAGTTATACAGGAACAGAGCAGGGGGGAGAGGGAGAGAGCCAGGGGCAACAACAAGAGACAACACCATCACATTAGAAAGGTATAGTAATGAAAATGAGTGACACCAAGAAAAGAAGCAAAATCTGGAACCATTTCAATTTTATTGACAATTCATAGACAGAGTGTAGAGTCTGCAAGAAAAGGTTGTCATTGTTGCCTGTGCACCAACAACCTGCACAGGCACTTGAGAACTGTCCACCCATCAGTGCAATGGGAAGATAAAATGTCATTTGAGTGTGATATCAATGAAGGTGCCAGTGTGTCTACTGCAACTGTTGCTGCTGCATCTACAGCATCTTGCAGTATACCACCACAATGACCTAAACCACCCAAGAGCTCTATTAGATAGTTTTTGCAGAAGTCTGTGACCCTAGCAAGACACACCTCAACTGATAAAGACTTGGCAAAAATGATTGAGCTTGTTTCCAACTATTTTCAGTTGTGAACATTAAAGGATTCAGAAAGTTATTCGTGCACTAAATCCTGTATGCAATTCCAAGCAGGAAAACACTCTCCCAAAAAATCATCCCAGGCCTATATGACAGAGAACGTGCATCTTCTTTTTGTTTTGCATATTAATTTATATTTTATTGTGTTGTGGTTTGCAGTGTGTCAGTGGCAAGACATTTTTAAACATTGAAAGAATACAGAAACAGTCAGAGTTTTGTTCAGAGAACTACGTGCGCACGGGTGAGTGATCGGGTGATACTCACACCGAGGCTTTGCAGTCAGCTTTATTTATACATCGTAGCATTCCCTGTTTTTTCAGGCTGTAACAGACAATCTGGGCATGTATGGGACACAGTGTATATGTGTGTGTGTGTGTGTAGTTTCTATCTCGAGGAAAACAGAAGCCAGTTGGGTCCTGTTTCCAAGGGTGTCTGCAAGATACTTTCACAGGAGTCAGCGAATACCGCAGGGCTCATGTGTATGTGTGTGAGAAGAAGCAAAGACAAAACATAAAGATATGTGAACACTATGTGCTTTTCAGGCCTTTCTTAATGGGTAAATGAAACAGAAAAAGGAGAACTGAGTAAATGAAACATAAGGAAAACTGAGTAATGAAAAACATCACAAAATCTCTTAACATTCCCTGCTGTTGTTCATATATATTTATGTACTTCAACTACTAGTCACTTGCAGAAGCATTTTCAACTAGAGTATCATTTTGTGAAAACGTACATGATCAACTTTATTGGGTTTACACAGTTTAGTGCTTAAAAATCTTCTTCAACTTGTACCTTTTCTTGAGCTTGTTCAACTTGAGATAATGCGATGTAAGCTTGCAATCTTACAGTAAACATTTTGCTTATCATACTCCGAATACAAGGCAGTACACATGTGGAAAATAAGCAAAGTAGCATAAGGAGCATTCCAACGAATGTTAGTCCTTTAGTGAGTAATGACTTCCACGACCCGCTAAACAGCCATGTGAGCCAGTCCTCGGTGTTGTGTGTGTAATCTTGCTGCTGTACTCGTCTGAGCTGACGTAGCGTGTTCAGTGCGTCAGACATGTTGGTGGAATGCACATTATTAGGGATGTAGGTGCAGCAGGTTGTATTAAACAACACACAGAGACCGCCTTTCTCGGCCAAAATCATGTCTAACGCCACACGGTGTTGCATTGTACTAAGGCGCAAGGCGTCGATTTCTTCATTCTGCGCGTTATTCACTTTACAGGATGCATTCAGGAACAGTCCAAAACGGTAGTTCAGAGTCTCAATTCTAAGGGCGTACTTTCCAACTCCTACCCATGGGAAAAGGGCATGGGCGACCTTTTGTCCTGTGGTCCAAAGCTTGAATTCCTCTGGGACGTCAGAGCCCCAAATTGGGTCGTGTGGTTGTATTGTTCGTCTCCGGCGTGTCCGCGCACGGGCTGCTCCTGCTGTTATCTTGAAGGTGTGATCGCTTAGCATCAGTGGCACACATTGTCCCTCATAGTTTTCAGGCACGGCTAGGTATGTTTGGGGTTGTTTGTCATATCCTTGACACCACCAGCCGGTCCCCTCGACCCAGTAGAGTTTCTTTGTAAGAGTCGGTAGTGTCAGGGTGTATTGGCATGCGCCAGATAGGCTGTAGTGAGTTGCTCCTTTGGTGATGTTGACAAACACGACACATAAGGGAAAAGTGTACGTGGTCACCACAGCCAGCACAGTGATGTTTGGGGTGCTGAGTGACATATTCACCCAGTGTTTGTCCTCACAGGCGTATGTGTACCTGTTAGGCTCTGACGTGGTGGTGATATTAGTGCATAGGTCCATCAGATAGGTTGGGTCTTCTTGTCCTACTGTTGTGGTGACGTTGATGTTCTGGACGTTAGGGTCTCCCAGACATATCCACTTCTCCAATTTTCTCATCGTTTGGTTATCACAATGTCCGCGGGCTGCTTTCTCATATATGCACAGTCCTTCATTTAGTGGTGCGGGTGTGCCGTACAGGGTCAAGTGTTTTGCAGTGAGAGGCATGTGTGAACAGATGTAACAGTTTTTGTCTCTTGTGGAGTTGTACACATAACGGTACCAGGCATTGTTCATCCATGGGTGGTTGTGATCTTGTGTCATGTCGTCTGGATGTATTGCGTCATGTGTCAGTCTTGTCTCCAGGTGGTGCTGTTCTTCTTCTTGTGGAATCAGTAACAGCAGTCCCAACAGGATTGTGACACTGGCCACCAGAACGAGTATGGTCTTCATGATGACCGAACACACCTGGTCCTGTGAGTGAGTAGACTAGGGGCGAGAAGAACAAGGGCGGGATTTACCCAAACAGCCCTCTCTCCACCTCCCAGATCACTAACAGGCAGGGGTGCTGGCGTCTTAGTGTGGACTGTCGCTCACCTTTTTACAGTGGCTCTGATGAATCCAGGAAAGTCGTTCAGCAATTTTGCAGGCTGTTGGTGTGGCCAGGAGGACTTGGTAAGGTCCTTCCCACCTCGGGGAACTCCACTTTTTCCTCTGGAGCACTTTTATCAGGATCCAATCTCCTGGTTTCAACCTGGAAGAGACTGGAAGAGAATCATCTGGCAGTTGATTGTTCAAAACTATTTCTTTGTTTTCTAACAGTTTTGTCATCCATTCTGCTAGCGTTGTTTCTCTTATGGATTTGTCTATCGGTTCGCTTGTAATGGGTAGAGGAAAGGGTCGCCCGTGTACTATTTCAAAGGGTGTCAGTTTCTGTGAGCCTTGTGTTAGTCTCATCCACATTTTGACTAGACCCACACATTCAGGCCAGGGGCGACCAGTTTCCGCCATGCATTTCCTTAGTCTTTGTTTTATAGTGCCGTTTGTTCTTTCTACCAACCCTGCACTCTGTGGGTGGTATGAACAGTGATGCTTTATACTGAAGCCCAGTGCTTCAGAGACTTTTGATATTACCTCATTTACAAAATGTGTGCCATTGTCAGATCTTATTAGGCTTGGTATTCCATAGGTGGGAATAAAATGATTACACAAACATTTTGCCACTGAGATTGCATCATTTTTCTTTACTGGGTAAATTTCTGGCCACCTTGAGAATACGTCTATGATTATTAGTGCATATTCTACTTGTTGGTGCTTATGTAATTGGATAAAATCCATGTGTATTGTGTGAAAAGGATATGGCGGTGTTGGGAAATGGCCTCTCTTTGGCCTTAAATTTCCCTGTGCATTATGTTTTTGGCATATCATGCATGTTCTAATATATGCTTTAGCTGAGTTTTCAAAATTTTTCGAGTAGAATTGTTTAGAAAGAATATCTACCATCGATGCTGGTGACACGTGTGTATTCCCATGTGTCACTAATGCTGCTGTTTTATGTAGGGATTTAGGTAGAATAGGTTTCCCATTACATGTCATGATATCCTCTTTCAAAATTGCGCCATCTTTCAACCACGAGGATTTTTCATTCTGTGGAGCCGCCTTTTGTTCGTCTTTGAGGACCTCTAATGGTATCAGGGAGCATGAGGTTAATGTAAGAACATTTGTTTTTTGTTGTGCAGCTTCTTTTGCTGCGTTGTCTGCAAAGTTATTTCCTTTAGTGATGTACGAGTCATCTTTTTGATGGGCAGCACATTTGCATAGTGCTAGTTTCCTAGGTAATGTGATTACCTTTAGTAGCTTTTTAAGGAGACTGCCATGTTGCACTGGTGCTCCTGTAGAGGTTATCATGCCTCTGTTTTGCCATATTTTTGCGAAATGGTGAACTGCAGCAAAGACGTATTGACTGTCTGTGTGTATATTGACATCTTTATCTTTATGCAATTCGCAGGCACGAATAACTGCTGTTAATTCTGCACTTTGTGCCGAATTTGCAGATGTGAGAGGCCTTGCCTCTATGACAGTGTCGACTGTGGTTACTGCATAACCCACACAGTTTTTTCCAGTGCTGTCTTTGCTTGCAGAGCCATCTACAAAAATATCTGCAAAGGTTGTTTGCGGTGAACTGTATATATCTGCCCTCGGTTTTGTTTCTTCATCCAGTTTGTGTAAGCAGTTATGTGTATCACCATCTGTTTCTACAGGTAGCAGGGTGCTTGGATTTAGCTGACCGCATTTCTCTATGTTGATGTGTGTCTGTGACAACAATATCCCTACATACGACAGCTGTCTGGCATGTGTCAAATATGATAGGTTTGCTTGTAATAGAATTGAGGTCACTGCGTGTGGGACCTTAACTATTAACGGGTGTCCGAGAATGATATCTGCTGACTTCTTTACTGCTTCTGCTGCTGCTGCACAGGCTTGTACACAGGTTGGTAGGCCTGAGGCCACTGAGTCTAATTTACAGGAATAAAATGCAAGTGGACGTTGTTTATCTCCAAAAGCTTGGGTTAGCACAGCTTTCATATATCCAGCACTTCCATCTACATGTAAGTAGAAGGGTTTATCATAGTCTGGTAATGCTAAAACCATGCTCGTTTGTAAAGCCAGTTTTAAATTGGCGAAGGCAGCTTCCGCTTCAGCAGTCCAAGTCAGTTTATCTTTCAGGGCCATATCTTTGCCATAGATAAGGTCTTGCAGGGGTTGGGCCCTGAGAGCGAACTCTGGAATCCAACTTCTGCAATAATTGCAGAGGCCGAGGAAAGTCATCATTTGTTGTTTTGTTAGTGGTTTTGGGGCAGTTTGTACTGCAGTTTTCCTGCTGTCAAGTAACCTTCGACCCTGTCCTGTTAGTTCATGACCTAGGTATACGACCTTAGGTTGCCATAGTTGCAGTTTATGTTGAGTGACTTTGTGTCCCTGTTCTGCGAGGTGTCTCAGCACCACTAGAGTGTTTGTCCTGCAGTCGTCCTGCGTGTTTCCGGTTACCAGGATGTCATCTACGTAAAGTAGGAACTGTCCTGGAGCAGGCAGAGTGCAGGAGGACATTGACTGTTTCAGGGCCTCAGCGTATAGGGTGGGGCTGTTTTGGAAACCCTGTGGCAGCCGTGTGTAAGTGTATCTTTGGCCATCAAATGTAAAACCGAACAGCCCACGTGACTCGGGGTGTAGTGGTACTGAGAAAAAGGCGTTTGACAGGTCAATTACTGAGAACCACTGTTCTCGTGGTGACACTTGATTCAAAAGTGTGTGTGGATTTGCCACTATTGGTGGTATCTGTTCAGTAATGTCGTTTATTGCTCTTAAATCATGTACCAGCCTATATTTTCCTGTATGTGCTTTTTTTACTGGAAATATCGGCGTGTTACATGTTGTTTTTGTTGTTTTAATCAGAATTCCTGCTTTCTCCATGTCTGCTATTACTGGGCGTACGCCGTCTCTAGCTTCTGCAGAGAGTGGGTATTGTGGTTTCATTGGTCTGTGTTTTGAGATGATTTTTACTTTTACTGGGTCTGCATTTTTTATTAGGCCTACGTCTGTGGGTCCGTTTGACCACAATGATGATGGAAGCATTTTTAGTTCCGCGTTCTCGACGGGTGCTAAGATAAATCATTCTGCCTCCTCGATCACATAGCATGTGGCCGGGGAGGTATCCAGGTGGGTGCTGGGCTGTGTGTTTAGCACCCATCCTAGAGTATATCTCATACAACCGGTTCTGTGTCCCTGGAGCCAGCCTTCACGTGTTTCTTCAGTTTTCTCGTAATGATCGTTTTGTACTCGTTTAAGGATAGTGCCCAGGTCCTTCCATTGAGTTTCTGGGCTTTTTGCTACAGAAACATGTGAAATAGGCATTCGATTTAACTCTCTGACCTTAGGGGGCTGTATCACTGAACATACTGCGTTTCCACTTTTTGTGACGTAGAGATGTTGCAGTGTTAGCTTTTGAGGTCCTAAACGATGGACTTGTGTGTCATACTCCGAGTCAGGGCCTGGTGTTTGTTTAAAACGTATGGTGTTGTGCAGCTCATTAAATGGCATGGTGGATGATGAGCTGGGAAGATAGCGCTCAGCTGCGGTCACAAGCTGCGGCAGTGGTGGCAGATCTAAAGTCCAGTAGTAGTGTGGCTCACCGTCTGAATGACATGCTAGTTCATGGGTTTCAGAGAGCATAAGCTCTGCTCTCATGCCATTACTCTCAGGCACCACACCTATTTTTAGTTTCATTAAACCATCTCGCCCTAATAAATTTACAGGGCAGCTGGAATCAATGATGCATTGCAATTTGCAGCATCTGTTGCTATCTGAGTGCAGGAAATCAAATTTTTGGGTTAGGAGCTGTGTTGTAGTATGCCCTGAGGCAGAGGTTACAACGCGAGCGTCTTGTGAGAAATGCGTTCGCGGCGGTTCTTCTTTTAACACAGTCATGCAGGCTCCCGTATCACATAACATGAGGTATGGTTTGCCATTTATGTGAATTGTTACTTCTGGTTTGTGCTCAGAGCCCAGCAGCAGCTGATGTATGTTGAAAACTTCTGTACTATCCCTGCTGTTGTTGCTCTGAGCTTTGGGGTGAGAATCTAGTCACCTTTCTCTACTGTTATCCTCCTCTTCGCTGTCCTGCCTATCTCGTCTGTTTGAGTGGTCATATCTATCTCTGTCCCTGCCTTCTCTGCGGCCATGGTCACGCCTGTCTCTGCGATCCCTAGGCTCGCTCCTACAATCTCTAGCGAAATGACCTTCTTTGTCGCAGTTATAGCACCGTCTGTCCCTTCCCTTATTGCCCGTGTTTTGTCTCCGACCTTTCCCTTTTTGCTGTGGATTTTTCCCTGCATAAGCAACGAGGTCTCCCTCTGTTGTGACTACAAAAACTCCGGTTTGAGCTGCTTTATTTTTCTGCACCTTTACTGCGTGCTCTGCATGCTGTAGAGCATCAGCTAGGCTCCCGGTGTTTTGAGTGACCCAGTATTTATCTACGTAAGCGCGGACTTTTGGGAGGAGGCCTTTTAGAAACGCGTTTTTTAATTGTTGTTCGAAAGGGGAATTTGGGCTCTCATCACATTCTAGACCTGAGTTTTGTCTAAAAACTGGACGTAACCTGTCCAGGAAGTCAGAGGCGGACTCACTCTCTCTTTGTTTTGTTTCACCTATTTTTCCATAATCTGGCCTTGGTGCTAAAGCGGTTTTTATTCTGTTATATACTGGGTTCAATGCTTGGACTAATTCATCGCCTCTTAAAGGTTCTCCATCCGGTCTGTTGCCCGTGAAGTCTCCCCGGACCCGGGCCAGCTTCAGGCCCAACAGGTCCTGGAGCACTTGCAGCATTTCTCTGCCGTTCAGCAGCCAATTGGAGCGTATTATGTCTACTGCATCCCTCCACTGTTGGTGCCCCTCGTTTAAAGGGGGGACATCTTTTAACACATTTTTACGATCCTCAGCTGTCCATGGCTGATATGTATATGTAAACGTCAACTGGTCTCTGGGGATCACGCCGTCTTCACCCGCAGGACCAGTTGCTCGGCCGTAATTGGGATTCGGTACCTGGATTAAAGGAAATTGGCCCAGTGTGGGTGGGGACAGCGACGGCGGAAACCCTGAAGTTGGTGGGTTTTCATGTGTGGTTGAATTAAGCTGTTGCCTAGCTGCAGCATAGGGGTCTTGTGGCTTCACAAAGGGATTTTTTGAGATTGGAGGACAAGGTTGAGGCTGCTGCTCACTATCTGGTGGGGCTGAGGCAGGAGGAGGCGGCTGATAAGGAGGGGGGTTTACTGTTTCAGTGGGTGGCTTTTTGCTCTGTTTGTTTTGCTTTTCCTTTCTCTTATCCTCACGCCTTCTACTTTCCTCCTGCCACGGTACAAAAAAACTTACATATTCAGACATTCGTAAATCCTTTTTCTTACCAGCAGTTTTTTCTATCTCTGCCTGCAGGCATTTGTGTAGTTGTTGTACTGGGGCAGGGTTGCCATTCCCGTCCCAGGCGGTGCAATTAGTCTTTTTTGGGTGTCTCCATCTATTTGCACTAATTTGACCTGCACCTGGGTGTTTTTTTTCCATCCACTGCTCGTCGGGTGTTAATGTGGGTTTTGTGGATTTATTGCCCATTTCTAATTTTGTTTGATCGACGTAATACTTATATTTTGTATTTTATTTATTAGTACTATTTTATTGATTTATTAATACTGCCAGCACACACTGTGAGACGTTCTGGTACTAGAGTCAGAGGAGGGTTATTAAGTCAGCCTTCTACCCTGAACTAAATTCAGGGCGGACTTAATTTTTACGCGTTGACGCGCAACCTTTTCTCTTTCTCACCATCAGGTACTCACAGGAAAACAATAGGAGTAGTGCAGGAGCCTAGAGCTCCTATTCAATGAAGCACTTACTCCTCAACAAACATTCAGCGCGCTTAGAAAAATCCTATTTTTATTTGACACTCTCGTTACCTTTCACTCCCGGAGTGAAATGAAACCACGAGCTACCAACCTCTCTTTTGTTGCGGAATGGGCCCACACAGGGCGAATTATCCCGTCTTACACAGGCGAGCGTTTACGTGCGGGTCCACACAGGGCCCGGTCCACACAGGACGTTTTACAATAGGACACGTCTGTCCTTTTGGTCCACACAGGACCCTTCTACTTTGAGCAGTGTCAAGCTAAAAATCGATTATTCAACGCAAAGTGTTTCTGGCTGCTTTATATTCACCTTCAATGTTGCGCTGTGTTCTTTTTCCCGGCGTCACCGAGAACCTGGCGTCGTGGACCTGTATAAGACACTGGCCAGTAGGCGAATTTACGACTCTGGGCTTTTCCTCGCTTCGCTAGAAACGGTGGTTGCAGTGCAGGTACTCACGACGTCAGGATCCGGTGGCTCCGTCTGTGAATAGTTAGATGATATAATAATATCAATAAACCATCCGGCTCGAAGGACCAATTAAATGTCAGTGGCAAGACATTTTTAAACATTGAAAGAATACAGAAACAGTCAGAGTTTTGTTCAGAGAACTACGTGCGCACGGGTGAGTGATCGGGTGATACTCACACCGAGGCTTTGCAGTCAGCTTTATTTATACATCGTAGCATTCCCTGTTTTTTCAGGCTGTAACAGACAATCTGGGCATGTATGGGACACAGTGTATATGTGTGTGTGTGTGTGTAGTTTCTATCTCGAGGAAAACAGAAGCCAGTTGGGTCCTGTTTCCAAGGGTGTCTGCAAGATACTTTCACAGGAGTCAGCGAATACCGCAGGGCTCATGTGTATGTGTGTGAGAAGAAGCAAAGACAAAACATAAAGATATGTGAACACTATGTGCTTTTCAGGCCTTTCTTAATGGGTAAATGAAACAGAAAAAGGAGAACTGAGTAAATGAAACATTATAAGGAAAACTGAGTAATGAAAAACATCACAAAATCTCTTAACACAGTGTTTTGTGTTGTTTCACTTTAAATCTGTTTAAAAGGAAAAAGTTGAAAATTTAAATAGTTAAAGTAGAATTGTAATGAGTTGGTTTTTGTATTTTATCATTTATTTTTTAAATTTTATGTGGAGTAATTAAATAAAAGCATATTTATAAAATAAACATATATAAATAAAAACACATTTTGTGCATAATTTATTATTGTTGTTGATAATAAATTAATTAAAGCAACAAAACAACCTGAAGAGCCGGTTGGGAGCCGAAAGAGCCGACTCCTTTTAGTGAACCGAGCCGAAAGAGCCGGTTCTCTAAACAGAGCCGGAATTCCCATAGCTACCAGCTACTTGGAAAAGGATCCTGGTGTTTTTTGTCTCTCAGAAACAGCTCATAACTTCCCTTCAACTCATTCATGTCACCTAAAAGGTAAACCTGTTTCTCCATCACCTGTTCAGCCCTGATGATTCAGTAAGGACATCTCCTGGTTTCAGCGTAAAGACACGGGATACCTCCAGCTTTGTGTCTTTTTTTTTTTTTTTTTATTCTAGCTGAAGTATGGGACAAATTTCGTTCCTTTTCACCTCAATACGGATGTATTGGTCCAGCCCAGAGTCGATCATGGCCAATTGGCCAATCCACCACCTTTCATTGTTTATACCGTTACAAAAACAAACAAAAAACATCGGTCCATAAAAACGAAAAATCACCGTCAGGGCCCGATGGCCAACCCAGCTGTGATCCAGATGGATGTCAGTGTAAGCTGTTTCTATCACATTTAATCTGAGACTGAATTTTGTGTATTTTCTATACAAAACTTAACACAAGTATGAAAATTATGCCATGTCACAAGTTTTGTGAGGTGCTTTGTGATATTTAATGGAGCGGATTAGATTTTTTATTTCTCCCCGATATCCGATCCAGTAATTTAGGTCAGGATTGGGCCGATACTGATACTGTAAATCTGATTGGTCCATCTCTGGTACATGTTTTGATCTTGTTATTCGTGTTTGCAACACAACAATTCAGTTTCACTCTGTTATTAGAGAGCCACTTTTTGTTAATAAAGTTTTGTCTTCACCTTCTAACCTCTGTCTGCATTCGGGTCCATTTACCTGGTTCTGATTAACCCAGCCATAACACATATGCTGATAGATGTTTGTGTTGCTCCCAATAAAAGCAAAGGACCACAGGAGCAGGCGGCTGTGCAGAAGTAGATGTTCAGATCATTTGTAGTCAAGACTTTAGTTATACTATATTTACTTATAGTTTTGATCCCAAAATAACCAAATTGCAATAACTTAGACACACCAAAACAGGGATGTCAAACTCATTTTACATACATACGTTTGGATCTTAAGTGGGCCAGACCAGTGAAGCATGAAAAATGTGTAAAATTACAGAAAATGTTTTTGTAGTTCATTGCTCAGACTGTCCTATAATTATACAAGTAACAAAAAAAAATTAAACAAATTAAAATTCTACAGCAGACAGGACATTTTCTCTAATTTAGATGTTTATCTATGGCCGTGTTTCAGTATAAGTACTTGTGTTACTTGCGTTCTCATGGACTTGTGATACGTCATCAGTCGGAGACCAAGTGCTGTTCCAATTCAAAGTAGGCATCAAGTCGAGCACGTTAAAAAGCCCCGGATATGTTCTCGCTCCTCCCGTTTTATCAAGCATGCATCTGTGCTGACTTGTGTCGACTTGGTACAGCCAAATATCCCAGAATACATTTCGTCCAAAACTCAAAAGTAGCAATGGCAGAGGAGCGTGACTAAAACCTTTTAAATATTACTCTTTCTGGGTCACAAAATAAACTTTTAAGTTATTTTCAGGCGAGAATGTAGCTGTGAAAACTTCAAATATCTGCTTGATTTATCAAGAATATCACATATTTGCAAAAGTGCTCCGATGTTTTCGGAGACGTCTGTTACCCACCAGCTCAATAGCTGACTGGGAGGTCAGGGTTCAGAGCTGGCGAGAACAGTGGACAGCACATCATTTTCAAACCCCCCCCCCCGTGGTCTTTCGCTACTCAGGTTAAACATAAGTCACTTAGATCACTTCAAAATGTTAATGTTTGGTTTACTTCAGTGTTTTATTTGTTCCTGAGTAAATCAGTTTGGCTGAGATTTGCTGACTCTGAATTAAATCTAACATTAAAAATATTTAAATTCAGGTGGAAACAGTGTGTTAATACGTTGAGATCCTGAAGGCTGCTCCAAAAATGATCCGATTATATTTTAAATATTTTTTAAGTTCTCTTCCAAACCCCAGCAGCTGTCTGTTATAATTTTTGAGTGTTTACTAAAATTAAAATAAAAGCGTTCTAACATCTTAGCTGTTTGTTTTTATTCAGGCATACATGCACACTGTTTTTATAAATAGAGAGCTTAAGCTTGTGTTTCAGTCATGTAGTGACTGCGCTCATCTATATGAGGCTTATTGGACATTATAAAACAGATGATGTGTAAGCAATTTTTGCCAAAGTGCTTAAGATAAAATAAAATTATCTTTTTTTCTTAAAAAAAATCTGCTACATCATGTGCAATTTCTTTTATGTCTTGTGTAATTTCCATTGCAAATATTAATCACAGTTAAATTAAGAGGGGACGGCAGTAAAAACTCTGAGCTGTGATGTCATCAAGTACAGTGCCATTCCAATTGTAGAATAATCGTGCTGCGTTCTCGCATTCTCGTCAAATCCCGACTCCTGTGCGAACTTACAAAGTCTGGACTTTGCAAGATTGCGAGTACAGACCCGCGTATTTGAGAATTGAGAAATGGCCTATTATGATGTGATCATTAAAATGTTTTCAGAATTTGTAAACTGAAGATGATTAATCTTATAAATCACGAAACACTACTCTCACCTACATAAGCCTTTATAGGTTATCAGTATATTTGCTTGGTATCTGTCATGTTTTGCTGTGTAGCTGGCAAGATAAAGGACCCACTTGCAGGACTCCAAGGACACAAGGGTGAACTAAAATAGCCAGCTTTATTGCGCTGTAGCAAAACATACTAGAAAGGAAAATCCAAAAGTAAAAATCTAGAAACTAATGACAAGGAAGACACTTGGAAACAAAACTGGGAACAGAGAACTAAAATGTTACCAGAAACACAGAAAAGAAAACACAGCACAGTGAGGGTGCTGTGAAAACACGGGACATAAGTACACACTGGAGTTTTCAAGGAATGGGAGACAGGAGGGAAACCTGGCTGGGAGCAGTTAGACCTAACGAGACAAGGAAAGCAAAACTAGAAACACTGACATGAGACACAGACTTTCAATTTAAAACATAAAATATGACAGGCACAGACTTGACACTGAACAAAGGAAACAGAGCACAGAGACAGGAGTGACTGGGGAACAAGAAAAATTATATGAAGAATGAACTAATTCACTAGTCATCATAAACCACGATGAAATAATGTAATAATAATACAGAAAACAGTGGGTCACTGACCCAGGACCATGACAGTACCTGATCATACCAAAATTTGCAATATGGCACAGCACTACTTTTTTAGAAATAATAACAGGAGGGTTAAAAAAGAAGAAGAAGAAGAAGACAGTCATTCTGTGCAAAAAAAAAAAAAGACTCAACATTCACTGATTATGAAGATGCCTGTAACAGTTTCTCAAAAGGTTTAGCTGTTACCAGTAGATCAGGAAACAACAGTTTAGTAGCAGATGAAGGAGAGTGGAATGTGTGTTTAATTTAAAAAGAGAGTCCTGTTTTTATTGGAGCAAAGTATTCCTACTACAAACAGTTTACCCTTGCGTCCTCCACACCTGTGCGTCAAGGACTTCTTCCTGTGTGCTGCAGCTGCATGACTCAGTTGAAAGAACTCTGATTAAAAAAACACTGCTGAGTGCACGCTTATAGCCCATCTCTACGAATTTCATTGCAGGGCTCAGCAGACAGATCCCACTCATGCACATTCCTGGATGGCTCATGGATCTGGTATTTTGTGTCAGGAACACCAACTGAGGATGTGGGTTAGATTTCTTTGAAAGAGAGGAAGAGAAGGGCGTGAATAAATCTGTCAAATAAAGTTACACAACTGTAGTTGATCGGTCATTTTAGTCCCTCTTCTGTGTTTGTCCTCACAGGGTTTAACACAAAACTGCCAACAGTGAACTTATTAAACAGACCCGTCTGGCAGTTTACAAGCTTGTCTAAAGGGCAGCAGCTTTTAAATGTTGCCATGACTGACGAATTCACTGCATTCAGTCCAGGAGAAAAGCCTCTTTGATTTTGTAGGAAGAAAGTGGAGGACGAGGATGATATGGGTATGGAGGACTGGACAGAGGTCTCAGGTAGAAAAGGACGAGAACGAGGGAGGAAGTGGAGTGAGGATGAAAGTTTGGTTGGAACGCCGAGTTGGAAATGGGTGATAGGTGAAATCAGTTCAGATGAAGGGAGTGCTGTAGTTTGGAAGAAGATGGTAAAAGAGGAATTCAAACTAATATTGACGTTTACAAGGAGGATGAGAACATACAGTTATGTTTGATTGCAGTATCAAAGATACCTTCAACATAAAGTCCACTTTAGTCTAGTCTCATGAAAATTAGAGCTGACTGCAATCACTCGGGACAATTCAAGAAAGCTGAGTCAAGCTACACAAAGTGGGTGAAGGAAACAGGAAGTCAGAGCAGGAACAGAATCGAACATCCGGAACTTTCTAAGAGCTGCTGCGAGTGGCTTTTGCTGTTATATATGTCTATATTGTTGAAAATCTGTTTTTGATTCATTAACATAACTAATTTTTAAAACGTTTAGTCAGTTCATCTGTACAAATGAACTGATTTTAAATGAAAGCATATTTCCTTAGATTATGTGACTTTTTGATACTAAATAATAATAATGGAAACATTAAGTCTCAACATCGTTTGAGCATCACGTTTCACATTCTGCACTCACTTTCTACTAAACAAATGACTAAATGAACATAAATTAACATAATTTCCTCAGGGATTATTAAAGTATTTTTATTCTGATACCAAAAGGCAAGAACTGTATCATTGTTTTAATTCAGGTAAAGGCTCATTGAAGCCCTGCACAGGGTGTACCCTGCCTTCTCTCCCAGCTGGGATAGGCTCCAGCACCCCCTTGACCCTGAATCAAATAATCAGAAGAAAATGGATCGATGGATGTCTCAGTAAGATTAAAATCTCTATTTCAAGAGAAACTTGGCCAAGAGGGACGTAAAATAGAATATCATGAAAGTAATTTGATCCCATGCTGAATTTGTCAGTTTGCCCGCTCACAAAAAAATGCAAATGAAAAATCAAAATGATAATTTCATGTTAATAGAGTGGGACAAAATAACTATTCACATGACACACTCGTTGCAGGAATACCTATGTGTGTGTGTGTGTGTGTGGTTTTTTTATGTGTTATTGGAACAAATGAAATAATATTTGACCTCTTTGAGGTAACTGTGGGCACTCTGGGGTTTCTATAACCCGGTTGTCGGAAACTTCCCACACTGTCTGTCAAGTCTATGATTGCTGTGGTTGATGCTGCTGCTGATTGGTTGTGGTGGCGGTGGAGCTTGTGGTGGTCCTGTAGATGTTGATGGCTGTGCTTCTGAGTTAATGAGAACTAAAGCATCGGCATAACAAACACATTATTTTTTTTAGCTGATATCACATATAGTGAAATGAAAACTGGAACTGCTCACAATCTGGTGGTGGTGGTATCAGTGAAGCACGCACCACAGTCTGTGCTTCGTGGGCCTTATTCAGATGTCCACATGCAGTATTTTTAAACCTTGGGTCAGGCAGCGTGACCAAGGCTGGTACCCAGAATGATTGTAATGTACCACATGTGGTGTGATGCCTAAGTTACAAAACATGAACAAATGATAAATTATTAATAAAGTTAAATATCATAATATGATGTTTATGGTCAGTTACCAACTATACAGGACTATACGGTCATTGTAACTTAGCTAATTGTATAGCTGGCTCCGGTTCTCCATGTTTAATCTTTCCTGACACTTTGTACTGCAGCATTCTGCAGAGTGGTGTCAGTTTTAAAACCAATACTCTGGTCCTCAAACATTCTGCCATTGTGAGCTTAAATGGTTGAAGGAGTGACATGCATTCACGAATCTGTCCATATTCACAAATTGTCAGAGGAACAATATCTGTCATGATCCTGGGCCATGTTGGCCCAGCATTCTTAGTTTTTCGTGTGTTTTGGGATTTGTTCTTTATTTATGCCTTGGTTTCTAGGTTCTGTTAAGATGTTTCTTATTTGATTACCCCCTGTGTGCCCCTCTGTGTATCTGAGCCCTCGTTTCCCCTCCTTGTGTTTCATTCAATGTTTTTCCCCAGCCCGTTATGTCTGTCCTCTCTCTCTCCGCCTGTCTGAACCTCTGTGCACTTCCTGTTTTCTTTGACAGTCCCTCGTCAGTATGCGTCACGTTGTGTTCACTCCTGCCCTGTCTCGTTATGATTATCAGTGTCACTTGTGTTCCCCGTGTATTCCCACTTCCCTCGTTAACCCTCTGTGTATTTATGTCTGCGTCTCCCTCAGTTCTGTGTCGCGTTCTCCCTCATACTGTGTGGATCTCCCCGTGTCTCTCTGTGAGTTTAGTTTGTGATTTTCCAGTTTAGTTTAGGTTGCTTTTGTATGCTTTTTCCCAGCCAGCAAATAAAGCTGTGGTTTTGAGTTCATCCCTTGTGTCTACGAGTTTGCGTTTGGGTCCTCTCCCTGCTCCCACACAGCCAGTCCATGACAGTAGAATGCGACCAGTACATGGACCCAGCAAACCGCTCTCAGCTGCGTGAGCGTCAGGATGCTGCCTTTGCCGAGCTGGAGGAGGAGCTCCGCTTGAGGCCGTGGCGCACTCCTGACTACGGGCAGATTTTCCGAGGAACTCGGCTGGCTCTCGGCGGTCCCCGGAGCTGCCGAAAGCCCCCACCTGCTCCTTCACCTGCACCCAAGCTGCGGCCGCTTCAGGTGGGAATTCTCCGCGTCTCTTCAGATGCCCACGCTCCAGCCTCGGCTTCGCCATTCTGCATGCCGGAGGCTCAGCTGTTTTCTCCGCCCGCTTCCCCTTCCCGTAGGAAGCGGCGCACACGCCGCCATAAGCCGGACAATGGTGAACAACCCACGGTGGTGAGCGGCAATGACTTTTATCCTCACATCCCATCTGACATTAACAGTAATAAACTCACCTCTGATCCGTGGGGAACTTCCCTTATGGACGACGACATAGACTGGGAAAACTATTTCCATCCAGCTCCCTCTGAGTTGGGATTTATCAAGGACTCTCACCACCCTTTAAAACCTCCAAAGACGGCTAAGTCAAAGACTGTAAATTGTGATGGCAGAAGGGCTACACCGATGTTTGATGAAACAGTTTCTTCTGACCCTGTGTGTGTAACCCCTGAGTCTGCCCATTCAAAGACTGTCTTATCTGAGCCTGCCTCTTCGTCTTCCTGTGTTTCTTCTCCCAGGGCAGCTCGGGCCCAGCTTTTCTCTGCACCCGTTTCTGTCCCTCGGGTGGAGAAAGCTGAGGTTCAGCTGGTCCCTACTCTGGCTCCCAGGGCAGCCGTGACTCAGCTTCCTCCTGCACCCGTACCTACTCCTCGGGTGGGAGTGGCTGGTGTCCGGTCTGCCATATCACCAGTGCCGGTCCCTGAGGTGAGGCCAGCTAGTACACAGCCTGCCTCTGCACCCGTACCTACTCCTCGGGTGGGAGCAGCTTGTGTCTGGCAGAAGCCTGCACCCATTCCCGTGTCCACTGTAAGTGTAAGCAAGTCTGTCCAGCCAGCGTCTTCGTGTTCAGAAGGCTCCGAAGAGTTAGCTCAGCCAACCATGACAGCAGACTCACTGTTTCTCGCGCAGTTGTGGAAGTATTGCCGGGGCGTTATCCACGCTAAGGACGCTCCCGAGAGACACGTCCAGGTTGTTTTTTTTTTGACAACTTTTTGTCTTCCACCTTCTGCACAGCCAGCTTTTTGGACATCAAAAGACTGAAACAAATAATAGCAGCTCTGAGAGCCAGGCTTTGGTTTGAGCTGTTTGGCATTGGTGATCCGGGCAAAGAAGACTCTGCGGCCCTTCTGGACGCCCTCGCAGCCTGGTATTCTCGGCGTCAGCATCTTTTTCCGTCACGATTAATAACCAAATCCTTCGATCCTCCCTTCAGAAAGAGACTACGTCCTCGCTATCCTCGCTCCACCACACCTCCACTTTCTCCAGGAGCTCACTTAGCTGCCCAGCCTCCAGTAGCTCAGGTCTTAGCGCAGGCATCAGCTTTTCCCCCAGCTTTTCCCCCAGTTCATACCCCAGCGCAGCCCCCGCTAGCTCAGTCTCCTGTGTCCCCGCTAGCTCAGTCGTCCACCCGACCACCAACTCCACTCTCACCACAACCATTACTACAGCCACTAGTTCAGTGTCCAGTGTCACCTGCAGTCCAGTCCCCAGCTCAACTGCCTTTTGTTCACACTCCAGCCCAGTCTCCTGTAGCCCAGTCACCTGCTCTACAGCCTGCCCCAGTTCAGTCAGTCCAGCCTGCCCCAGTTCAGTCAGTCCAGCCTGCCCCAGTTCAGTCAGTCCAGCCTGCCCCAGTTCAGTCAGTCCAGCCTGCCCCAGTTCAGTCAGTCCAGCCTGCCCCTGTGCAGTCAGTCCAGCCTGCCCCTGTGCTCCCTGCTTCACCTGCAGCTCAGGCCCCTGTGCTCCCTGCTTCACCTGCAGCTCAGGCCCCTGTGCTCCCTGTTTCACCTGCAGCCCAGGCCCCAGTGCCGCCGTCCCTGGCTTCCACGCCGCCGCCTGCAGCGCCGCCGTCCCTGGCTTCCACGCCGCCGTCCCTGGCTTCCACGCCGCCGTCCCTGGCTTCCACGCCGCCGTCCCTGGCTTCCACGCCGCCGTCCCTGGCTTCCACGCCGCCGTCCCTGGCTTCCACGCCGCCGCCTGCAGCGCCGCCGTCCCTGGCTTCCACGCCGCCGCCTGCAGCGCCTCCGTCCCTGGCTTCCACGCCGCCGTCCCTGGCTTCCACGCCGCCGTCCCTGGCTTCCACGCCGCCGTCCCTGGCTTCCACGCCGCCGCCTGCAGCGCCTCCGTCCCCGCCTGGTCCAGCTTCGCCTGGTCCGGCATCGGCTCCAGCTTCGCCGTCGCCTGGTCCAGCTCCGGCTCAGCCTGCTAGACGTCGTCCACGCCTGGTTTGGCATCAGCGGCCACCTTCCAGGCCGCTGACTGGACTCCTTCGCCGGCGCGGCCAGCCTCCTGACCTCCTTCGTCGCCACCGCTGGCTCCACGGTCGGCCCCCAAAACTGTGTCCTCTGCGTCGCCGCCGTTGCCCTCCGCACGGCCGGCCTCCGGACCCGTGTCCACGTCGCCGCCATCTTCCACGCGGCCGGCCTCCGGACCCGTGTCCACGTCGCCGCCGTCTTCCACGCGGCCGGCCTCCGGACCCGTGTCCACGTCGCCGCCGTCTTCCACGCGGCCGGCCTCCGGACCCGTGTCCACGTCGCCGCCGTCTTCCACGCGGCCGGCCTCCGGACCCGTGTCCACGTCGCCGCCGTCTTCCACGCGGCCAGCCTCCGGACCCGCTCTGCTGCCACTGCCGCTTTTCGCGTGGGCGGCCTCCGGAACAGCCGTACTGTGAACTTTGGTGCTGTCGCCCCCGAGTCGACACTCTGTTCTATGTGGACATTGCTTCCCTGTCTTGGACTATTTTTGTGTTCCTATGACCCTGGTTTTGTATCATGCTCTTTGTGTTTCATTTGTTTTCGGTCCCTCCGTCCTGGTCCCCCGCCTCCCGCCCTGGGTGGGTTGTTTTGGTTTTTCTTGTTTTTGGTTCTCGGGTTTCGGCTGTCAGGAGCCAGCCCTTGAGGGGGGGGTGATGTCATGATCCTGGGCCATGTTGGCCCAGCATTCTTAGTTTTTCGTGTGTTTTGGGATTTGTTCTTTATTTATGCCTTGGTTTCTAGGTTCTGTTAAGATGTTTCTTATTTGATTACCCCCTGTGTGCCCCTCTGTGTATCTGAGCCCTCGTTTCCCCTCCTTGTGTTTCATTCAATGTTTTTCCCCAGCCCGTTATGTCTGTCCTCTCTCTCTCCGCCTGTCTGAACCTCTGTGCACTTCCTGTTTTCTTTGACAGTCCCTCGTCAGTATGCGTCACGTTGTGTTCACTCCTGCCCTGTCTCGTTATGATTATCAGTGTCACCTGTGTTCCCCGTGTATTCCCACTTCCCTCGTTAACCCTCTGTGTATTTATGTCTGCGTCTCCCTCAGTTCTGTGTCGCGTTCTCCCTCATACTGTGTGGATCTCCCCGTGTCTCTCTGTGAGTTTAGTTTGTGATTTTCCAGTTTAGTTTAGGTTGCTTTTGTATGCTTTTTCCCAGCCAGCAAATAAAGCTGTGGTTTTGAGTTCATCCCTTGTGTCTACGAGTTTGCGTTTGGGTCCTCTCCCTGCTCCCACACAGCCAGTCCATGACAATATCAACACATTGCTCATACAGCCATTGCATCAAGTCCCACTGCTGGAACCAGCTTTAAAGTAAGTTTGCTCATTAAACTCTCCATCTCCACCAGTTTGTATTTGCCAGTTGGTTCTGAAATAATCCAACTATTTTTCAGGCTTTGTTGCAAATTTCTTGCAGAGCAGGTGTTCAGTCACGGGCCTTCTTTATAAAATGATTTAGAGTGTGGGCAAATTAAGTATGATAGGAGGTTTAGCAGCTGGACATTTCACAAATTAAATGTAGTTTTATTTATATGGCACCAGATTACAACAACAATCGTCACGGTCACCACGACCAGAACTCTTGCTATCTTAGTGTAGTGATTAAAACCACACAATAACCATCAAGTGCCTTTATAATATTCAAACAAACTTCCGTTTTTTCAGTTGTAAAATGTGACCCTTGCTCTAAAACAAACTAGGGAGAAAAATGCAACAAAAAAGGAGAAAGAGGAAAAAACAGTGACACAATCACATATACAGCCAGTCTTGTAGGAGACAATACAATATAAATTACATTTCAATGCATAAATATCCCTTTTTAATGTCAAATATATTAAATTACCATACCTCCTACATCCACAAAATCATCTCAGGCTCTTTGCCTTCCCAAATCACCTTTGTTCACAGCCACTCATCAGCACAAAGGAGAGAAGAAGAGCACGTGCTACTACTTCTTCTTTTATAATCTTTCATCCCCTGTGTCCTAAAGCCTTCCCCATTACATCATTTGTAACTTGCGACATAATGGCAAGTCACACCAATATACCCATCTATGCTAATGGAAGGCCACATGTCAGCTGTAAGACTAACAAAATCCCTCTTCTGTAGGTCAGCTCCTTTGGGAGCTACAGTTATTAATTTGTGAATTATGTTAATTATGTAAAACAGACACAAATTAAACTTATGCATGAGTTCAATGAGGAAGCTCTGCAGTCATGCATCTGTCTAAGCTTTACATCACATCCACTTTTCATTCTGTCAAGCTGACTGTGACCACCACCAGGATCTAGAGTCTGCAGGTCATGCTCTAATCCCCCTCACCGCTGGGATTCTGTTCTGCTGCGATGGGCCATCAGAGTCTAACCTCAAACTGAATTCTGTACATCAATAAATCATCTCCAGTTCCTTCAAATGTTCTCTCATATTGAAATGGGACCTTCACTTGTTGTTGTTTAAAAACAGGTGGCCGTAACACAGGCAAAAAATATGCCGATTCAACACATTGTCCATTTTTCAGCATTTGTAGGCCATTTCAGTTTTTACAGAATGATTTTGTAGCATGACTGAGATTTATTATTGTGATTTTACTGGCTCTGATGAACAGTTTGAAAAAAGAAATGGTACAGTGAGAGACAGGACACTGAATAGACAGTGTGTATTGCCACAGCCACTGTGCTGGACTCAAGCACAGTGGCTGTGGTGCTCATGGTCAGACCAGAAGAAACATGAAGATTAGCAGAGATGAATTTGCATTTAAGCTGATGATGTTTAGATTTATTCGCTGAATTAAACTGACTGAGTATAGTGTTAGTGTTGGGGATGGACATCAGCCAGGGTAGCTTGTGAGACTGATGACATCTTGTTGGAATTAGTTTTGTTACTCCACAAACAGCAGCAGGTCAGTATTATTACTAATCGCTTATTATTGGTGGGGATGGTTATCATTATGATACCGATGTTTTTGGTGTCATTGTTAATGACTTATTCTCTCAGTACTATCATAATAGGTATGTATGTATATGCATTTTGGACTGATAGAACCAATGTTACCCTACACCAGAAAACCAAACAACAACCACACCCTTCAAAACATTTGCATGGGGGTATCCTATGCAATATTGGATACCTCCAAACATGGGTTATTACTAGAGTGCAGCAAAGGACATATCTATGGTCAGCTCTTGGAAGTTGTTTTTTGACACACAAGAAGTGACCAAACAGATGGATGCAAAGTTATACTGCATGTTTTAGTAGATCTGTATTGGCCTACAGCTTCAAGCAGCTCATTACAAGCTCAGCGACACCAAGGAATTATCAGCACCTGAGCAATAACAGATTTTTTTTTATTTCATCTGAGCTGTGATGATGTTCTTAATAAAAAAAAAAACACAACTATAAAAACCATGTCACCCACTCTGTTATTGTTGTGGTAGCACTACAAGTTTAGTGTGGTAGGTTAAATGAAGTAAGACCTACCAGTATTATGGCTTTCAATTCTCTTTCTCTCTCAGGTAATTTCATTCAGGGAAAACAAATGTTGTTGCACATATATCAATATTTATTAAATATACAATTACAGTAAAAATACACTTACTTCATATATGATACAGCCAAAGACTATATCAGGAAAGCAGAAATAGTAGAAGAGTAGGAAATCCATAATAGCGCGCTGATTTAACAAAATAATTCAACACTGTAGGAAAGCCTTTATTTGCATTCCAGAAGAGATTTAGATCAATAACCCTTTCAAGCATGATGTAAAGTATAAAACATATATAAAATTAATAAATATATACAACAACTGGAATGCACACCAAACGTTAACCTACAGTATCATAAACTGCCTTGAGTTAAGGTCGAATTATGAGGTTGCCAATCAAACAAAATTGAGAAACCTGAAATTTTTTTTGAAAATAAAAAAATAAATACACCTGAATTAAACAACACAGAAATTAATCCCAAGAAATAGCAAGAGCCAGATTCTGAAGAGGGGAAAAGCAGACATCGAGACTTCAAATATAATATCACTTGAATACAGAGATGGGCATCGGTGGTCAAAACCCATTCCTATCCGAGCGACTCTTCCGCCACAGATAGATGGCCAACAACACTGAAAGACAAACAGTAGCAGATTTGACCTGAGCGGAAAAACTAGAACATCTTCAATTTGCAAGGTTTTCAGGAGTTTTTAAGAAATTGTGTCCAGGTTTGAAGAAAAAGCCAACTTACCAGCAAGAATACCAGGTATCAGCAGGGAAAGTAGTATTGCAGAGACACGGTGTGGTGGAGGATTACTGAGGCTCACTGTCTTCTCACCATACTTTATCTAGAAAACACAAAAATGCATTTCACAGAGGGAAGTCTCACCAGAGCAGTGGGTCACAGTATTTCCTCTATTACTACTATTTTGAAAGAAATATATCAATTTGAAAACGACTGTAGAGAACTGTTGTTATCTCTATTTCTGTTTCATGGTTTTTTGTTTTACTATGTTTGTTCCTTTCATGTCCCAGTTTCATCTCTGTCTTGTCTTCAGCGTCTGTTGTGGAAGTCTTGTCTCTGTGTTTATTTACCTCCCAGCGGTGTCTCTGTTTAGTTTTTTCAGCTTCACGTTCTCACCGTTTGCTTCCTGTTTTATTTTGATAGTCCCATGTACATTATATCCAGTTTTGCTTACTATGTCTCATTACTTCAGTCTTCACGTGGTCTTTGTTGTGTTCTCCCCACAATCTGTGTGATCCATGGGTTCTTGTTGGAGGCCAGTCTGTGAGTTACTGGTTTTCAGTCTTACCTGAGCTATTCTGTATAGCACATTTTGAGTTCTTAAGCAAAAAAGCTATTTTAAAATTTGTGTTTGTGAGTTTTGAGTACTGCATTTTCATCCCACCCTGCCTGCCGCATAGCGAAACCTGACATAAAAAGATTGATTCTCATTAGCTTTTCCTTCACTTGTTGTACTGTTTTTGTTCAGGCTGCCAGCCCTCACCTGCTGCCTTCCTGGTGGTGCTCCAGTTTCTCCCAGCGTCCTAGCCTCTTGCTCTCCTGAAGCTTCTAGTGCGATCCCCCTCTTCCATAGGTCACTTGCAGTTTCACCCCGTCTTTCAGATGGATGCTTATTTTGGTATAGGCTGTTTCTTCTGGTATGCCAAATATGTGGATGTTGCTTCTTCACGATCTTGCTCAAAGTTGGTTATTTTTTCTTGCATCTGCTGTGTATGGCTCAACATCACAAGGGCCTTGTTAGCTTCTTTGTGCCACTTTCCTAATTCTGTCACCCAGCACTGCATTTTGTTAAGTTTTGCTATTTGTCCTTGAATAGTTTCCTGAATTTCTCCAAATTTCCTTTTCATAGCATAATTGATGCAAGTTAGTTCTTTTTTCACTTCGCTTTTGATTTCAGCTTTGAATATTTTTAGTTTTTGTGGGAGACTCTGCATGGTCACAGTGCTGTCTTCATGCTTGTGTCTGTCTGTCTTGTTGTCTCTCTCCATCCCTTTTTCTGTGGACTGTGATTAGCATTTCGTCAGCTTTCTTTGCTTTCTTCTTTTGTTTTCCTCACGCACATGCATCATTTGAACCGTGTCGGTATTTTTTAAAGTCAGTTGTCTTCCCAGTCAGTCACGTCTCCCTGTCACTGTTAGTTACTGTTGTCTCTGTGCTCCGTGTTCTGTTTCTGAGCCTTCCCTGTGTTCCTGGTGTCTTGTCTCTAGTGAAGGTTTAGTTCAGTTTTCTTGTTCTCCTCATCTAGTCTCCGTGTGCTATGTGCTTGGTTCTAAGACTGCCATGTTCCACGTCTCTGTGTCAAGTCTCCTTATGTCTCATGCTTCCTGTTTTACTTTGATAGTCCTTGTCCTATGTCAGTGTATCTAGTTTGGCTTCCCTTTGTCTCATTATGTCTGATTAGTCCCAGCTGTATTTCCCTCCTGTTTCTCATTCCCTCCTCGTGTATTTAAACCCTGTGTTTTCCTTTGCCTTTTGTCACGTCGTACCCTCATGGCTGTGTGATTCTCCATGTGTTTGGTTCATTAGTTTTCCCAGTTTAGTTTTGCATTGTTTATTTATTCAGCAAATAAAGCTGTGTTTTCTGAGTTTTGCCTACAAGTCTGCATTTGGGTCCTTTCCTGCCTGCCACACACAGCCATTTCATGACATTTTTAAAGGCAAATAGCGCTGATTTGATTTTTTCTTCTGCTAATTGTATTTTAAAGCTTAATAAAAAAAAATAAACAGTAATTTGAAAACATCAGAAATGTATTTATGGTGTAAATTGTTAGCACAGTACTGCACTTCTGAGGACTTTGTATGGTAATACAGATGTTGTGATGTTATACCTATTATCACATTAATCACACTTTAAAGAAAGATTTACCTTTAACTCGTAAAATTCTGTGTTGGGTGGCCTTTTAATCTGACAGATAAATGAATCCATCTCTTTACTGGTTTCTTTGGCCTCCAGGATACAGGTGTATTCCTGTTTGTCTTGAACGCCCCACACTGATAACTCTTCTTTTGACATCTCCAGGTTGTCTGACTTTTTCTGAAACAACAACAGAAGTCTGACCTTTAGTGAGCTGATGCCATATGTTAGTAGATTGTTTCAACAGACGCAATATTACCTGTATGGTGACGCGTACATCGTCTCCTGTTCTTATACCCGTGAAGCTGGTAAACTCAGGGTCAGGATAGTAGGTGATGTTTGTGGAGCAGGCCAAGGTTTGATTGGCTACTTTCAAAAACACACTGCTGCTAAAAATCCTCGAAGTGTTTTCAGCTGCAGGTGTGCCATAGGTGAGACTCTGCAAGGACTTTGACTGTATAACAAAAAATGTATTTAGTGTGTGGACAGTACAGCAAACAGGTGATGATGTCAAGACAAACCAAGCACTGCACAAACACATTTCCAAAAGAGCTGGAATGCTTAAGTCACCTTATTTTGTTGAGCATAAAGTGCATCCAGAAAGTATTCACAGCACTTCACTTGTTCCACATTTTGTCATGTTTATTCCAAACATTCCAACAGCTATTCCTTATTCCAAAATGGATTAAATTCACTTTCAGCTCAAGATTCTACACACAATGTACCATAGTGACAAAGTAAATAATTGCTGTCTGAACTTCTTCCAAATATAGTTTTTTAAATTAAGAATATAACATATGCATAAGTATTCCCAGCCTTTTCCATGACATTAAAAATCATTCATCAGTGGAAACATCTGTCAGATGTTTTTACATCTTGACTGGAGTCCACCTGTGGTAAATTCACTTGGTTTGATTTGATTTGGAAAGGCTGCCAGAGGTGCTTCAACAAAGTGCTGAGCAAAGGCTGTGAATACTTATCATCTTATCTTTTTGTTTTTGATAAATTTGCAATAATTCCAAGCAAATTGATTTCATTTGGTCATGGAAAATGAATTGAATCCATTTTGGAATGAAGCTGGAACAACTATAGCGCTCTGAATACTTTCTGGATGGACGGTATTTGACCCTTTAAAAATTCATAACTACAGGACCTAACCTGTCATTTAAAAAATATCTACATTTAAGTTGTGTTAAAACTGTAGCTGTAACAAATGTCAGACTGTAAATCCAAAATCCTCTTCCTTCTTGCTGCACTGAACCATCTGTCTGACCCTCACTGTCATTTCCTCATTCATATATTCAACAGAAAAGGACATATCAGAGTGCATTAAAGAGATAATGATCGGGAACATGAAAACCTGCTTTGACGTTAGCTCATTGTTAACATGAACACTTTTGTAATTAATCGTTCATCTAGACAAAGACGCCAATCGGTTACTCTTTCAGTCACAGCTAATCTCTCTGAAACTTTGTTCACCGAGTGTTTCCCAGGTTTCCCAAACTAGTGAGTCCACCAACTCAGAGCAGAATGTTAGAGTGACGTATTCAATTTATAATAAACAGTCTCATTTACACTGTGTGTGTCTGCAGACCTGATAGTTGCTGTTTCTGGGAAGCTTGACGTCCTGCTTGGTGCGGCTGTGTACCACTACTTCAGCAACCTCCAGGTGTGACCCCGTGAGTGTGAGCTTCCTCTTCCCACTGCCAAACACAGAGCAGCATTTATGCCGAGCAGAGAATATGAAAGACTCTTGATCACAGAGAAGTGAGTCATCCTTGGATGACATAGTTGTTATGTTCTGATGCAGACCAAAGTGTCCGATGGACTGAAACAACAAAATTAGAAAGGATCACGGTGGGATTCTTCAAGAGTTTACTAGAGAATATAAATGCTGAGGCATGATGCTGCATCACTTCTGAATGGAAGAAAGATTTGCAGCCTTATAGCAGAAAGCCAGCGGAGCTCACTGAAGAATAACGAGAAGCTTATTGTTTGATGGAGCAGAAAAATAACCATCTGTCTATTTTCTTTCCCACTAACCTGTTATATTTGTAAAAAATAAATAAAACTAATGTAGTTTTAGATTCAGATCATTAACACCACCTTGACTATCAGCCTTTATTGCCTCAGGAAGACTCCCCATTTCACTAGCTGGGCCCACGTCCTCATTTTAGGTTTGACAACGTTTTAGTAGGTAAAGGTGAACGCTTGGACATGAATTGAGCTGCGGTTTGGGGGAAGGTCTCGAAGGGGACTGGTGACGGCTCCCTGGCAGATCCCCATGTACTAAATAGAAGTGAAGAAGTTAAAGAATGGAAAACAAGGAGGGAGGGAGGGTGGGGCACGTAAACGAGAATGAACTGCTTGCAGAACTGGGGGAACAGATATAGGTGACAGCCGGAAGGAGCGTGTTTGGAGGCGTGGTCCTGCTCCTGAAATTCCGATACATAATCTCCAATAAAATGATCTGCAGATGATTTTGATTTTTATTAAACAGGTTTGTTATTGCACTTCTTCAGAAGATAATTTCTTAGAGACAGTGCGCTCCATATGTCACATTAAATGTGTTGCAAATATTGTAGAGTTGTTAATTTGGTTCTATATGATAGTTTGGTACTAAAAACTAGTAGTTTTAGAATTTAACTAAAGCTGACCTCCTCAAAAACAACTATCAGCAGTTCCTTTTATTTATAATTGCAAAGAAACTGACATTAAGCAAAGTTTGAGTTTCTTTCTGTAACCTCAGCTTCTGAAAATTGTGGATCTACGATCAGCAGTTATCGCTAACGAGTTGTGCAAAACTAATTTTACCTCATCCAGCTGCTGCTTGGAGTAATGTTGCCACAGGATGGTGATGAGCGGTAAGTGATGTTAGCGTCACCATGGCAACTACCATCTTCTAGGATAACACACACACGGACCACACCTTTGATATCTGTGCTGGGAATGTGGAACGTCACACTGACACCAGCGTTGTCCCAAACAGGAGACCTGAGCAAAGACACACAGACTCAGTGACGTCATCACGACATGCAGAAAACCTGAAAACAAACAAAACTTTTCCTCAGCAATGAAAATAATCTGTTTAACAATTTTTTTATTTTTATTTTTTTTTTACAATTTTTCTTGTATAACAATGTTTTGGGTTTTTTGGTTTTTTTTTTACTAATTTCGTTGTTTGCACCTTAATTTTTAATCCTTAAGTTATTTTATTGTTTTGTGTGGGAGACTTCACTGCGAATTTCACTGCATGCTGTAAACTGCTGTGTTGTTTCTTACTGTGCAGACAACAGTACATTTCTCCTCCTTCTGTTTTACACTCAGAAAACAAACAATCTGCGTTTCAAACTGTGCATCATTTGTCCTAATTTCTGCAAGCCTGAGTCTAAAGCTCCAAAGCCAAAAAATATAAATAAAAATCAGCATGTCCAGTAAAAATTAATGTTTGTTGTGAATGAAATCTTTATCAGTGTTTTTTAAACTAATTTTAAACTATTTTGGCATCGATAAGTGCTGCGTGAGAACTCACATATTCCCAAATTGTAGAATATGTAGGTTTGTAACAGAGGTGGGACCAAGTCATTGTTTTGCAAGTCTCAACTAAGTCTGAAGTCTTTATACTCCAGTCACGAGTCAAGTATCAAGTCACTGGTGAAGTCCAAGTAAAGTCACAAGTCTGAAACTTTGAATTTCAAGTCCTTTCGAGTCTTTAAAAGAAAAAAGAAAACAAATTGCAATTATGTGTTAAAAATTGGACCATTTATCTCAACACATGATGAAACACGGGAACTTACAAAATATACACAAAGTTATTCTGAAATTGCACCTCTATAAAATACAGCTCAATTAAACTTAGCTGCAAGAATAGTCTTCCTCTAAATGAAAAATGCAAAAGCAGAACTTCCTATTCAGACAAAAACTGCTGAGATTTCCACATTAGAAAACAAAGAACCATTGCAGTAAATGTAGTGCGGTGTGATTGGCATGTCCTCTCTCTCCTGCCTAGTCTGTTTGTGCACATATGTGTCTGTCTATGTCTGAGTGACAGAGTGTGTGTTCCCTGAGTTCAGGTACAGGACCCAATTTCTGAAACAGACCCCGCTCACCATCCACCGAAAATTCTGAGATAACAAGCTGCATGTTAGATGCGCTTGTAGGATTGGATTTAAAATAGCATAACAAAAATATCACACACGTGAAAGCCAAACAGTATCATCAACGTAGCCTGGACAACATTTGCTAGTAAGATGAAGTCAGCTATCTCGCTGTAGCAAAAGAGAAGCACCACCTACTGTTCTTTATGCAACTTCAAATGCCGGACAAAGTTGGAAGTTGTTCCATCTTTGTCTGTGATTCTCTTCTTGAATGTTTTTTGCATATTGCATTTCGTTTTTTGTTGACTACGTCGTAGTTTATGTACCTGAAAGAAATTACTCTTGGCAGCATTTTTAGCTTGAGTGGTTTTTGGGGTTTTTTTTATCTGGTTAATTTGATTGGCTGTGCTACAGCTCATGCACACAGTACGCAGTGTGGTAAGAATGAATGAATAAATGGGGCACACTTTTTATATCATATTTTTAGATTTGGAGTAATATAGCAAGTCTTTTCAAGTAAACAGGTCAAAGTCCAATTCAAGTTTAAGTCATTGGTGTAAAAATCCAAGTCAAGTCACAAGTCTTAGAACATTTTTTCAAGTCATAAAATTATTGACTATTGGTTTATACCAATAATTACTGATTATTGGTTTGTAATATGGGTGGTGTTCCCCTGGATTAAAATCTGCTCTTTATTTAGTTATTTCTCAGCATCTTAGTTATCTGTACAGTGACTCACTCTTTTGGAGTACATTCAGCATGCGTCTGGATCCTCACTCGTGTCACATAACCAAGGTTTTGACCTGATAACACCGCATGGTTACTCCCATAGAAAGACACCACACTGGGAGTGATGGAGGAGATCTCCGGCCCCTGGCAGTAACACACAAAAATAATCAGATCATTTAGTTTCCTTCTGCTGACATCATAACCTCTACTGGATGGGGATAATGAGGATCAGACTCACAGATTTCTTCCCAGACTCCAAATCTTTGCAAACTTTGTCCTGCAGGAGGGATACAGCACTTAGCATCTGCACAGCTCTGTAATCTATCAGGACTGACCTAGGACCTGTTGTGGCTAACATTAGCTTAGTTCAAAAAGATGAATAAACAGAAAACTGCTAATAAAAGTATTGTCATTTTTGTTATAAACTAAACTGATGAAGCAATAAGTACTTAAATAACATTTTTTAAGTAAAAAAATCGTTCTTTAGCATCTCTGGTGTATGTTTAATAGTTTCATTTTCTACCATTAATCCCATGTTTCTTGCTGAATGTTAAAAGTGATGACTTTAAAATAATGTAGCACAGACTGGTATAAAGTATGAAAATCCAGAAAATCCGTCATTAGTACATCAGTCTTTCCTTGGTTAGCCCAGGAACAGCTGTTTTTGTTCCATCCACAACCAGCTTTGATACACTGCTGACACCTGGACAGGAAACATATTTATGAACAAAATAAAAGGTGTAATCACGAAAAAGATAAGCATGAAGAAGAGACGGGAAAACAGCTTTCTTTTTACTCTGACTGCGAGTTGTTTCAGCCATCTAAGGTGATCCGACTTTCTGTGTGTGGGACTAAAAAAGGACCTGATACAGTATCAAGTCACATTGTGCCTAAATATAAAACATCGTGGACACTGATCTGATATCATAAAGTACAGCTGTGATTTTGTTATAAGAAATGTTTTACTGACATCAGGTGAGAATTACAGGTCTGCAACCAAAAAACTGCATAGGATTGTTTGACCGTGTCTTATTGATTTTTACTCACTGAAAACAGGAAAAATATTTTTAAAATTCCATCTCGTCAGGTTCTCTCGCAAAACTCAAGTTTTTAATGTAATTAAGTGTACAATTAAGCGTTCAAAATCTGGTATCCTATACTTGAGTCAAAAAAACATACCCAGTAATGATTTCTTACATTAGATATTTCTAACTCAAGAGAAATACACATAGAAAATGCCGGGAATTGAGGGGGGTCAGTAGGAGGGGGAGGGTACGGTGGCAGTGTGAGGAGCTCAGATGATCGCATCCCAATAGGTTTATTTTGTTCACAGCGAAAGGTAAGGAATGTCAGAAAAATTATGCTGAGTTAATTGGAATAAAATATTGATTTTTTTCATCGCCGTTGTGCTTTTTTTTTTTTTTTTTTTTTTTTTTTAAATGTAAATTTCTCTTGTTTTGCAAAAAAAAACTATGTGAGGGAAATGGAGATCATTTTTTGATTCTGCACCTTAAAAAACATAAAATTTACCAAAAACATTCCTTGCAGCTGAAAATTTTTTTTCTTTTTTGCAGATGTGTCTGCGCTCACACGTCTGATGGGACTCGCCGAGACAAGAGGAAAGCAGTCGAGGAATCGAGGATGTGACGACTGTCGTACTTTTCATGTGTCATTTATGAAATATCTCATTTGTTAATTTTATTAATTTCTTATATTTTAGTCTCATGTGTGCTTTAGTCTTGGTGTGCACTTCAGTGAGGACTGCAGAAACATTCAGTCTGCGTTATTCTGCAGGAATTACAGGAAAACAGCTGATGTTCCGCCAAGTTGTTCCGACTAAGGCTGAATTTAGGAAGCTGTGTTAGCTTACTGTGCTGACTAACAACATCTAATAATAATGATGATGTTGCTCTGGGGAAACTCCAGACCACAGCACATTACGAGTGCTCACTTGATAAAAATTCCTGTGTAAAAAGTCTCTGTACACCTCCAGTCGTCCTTTTTGTCTTGAGGATGGCTATACTACACCAAAATAAAGACCACTCACTAACAACGTCTGATACAGTTTCATCCAATTATTAAACTTTTCTAGCTTTGGTCACAAAGGTTTCATTCTCTTTGATTTCTAACTGCGACCTGATTGTCTGATCTGTCTGATGCACTGCAGTCTGTCCACAGTGAGTCGTTGAATTATTTCTGATATCGATGGACTTACAACACGGAACTTGGCGCTCCAATGATGTTAGAGCAGTCGTTTAACCTCAGTCGTTGTGACAGTGGTGATGTCCCAAGTCTGAATTTTACTGTGACATCAAGACCTGTAAATTAAAAAAAAAACCCAAACAAACAAAAAAACAAAAACAACTTATGATGAATGTCAATGTCTCTGTTATTAGTGATATGTCTGTCTGAATGAGCTGAACCAGTATATAATTATAAACAGACAGAGAGTCAGAGTACCTCTATCATTATTTCTGAGTGGATTTTCTTATGTTGACAAATGTTGCAAATCAATAAACAACTTTTACTGTGAAGTGTTTTTAATTCCTGGAATTATTTCTGAAAAGTCACTGACCATCAGCAGGAAGTGTGCGATCAGACAGGATGCAGGTGCATTGTGGGAACTGTGCAGGAGGGTTATTCGAAACACAAATCGAGCCGGACCTTGCAGCAAACTGACAGGCAAACCTCGATGACACTTCTTCGCCCACAGTCAGGTGTGTGTGGATTTTTAGTGAGATCTGAAAATGAAGAACAAAAGTGACAAATAACTGAAAGCCACAATGATTACAGTCCTGAGTGTGTTTGTAAGCTGCACCTGTCCGTTTGTGTCCTTTTCCACTCTGTGGGAAATCATTTTGTGTTGGGACTCATCAGGAATGGACAGCCAGTCTGAATCTGTGCAGTCATCTTCAAATGTGCAGCTACGAGAAGAAAAAGAAATGATCACCAAGTTCAGAGTTGTTTGAAGACGTCAGCTGCACGTGTTGTTTCTCTCACCTGCGTTTAGAGCCACACCACACACAGTATGGATCCTGTGCAGACCAACACTCCTGCACATTTGTGTAGGTGCTGCACTTTGACACAGGAACTCGCTTTATCTAGAACAACAAACACTGTAAAATGCAGCACAGATACATGTGACGTTAAGATAATCTGTAAAAAATATAAGTAATATAAGTACCTGGTTACTAAATGGCACATACACATGTTTCTGATCCACTGGATCCAGATGTAATTTGGGAAACACTTTGCGGTCATCACTGGTCCTGTAGAGCACCGTGGGACAGCCAGCGTGATAGTTCCTGTCCACAGACAGCTGACAACAAGAAGGAGGTTTTGCCAGGTTTGTTATACATTTCATTTGCTTCCTTTGAACACTGGGTTAAAACTAATAACGAGATCACACCAGCACAGAAATAAAAAACTATGTGTAGAAAACACTGCTACTGTTTTAGAGAACTCTTTGTTGCTGTCTAATTTCATCACATCCTCCAACTGTCATTGTGTTGCTCAGTGTATGAGTCAGAGTGATTAGACTTTGCGGAAATTGGAACGAATTTGGAGAAATTTCTGACCCCATGAAAAATTTTATGTAGTCACAAAATATATTTGGGTCTTAAAATGAAGGTGACACAGCTTTTTAAATATAAATTAACAGCTTTAATAACAGCTGTAAATACACTTTTTAAGCTTTGTCTTAAAGCAGACAATATGAAAAATAGGATAAAACATGAATTCAGGATACTCAGAGGTACAGAGATGTGTAGAGATGTCATGGTGAGTGTGAGAGTGCAAGGAAAAAAAAGGTGATAAGATATTAAAATGATCAGACACTGACATGAGACTAATGGAACATGTGGGAGTCCACCGTGAGTCAGCAGCACTGGTGTGATAGTGCTTCTGTTTGGTCCCCTCTGCAGACCTGATCACAAGGCACCGACCTGCATGATCTCAAAACAACCCCCAGATCCAAGTTAAAGAAACCCTGCCTACGAGCTGGTTGGCGGTCATGTTAGAGTGATACCGCCAACTTTTGAGGGTTGTACAGATTGGGTCATATCAGCACAGACATTTAAAAAATACATTTAATTTTAAATAGTACAAAGACAAATAAATTTTTTGAAGCAAAGAAAATGCAATAAAAAAATGAACACTGACCATTATATCCTTTTTTTGAACTGGATGCCAAAAATAAAATTTTTTAAAAGTTACAAAAACAGGAACAAAATTTAAAAAAAAAAATTAGTGGAACATTTCAGAACTCATTAAAGGTTTATAGTGATTAAAAACCAGTTCAGACTCCACTTCTAAGGCCTGTAAGAGCTATATTGTAGGTGTTACCGTAAAGTTAAACCTCTTTTTGGCTGGATTGTTTTCAACCTGGTCATATTTTGTTTATATTTCAGGTCCTTTTTAATATGTCTGCTGTTTACCTCAGCAATACACCACATCTAATTACTCTGGAGGAGGCTGTAAAACTTTGTGAAAGTCCGTTTGGAGTCCATAAGTCAGTAAAGCTCAGTTATGGCAGATGGCAGTGATAATGAGACGAGTTGTTGAGGATATCCTGAACTTTTCTGTAGGTCAGCGCTGCTAGTTTTGCTGCTGTTAGCAGCTGTTAGCCTCTTTTAGCTGCTGTTAGCCTACATTTGTGAAGCTTTCTTTGAAGTGGATCTAATACTGTTGATCTCAGACACTTAATGAATAAACTCTAATATGATGTGAGAATGTTATCAAACTGTAAAGTGTGATTTTTAGGACTATTGAGCCTAAATTAGCTGGCATAATCTCACCTGATAACCACCTGTTGTTGTTCAGCTGCCACAAATAAACGCCTCCTTTTATGTATTTTTAATGGATGATGTCTAAGTTCATAAGGATGTATCGCTTTGGTTGAAGACGTAATGGCACACTTTCTTCTATAACTGATGAGCACAACGTTCTTTTTTTCTATTAAATTACCTAAAAATACTTAGTGTACCTTTAAAAGAAGATAAGGTCTGAGAAAGTGGACATCTTTTATTGTTTGTGATCAGTTCACTTTCTTTGCATGTATGAACACAAATGTCATACTGCGACCATGATGACCTTTAACTGACAAGCAGTTTATATTGCAATTAAGTCAAAGTATTACAGTTGGTTTCCATGCTAAAGGTCTGGGTGTTAAAAATGATGGTGAGGTTAACATGGAGCCTCATGGCAGCATTTCAAATGTTGAAACAAACACTTCCATTAAACTCTCAGATCGATTAAGTAATGTCTCAGAGTGCAGCAAATCTGTCTCCTCCTCTTCTCCTATTCAACCACGAACAGAAATGAATGCACTCATGATCAATGCTGCTTCCTTAGAAGAACCCATGCTCTATAACAGGAAGCAGAATGACTAAGAAGCAGAAAAGAACAGTTTTGCAATAAAATAGAAATATCTGCAGGAAACAGTAGCGGCGCTGAATGCATGAGATCATGGCAACGTTTCAGAGGCCCACTCAGATGTAATGGTGTCATATTTCTAAACAAGATCAGCATGAATGCTGCAAGATAGTGACCGGAAAAGGAGTCGTCTCATCAGAAACATTTACTGTCTGCCAGCATCCAGTTAACAATGGTGAGAAAAACACTTTATAACACTTTACTCCGTCTAATTCCTCTAGAATTAAATGAAATTGTCACATTGTGACAATTACACAGTAGTATAAGGAATTTAAAGTATTGTGTAACTTCAGGTAATATAGAGGAAAGGAGACACAAATTAAATTATTAGCAATTATAAGTAATGCAAAAATAATTTTAAGCAGTAAGTAATTTCCAGGTCTTTTAGTGGAAAAGATATATACAATGTATATAAGAGCCCCCTCTACCTCCCTGTGGGGTGGTATGTCTGTGTTCTTTCTCAAGATTGGCTCTTCTACAAGAGGCCTGGGAGTCTGAGGGCAGTGCCCAGTATCTTAGCTGTCCCAAGGACTGTACTCTTCTGAACAGAGATCTCTGATGTTGTGCCTGGAATCTACTGAAGCCGCTCTTCCAGTTTGGGGGTTACAACTCCTAATGCTCCTGTTACCACTGAGAGCACTTTGGTATTTCTCTTTTTTCTCACTCTCCTTCCTGATCTTGCTGTCTGCTAGGATGTGGCAAACCCAGCGATTATTCAAAAGAAAACACCTGCAACTTTTTGTTCCTTGCCAACCACCACTGTCTCTGGTTGGTTTCCATTGGATCTTGGGGACTTCAAGTGGGGCAAAGATCTTCCTGTACACTATCCGAGCCACTTGGTTGTGCTTCTCAGTGTACACAGCTTTCATCTTATGTCCTGCTACTTTGTACTGAATAGTCACTGGGGTACCTTTGTCCAGCCTGCAACTTGGGTCCTGTCAGGTGTAGTAGACTCCTACATGATCATGGCAGCACAAGAACAACCGTAACTACAAGATCAGAGGCTGTGTCCTTTAAGCTGGCCTTTTTACCAGCTGGCAGGATTTCACTTTGTCTACCTGTCAGTGGTACAGCCTATGCAGGGGTTTGGTCGTCCAGGATAGTTCCTCCTCCTCTTCCTCATTAACATGTGTCTTCAACTGCCGAGGCAGTCTTGAAGCAGTTAGTCTTTAGGGACCACCTTCCTGATGTATTTGTGGATTCTCCATGTTCCATTCTGGCTCTGACACTCACTGATCCTCCCCCTCCCGCTTTCCATTGCTAGTAACATGGAGATGTCTGTACATTGTGAGGAGTTTTCGTATTTTGATTTCAGTGGCATCAGTCTCCTCCTATGGCCAGCTTATTATTCTATCTGGGTGTCTAATGACTGTCAGGGCCTATGTATTACTTAGTTTTTCTTTCTACCACTCAGTTGGCTGCTCAGTACACATCTTGTCTACTTGAGGTACTTGACTGTGGCTGACCTTTGTGCATCTCTGTCATGTTTCCTGTTGACCTGTGGGATATCCAGGTACTTGTATCCTTTATGTCTGCTTCTCTGCCTTCTGGCAACTCCATCGCCTTCCCTCTCTTTGCAATCATTCATTGTACAGGAGGTGACTGATGATCTCTTGACTCCTGAATTAATGTCCGTATCAGCTCTCTGCAATAAGCTGGCTTAGAGGGTTGAGGTCTGTGCAACAGCAGTAGGTACAGTGCATCACCTAGATATGTTTGAAACTTTATGGTGACATGAGTGATTGCCTTTGGGGTTGGCCTTCAGTGTTGTTGAATGAATGTTGTTAGTGCACTGTTAGTCTGATACAGTGCCAAGCACTCCAGTGTTTGTGTGTGGGGTACTGAGTGTAAGGCTTTCTTGTAGTCAGTGCAGCGGTGCTCAGGGTGGTCTGCCTGGTCTAAGAGTCTTGGTGCACTGCTCTGTCAAACAGGAGTAGGTGCTTTCATCCTGTTTCTCCATTTTCTTTCTGAGCAAGTGTTCACTTGCCTTTCAAGGAATGCTGTTGGGACTTCAGCCAGTTCTTCCAGTATTACTCAGTTGCAGTTCTGGGTGCATCTGATCCCATGTTATTATTTCGTTGTAGCTGGGAGAACAGAACTGCAGCTTTGGAGAACAGACCATTTATTGTTTATTTCTTCAGCTTAGTGGTCAGAGCTGTGAGCCTTTGTTTGGCAGCTTTCAGAGTCGCACTTATGGACTTTATATTGTACTTCATATTCATCTATTCATCATGCTTCTCATTGAACCATTCTGCATCTTGTTAAACTGACTAACATTGTTCCAGACTTCCTTGATTGTGGTTTTAAGCTTTCTTCACCTTCCTACATAGATCTTTGATTTGATACTCATGTGCTTCTCAGATTACTGTGGTAATATGAGCTCATTGTTTCACATTTGTAAACTGTGTCAGTGAATCGGGGTAGTCTGTCTTGTTTGGATGGCTACCCTAAGTCAGAGACTCATCTGCTGAAAATCACTTCACTAACTGACATCAGTAGCATCTATCTAACTTTGTGGGAGTAGCAAGAGAGCTCAGTCAATCTTTGGCTTTATTAGATCACAGTAAAATGCAAGAGACTGTGGCAGAGGAAGGCATTACATGGAGTTGCATCCCTCCATCCATTAAAGCCATTAAGCTACTATTATAATTTATACATGAGCGTAAATGCACCCTGAAAGAAAATACTTTAGTAAATATAGTGAATAGTAAATATTGTGTCAAACAAGCACAATATGATTCTTTAACGATGTGATTGAGCTGTCAATACAGAACCTCTGCTGAATAGGTTTTTTTGTCAACTATATGAAAGCAGGTGGAGGATGATGAGTGACAGAGGAGAATCCTAGCAGAAGGCAGTGTTAGATACGTGACTATCAGATACGTGATAGTATCTCTAGAAAGTACTTCTATTAACTGATATCTATTACTTAATACACACCTTAATGAGCTGCCCGTCTCCTGTCCCAATGAAGAAAACCATCCAGCCTCTCTGCCTCACTGCCAGCACAGAGGTCATGTAGCTGTGCCTGAAGAGCACTGCCTTCGGTTTCAGGATCTTTGGCTGAAAAACAGGCAACCACCAGATCGGATATTTACAAATAACTAACCAGCAGAAGTACTGAAAGTACCTGATACAGAAATAGCATCTCATTACTCAAAGTCTAAAAAAAAGCCTTGTGTTGTTGTGCCATCAAAGTGACCTCTGTTTATTCACTTTGTATTTTTGTGTTGTCAAAAAATTAAGTGCTAGCAAATACTTCATAGTGCCAGTTAAAAATGAAGGAGTACATCATGTAGCAACATGTCACATGTATTGTTTTGGGGGTTGTTGTTGTTGTTTTTTTATTGTTTTTAATAAATCAAACATCATTCACCTTCACATGAACCAGCAAACAACGCAGTATTTTAACTACCTCAGAATCCTTATTCAGTCATGACTTTTAGGTCAGTTTTTACCATATGAGGCCCTGGATTTTTTTCTATTTTCTAAAATCTAAATATTTTTTTAAAACTTTTAACAGAATATTTTGTGTCATTTATTGGATTTGTCGCTGTTATTTTACTTCCACCATTTAATTATTTTTGTTTATTTAATAATACAGTAGATTGTGCCCCTGCATATATCTTACAGTTGTTATGTCTTTTTGATGCCACGTAACAATGACTTAATACTACTTTCTACTAACCAGAGAAAACAATAATGCGACAGGTGGAAACAGTTTCAACACAAAAAAATAAGCATTAAAGATATTAAACGTAAGTTATTCAGCGACCCACCGTCACTTCTGATGGCACAGAGGTGTAGAAGTCTGGATCTCTGTCGGTGTTCGTGCTGTAATCAGGGTTGATGTCAAACACCATCAGCTCGGTGTCGGTGTCTCCTCCATCGATACTGAACACGCCGCTCCAAAGCACCGGCTGCTCCCCCGGGATGACCGAGGAGGCCACGAGTCTGCCATTTGAGACATTGAGAGTCGCGCCCCGCAGAGACTTGAGTGTGTCAGTTTTACTTTTATCGCCTTCGAGCCAAATGAGACGGACTCTGTTTGTTCGAGCTGAGAGCACGTTGGAGAACAGATAGATGGTTGAACTGATCTGAAACCCGTCAACAAACTCCACATCACCGTTACTTTTGATCCCAGGTGTGCCTGAAGCTCCATCAGTCAAAGAAAAAATACCTGCACCCTGTTTGTTATCTGTATCCTGAAGGCTGACAGTCTGCTGATTAATACCACACTTGTTGTTTTCGGGCTGTTCTTTGTTTTGTTGGATCGCGGTCAGAATGTAAGCGTCAGTCTGAGTTTTCTTCTTCACATCCACCAGAAAGCTGACAGACCTGCTGCTGTTCTTCAGAGGTCCCACCTGGATGCCTTCCCTGTACAGAAGGTTGGAGATGTTCTTCAGGTCCAGAATCTCGCAGTAACCGCAGTCATCGTCAGTCACACCGCAGCTGATCAGAGAGTCATTCTTTGTGAAAGGCAACAACACGTTGATGCTGAAAGTTGCGTTCCACTCAGCTGCCTCAGAAACCCGGTAAAACTGGACATCATCCTGCTGGTTTCCGGTCTTTAAGAGTCCTCTCTGGGTCAGACTGCTGATCAGACTCAGGTCGTGGCTCAGCTGGTACAGCCTCTCCTTTGTGGCGACGTAAAGTGTGTTTGAGGTCACGGCGAACTGACGGATGTCTCCATTAAACGTGAAGCCTCCATCCTCCTCCAGGCACAAACCCGGTTCTCCGCAGAGAACAGAAAGCAGAGCGAGCAGCAGGATCATCTTGAACCTACAGCAATACTTCCTCTACACAGCGAAGTCTGGCACGGCACTCTGCTCTCTCTCTTACGTTGTGTCTCAAGACTTGTGCGTAAAAGCGCAGCGTGGGTCTAGAAGCTGAGACGAATACTGCCTCCCGAAACGTCAGAACAAAGCCTGTTCGGCTTTTTTACATCCTGTCAGAAATTACAAATCCTGCTTTAATCTATGCTATTAACGCTTGCAGTTAAAGTAAGATAGGCTGCTCTATAAATGCTGTTGTGCAATTAAAACACAAGATTCTCCCACTGAAAACGCTACGTCCCGATGAACAGAATCAACGTTTTGGGAAAACACACAGGAATTTTATAAAGTGTCATTGAATAACATAACGATCATCTAAGAGACAAGTTAATAGTAGCAGCCTCTCTCTCAGTGCCATGAAGTCAGAAAAAAATAAGGAAGACAAGACACATCCTCTTTCGGATGTGAACAGCTGTCAAAAGTGTGCAACCTTTTAAGAGCAGCACCCTCTCAAGTGTCTACTGCAGCATTCATTTCCGAAAAAAAAGTTTCGCTGTGTACCCCTGCGGTGAACAGGAAGTAGTTCAGCGTTGTATTCTTGTGGCAATAATGATGTCTTGGTTTTCGCTGCATATGTGTTTGTGAGTACAATAGCCAGAAATAGTTACAGCTATACCCGGTCTCCCCTGTTTCTGGCATTTGTTGCTTTCGAGCTCTTTTAAAGTAGTGGATGCAAAATGTAATGCAAACTATTTACATGTCTCTGCTGTTAAATAGTACAGCTATTTTCTCAGCAATACAATTAGTACTTGCATGGTATGGTCTCAAACACAAAGAGTGAAATGATACAATTAACCCCATAGTCTGGGTTAGTTGTAACATGTCCTGTAACACAATGAAATAAGGGTACTGACAAAATCTTAATATGTAATCATTTTTATTCAACACCTTAATGCACGTACACACACACACACAGCGTCAGTGATCCCTTGCTCTCCTATGTAGTTGTGCACCAGCATGATTTCTCTGTGTAAGTCATCACATGACTCTTCATTAGTACAGGTGTGGGGATTTTAAAACATATTTATAGAGTCTGAGTGAAACAAAGTCCCAATGTGTGAGTATCAAAGTGCTGCTCTGAATATTTTCTGTTAAATATTTTGGCAGAGGTGTGGTAAATGGCTCCACTGCAGGGGAGCCATTTCAGTGACACCGGCCCTGGAGGGAGAGGTGTGTGTGTGGAGTCGGCCGGAAAGCTGCTCCGCAGTGGTGGTGAAAGACGGTGTGAGGACAAATCTCTGTTCACAAATCTCAAGCATGAAAAGTGTTAAGTGTCGTGACTATGGTTACAATATAAAATCATAATTAATGATAAACAGAATGCCATAAACAGCCCTTTCACTCAAAAATACATAGAATATTTGAACATGCAAACAATTTTAAAAAAAGGTTTAAGTAAGGTGTAAGTGCTTCTGTAATGCACGGTTGGATTGTTGATGAACAGTGGCATGTGACATGACGCTACACTCGTGGTCTAGTTGACCACAAGTGCAGCGTCGTCACATTTCCTGATCCAACAGACACAAGTGAATCAGTTCTCCATTTGTCTCCAGCATTATGAGAACTGTCCTCTCTCTAGTTAAAAAGAATATTTTCACAATGGTATATGTGTATTTATGCCCCTGAAGTCTTTTTTTCTGTATTTATGAATATCCAGGAACAAAAAAGAGGCACAATTACAGTAGTTCCCTTTCCCTCAACACAGAGTAAGATGAAGTTTAAGTTTTAAATCAATAAAGAATCCATTAGCTGAAAACTAGATTTCGACACTAAAGCTGATTTCTGGAAGCTAATAACAACCCTCTTTAATTGTGACACAATATAGAATAATCTCCATCAAGGTGTTTTCAATAAATGCTGCCATACAGTGTGTTTGGGTCCCATAAATATGCATCACATACTTCTCCTTTAGTCATCTCCAGTTTTTCTGAAACCTCTAAAAGGACCCTTACTGGATACAGACGCCTTGGTCGGGAGTCAGACCCCCAACCTGAAGTAGCAAAGGCATGTAGTGTTGTGCTGCATGTGCTGCCAGACACTCATGGAGTGCAGTTAGTTTCTTTAGCCAGTAGGCATGAATCATGTCAGGGTCTGGTGATGTCCTTCTTCCATATGCTGTTCCAGTATTGCTCCAACTCAAGCCTTGGAATGGATGCTGTTCTCATATTGTTCCGACACAAACCTTGTTAATCTGGACGATGTCCAAGCTGATATAGCTTCAGTTTTGTCTCTCTTGCTCATATCCCAGGTAGGCTGGAGTAGCATGGGGGACCTAGGCTGGAAAGTGTACTGGATACACATGCCCTGGCGCAGTATCTTTGCCGTTCCCAGGACTACGCTCATCTGGACAGAGATCTCTGATGTCACTCCTGGGATCTGCTGGAGCCACTGGCTCAATTTGGGGGTCGCTGCCCCAAATGCTGCAATTATCACACTAGTACTGTTGCCTTCACCCTCCACATCTTCTCAAGCTCCCCTCTCAGCCCTTGATATTTCTCGGGCTTCTGGTGTTCCTTTTTGCTGATGTTGCTATCGCTGGGTATAACTGGGTGAAAACTTTAGGGGGATTTAGATAAAGGGGAGAGAGTAATTGAAAACGTATGGAATTAGCCTTTATTTAGTTATTTATTTATAAGTAAATAAATAGGTAAATTATTTATTTATAAGTAAATAAGGTGGAAAAACACTAAACACTCACTCAGATCATGATACGTGCCATCCAGAGCCCCCAACACACATCTGCGTCATCCACACATCTATCCCAGTAGGAGAAGCAGGAAAGGCCCAGATGGGTTTCCCACAGCTAAGGGGTGAGAGTCCTAGAGGACCAGAGGTAGTCGACCCCGCTAGAGGCCGGCTGCCCTGGTACGAATCGAGAACAGGGTCAAAGGGCCACAGGTGCCCAAGAACCACCCGGCAGAGCCCCTCCCATCAAGGAGGAGGTCCTAGCCACCCCAAGCCACCAAGGGAGCGGGTCAGTGACCACACCAGAACATCCAGCCACGTGGCCTGGAACCAACAAGTACCTGCAGGGAGAGGCAGAAGCATCCAGTGGGGAGCGGTGACCATATCCCACAAATTCCAAGGCCGAGCCATGCACACACACACAGACCATTCAGTCACTCACTGACTCTCACCCACCCATTAATGACACACAGAGACACATTGGCCCCCCTCTGAGGAGCCGGTGAGCAGACCCCCCCCCCAAAAAAAAAAAAAACTGCCTGTAGCCCCTCATCCCGGGCAGGGTGTGTGAAACAGGTGTAGGGATTCCCCTTTATAAACTCAGAACCTTTGTTATCACTTGTGGCCACCAGAGGCCGCTGTCCTCTCTGAAGTAGCATTTCATGAAAGCAGACAGACATAATGTATCACACAAGAAAGCTTTTTTCTGTTTTTACAATGACAATCCAAACTCATAGTAAAACAATGCTTTGGTTGTTGCAATTTAAGAGTTTTAACAAGCAGCAGTACACTGAGTCAACCCTGTGTGGGTCATAACATCCACTCCCATTCTGAAACTCACTCACACTCATCCAAGCAGGGTCCACATGAAACAGGCAGGGATCCTGAGGAAACGATCATTAGGAAAAACCAGAAATCACAATGAGACTCTGAGATTCACAAAGAGAGCTGGGACTACACTAACAAAGGTAAGCACAACGACCCACCGAAGAAAAACAGTCCACCATGGCCGTAAGTAGTGGCAGAGCAATCATGCAGCAGGTGATGAGCAGCAGGTGAGTGATGATGAGCAGTCGTGGAGATTGAGGCAGGGACCAGGAGGAGGAATGAAGAGGGAGAGAGAACAGCCAAAACAAACGGAGCTCTAGAGAGGACCGGAGGATCATGACACCTGGTGTGGTCTTCTGCTGCTGTAGCCCATTTACTTTGTGTTGTGCACTTACAGCTGCTCTTCTGCACACCTTGATGGTAACAAATGGTTACTGTTGCCTCACTGTTGGTTCAAAGGAGTCTGGCCATTCTCCACTGACCTTTGGCATCAGTAAGGTATTTTCCCCCAGGAAAATACAGCTCACTGGATATTTCAGCTTCTTTATACCATTTTCTGTAAACCTCAGAGATCATTGTTCAGGAAAATCCAAGCAGAATCAGCCTATCTGGCATCAACAGCCATGACACATTCTATCATCTTTCTTCACCATCGTGATGCTCAGTTTGACCTGAACAGGCACACATAATAAACTGGCTGCTGGATGTATGCAGCGTGACTCTACTGGACTATACAGTTTTGGTGCCATGTTCTCAGACTGTATATATTTTCTTTGTCTGTTTTCTGCTGCATATAATTTCACAAGTATTATTTTGCTTTTCTCAGTTTAATGATTTATATTGTCTAAAGTTTTAAATAACTCCACATTTTTGTTTTTGTGTCTGAACACGTTTTAGTCCACTGTACATTTCTGTGGTGCTCTTTTTAAAGTCAGCCAGGGTTTAATAAAAGTGAAAAAACATTTAGTGTCTAAGTCTTAAATCAGCAGGGAAAGGTTTTTATTCTGACTGACTTTGGATGATTTAAAAAGATTTTAAGATTTGAGTCTTTAGCACTGGTGTGTCTGTAAACAAATATCAGTAGTAACAATACTAGTGCTAGTTTTGGTATCAGATCAATACTAGCATGAAAGAGGTTAGCAACAAAGTTACAGATCCTATGTCCAGTAGCCCACTTAATTGTGTTGAAATAATAATAATAATAATAATAATAATAATAATAATAATAATAATAATAATAATAATAATATTGGAAACACAAAAAATATACCTTAAACCTGTATTATAAAAACTTAATATGTTGTCTGTGTTGACATGTCATAGCACATTTAAATAACAGAAGTGGACCTGAAGTGATGTTCCAATTCTCCAAAAACAAACAAACAAACAAACAAACAAACAAACAAACAAACAGTTTCAATACATGAGTTTCAAAATAAATGAAAGCTGAAAGGTGTGTTTTGTTGTATTATTGTGAAAAGTGAAACTAACTTTCAATTAGTGGTCATTAAAAGGTTTTCTCATCTCATAGATCCTGGCACACTGACTCTATATGACTCTATATAAGCTGCCTCTTTAGGTAAAGAGTATTGTATTGGTATTGGCTTTGGTATTGGATTGGATTGATATCAAGCACAGCACCAGTATTCACATTAGATGAACAATTCTACATGTAATGACTTAAGACATTTCAGGATAATGGCATATTTTTGAGGGTTTAATTGATATAAATAATATCAATTTGGCTCACAAGAACATATACAACCAATAATAATTCAAACTGCAGACAGTTGTGAGTGTCATTTGCCTAAATGCTCCCAAAAGACTGGAAAAAATCTAACATAGAATACCTATCTGATATAAATACAGACAGACGGTTTGGAAGAATATCGTTTAACGTTTTGAGACCTTTGAAAGCTTTAGGGGGGTTGGCGAAATGAGAGAGGAACTGGAAAATAGTGGAATTTCCCTTTAGAAACTCGAAGCCTGTGTTATCGCTCCCCGCCACCAGAGGCCGCTGCCCCCCCTCGTTGTGCTCATGCAGCGGCACGCAGCATCAGCCCGGTCAGAGGCAGCAGAGTGTCGGGAACTCCAGCAGTTCCTCTCTATATATTTCCACTGAGGCTCTGTTTTTGGGATTCATTCATCCCCGTCAGAGCTGCTGCTCGGTCCGCCCGGACAGGATCTCCTCGTCCATCCACCCGTCCATACACCTATCCGTGTTCACCTCCCCCTCTGCCCAGAGGTGCGCAGCGTCCGCATCTGCACCTCAGAAGGTCAGACACATTATTTTCGATCATCGGACCTGTCAACTTTTTTCTTTCTTTTTTTCCTCTCTTTCCTCCCATTTCTGTCCTCTTGATTTCATCACCGGAGGAATTACTACTGAATTCAGCGGTCACCGGTGAGTCGCCCTGCCGGTGTTTTCTCGTGAGGTGCGTCCCTTAAGGAGAAATCCCCGCAATATAGAGGCGTGGAAGCGATCAGACTTGTGGTCAGGCCAAGAGGTCTGATATATTAGCAGCTGAGAGAATCCTTTTAAGGAAGCTCGTGTTTCCTGAGGTGAGGTTGTGTCTCATGGGGGGAAAGTCTATCCTAAGTGTTGCTGGGATTACTTTAAATCAACCTTAACCATAGCTTAATGTAATTTAGTCTGTGGTCTTAATGACGTGTTGCAAGTTGGAAAAGTCTTGCAAGTCAGTTATTTAGGAAATTAAAATGGAGCAATGAAAGAGAAAGCCAGAATCCAGCTTTGTAATACAACCAAAAGAGTTCAGTCTTTATGAATATGCAGTTTCGTGTTACTCTGCTGCTTGATCTCCCTTCTCCTTCTCTATTGGCATTCATGGGCAGCCCCGAGTACTGCAGAACAGGCTAAATCTTTATGAGATTTAGGGTCCTGTCGCCCAGCACTGGTGCCTGCCAAACTGGGCAGAAGAAGAGGGGCAAGGAAATGCTGAGTGGCTTTGATACACTGCTTATGCACTGAATTTCAATCAATTCAATCTGGACTGAAGGCCAGATAAGAATAATAATTAATTAATAAATAGTAATAATAATAATAATAATAATAATAATAATAATGAAAAATAATATGCATGTACTCATTATAATCATGATATTTAAAACAGAGATAAATGTTGCTATATTGTGTTTATAATAGCTTAAATAAGTGTATAATAGTCCTTTTTGTAAACAGAGCTGTGAAGCATGCAGTATAGTCTCTGCCTTCTGATGAAGCATTGTAACTGGTGCACTTACTAAAAAACACAAGTACAACCGACATACTCTCAGTTTTTTCTACTTAATATCCCTTGAACTGAACTTCCAAGTAGATTATGATTACATAAACACGTGTTAACCTATAAGGAAAAATCACCGCAACTAGTTACAATGCACTTTGCATAGATAATAGCAACACATCATTAACATATTATATCAATTAGTATGATGTCCAGGATGGGGCCATTCTGCATGGTGAAGTGTGTCGAGTTGACTGCTAAAGTTGCTCCTAAGGAAATCTCAGAGTACACACTGACTTATTTGTTAACGAGGTCAAATGAGGCCAAAATTATTTACTTTAACTTGAATGAAAATTATTAGAAGAGTTGTGAAGAGTTCTGCTTTTATGCTGAGCCACTCCTACTTCTATTTATGTAGCAGGATGATGAACGTGTGACAGATACCCTTCACCCCTGGTTGGTGTTCCAGTGTCACCATATGGTAGAAATTTTTGGAATTCTTTTGTATAATATTAAAGCCTGGTCTGGATCGCTACTGAAAATCTAGGTGGCTTTTTTCGGCTTTTACTTAACTAAAAATATAATTTAAACGTTTTCTTAGAGTCAGGGCATTGCAGAAGTATTTTCCCCACTAGTTTCCCTCCAGAGGCTGCGCACCATTTCACTGTATATTCTGATGACAGGCCTGCGGTTTGCCGTCTTTCTATAGCCTGTGGTGCAGCAGGTCTCCTCCCTTGGTTTGGAGCTCTGAGGTCTGTAATCTCAGTCAACCACAGCACCACCACCCAGATTCATTTCTCAGGGTAAAAATTACAAAAAGGCCAGCTGGGCACACAGTGGAAAAAAATATATACACGTGCCCAGTTTGACAGTCTGGATGAAGTCCCTGCAGAGCAGAGGTCCACGTGTCAAAATAAGCACACTGCTGCATCCTGGACAGAGGGCATCGAGTCCATCAATCATCAGTCTTTGTATTTCTGTGTTAAAGTTTTTGCCTTTCCTGAAAGTAAACAAGAACAGCTTCACAGAAACACTTTAACAGCACTGTGCACTATGTAGCCAATTATGGAAAAGTTTATTAAGACACTGTCTGATGAAGATCACAGGATTTGCTTTCTAATCTTGTAGTCATTTCTAATCACATGCTGTAGTTAGTGCTGACTGTGTTTAACCTTTGCCGAACACAGCGAGTTTGTCTTTCGCCTCTTTTATGTTGATTTGCTAAGAATGTTCTAATTAACGTTGAAACTCAATTTAAAGGAATGTTGTAGAAAATACAGAAATTCACTTATTTAGTCTCCTGATGGGAGTTAGCTGAGATCGCTCATTTGTACCTATGAAGTCTGGACACCCTTAGCTTAGCTTAGCTTAGCTTAAAAACAGTCTGGTGCTGTGAATTCCTCAAGCGTTGCCGTTACCATGTGTTGCTCAAAAACTGTCTGAGAATGAAGTCGTTCCACCCAGCCAAAAAAAGAAAAGAAAAAAGACCCTTTTCTGTAATAAACTAGATGTATAAAATGGACGCGTCAACTGTAGCATTTTGGCTAGTTAAGACTGGTAGTGTTGCTAGTTAAGACCAGCGGTTCCCAACCTTTTTTGCACCACAGGTCGATTTAATGTCAGACAATATTTTCACGGACCGGCCTTTAAGGTGTCGCAGGTAAATACAACAAAATAAAATGATACAACCAAGACAAAAACTGTGGTATTTTGCAAATATAATAATAAACACAAATTCACTGTGCAATTGTGTAACTTTTTTAGCAGTGTCCTCCTAAAATCCGGGAAAAGACCCGAGTTAACGATAAAAATTCTGAAAATCATAAATTTCACACCCGAGCCTCAACTCTCGCGGCCTGGTACCAAACGACTTACGGACCGGTGGGGACCGCTGGCTAAGACTAGCAACACCAGCAGAAATGCATTCGTAAGCTGTATATATGCGACAAACAGACACGCATGTCTGCTAACAGTACAGAACTTTAATGCCCAGGTATGTGTACACACACTAGGAACTGGGCTCAGGTTACTTCTTTGCTCTCAATGTACACTGCACAACAGGTAACAGACAATACTGACAATAGCAACACGGCACAAATAATAACACACAGGAAGCCTGGCAGATATAATGAACTGCCGGGGACGTGTTTGCCCAGCCAGGTTTGGGTGATCTGGAAATCTGTGCACGACCGTGGTCAAGAATTCCAGATGGTGGAGGGAAGGCCTGGCAGGCGCTCACTGGCTGTAGCTGCCTGTCAGTCAAAGTAAACACATCCGTAACTCTTGTATTCAGATGGATGAATTCCCCACAGAGGGCAAATACCTTAAGGAACTGAAATTTTTGGCACTTCTAGTTGAACCAAAGATCATTTTTATTAACTTTAGAAAAAGTTGGGCTAGCAGTTTTCACTAGTCTTTACAGCATGCTAGTTAAGCTAGACTACAGTCACGATAAAGACTCACTTGTTGAAGTAAATCCAGAGATCTTTCTTTCCTTCTTTTTTCCCATCTCCAGATTCAGTTGAGAGGATCAGTTCTAACAAGCAGTGATTTGTTATCCAACAACAGTATCAGACTTCAGCTAGCCAGGTTTTTATCAGTTTTTTTGAAAAAGAGCAGAAGAAAAATTGGAGGCTCCATATTTACAAGAGACAACATGCAAATGCACCTTTGTTAGCGCTGGACGAGTGCGGTGTTAAGGTCAGCCAAGCTAGTCGCAGCTTGTCTTATCTCTGTACCGCATGCAGGTGAGATGAAGTTGATAGTGATTACCACGTTTGACACATAAAGGTGGCAAACACACAGGCCGTTGTCTTTCAGAATGTGAGAAAAATTGCTCTTTAAAATGCATCCCTGCTTTACTTGTAGTGCTTATCCTGGCTCATAGCTGTTTTTCTTTCTTTCTCTGGCTGATCCTATGTTTCTTTGACCTTGGATCCATGCTGAAACAACATATCATTTGTTTTTGTCTTGGCAGCCACTGGAATCTGCTCTCTGTCAAAAGAAAGCGCTACATGCGTTGAGTAAAATAGAGAGACACCTCAGCCTCACTAAAGCAGATTATCCTGTGACTTCATTGCATGACTGAGGTGTGTGTGTGTGTGTGTGTGTGTGTGTGTGTGTGTGTGTGTGTGTGTGTGTACATACATGTATGTGTTTGGATGAAGGATGGAGCAGGTGTGGAGGCCATAAAAGGCAAAACAGGAAGAAGAATGGCCGAGTCGATAGGGAGACACGTCTGTGTGCTTCTCTTCTTCCTCTCAGTGGTGATTCCCTGCTGCTGCGTGGGAGAGCAAGGGATCACTGCAGCAGTGTGTGTGTGTGTGTGTGTGTGTGTGTGTGTGTGTGTGTGTGGTTACAGCAATGTGTGCGAGATGGGAAAACAGAGGGAGAGCAAACACGAGCATAAAAGTGAGAAACAAGGCAGAAAACAAATGTGCTGTAACAGCCATACATACTCCCTTCATGTCCTGTTTACATTCGACTGAAGACTTTTCCTTCAGCATCTACTGTCTGTGTAAACACTGTGCATGGAGCTAAAAGAGAAATTAGCTTTTATGTCCCTTTAGAGTGTGGTTGTTATGGATGTTACTAATTCTTATAGCTAGCATTTGATGGAGTTGAATAAGCATTTTAGAAGACAGAGGGTGTGTTTTACAGAAGTAGCAGCAGGTCTGGTGCACAGCTAACTCCAGTATCAGTAGATACTCATGTCCCCTCAAGCAAACTGTCCAGGCTTTTATAATGCAGGTGTTAGATAGACACCAATAACAAAACAGATTAGGTAGCTCAGATTAGATTAGTGAATGTCTGTCTCTCTATGTTAGCTGTTTCAAAGACTGGTGGTCTGTCCACAGTGTACCCTACCTCTCACCCTGGAAGCGTTGGAATGACCAAAACATAATATCCCAGAGGTGTTCTGTTGAATTTGGGTCAGAAAAACTTGGGGGTTAGTCAGTGGTATCACTTCCTTTATCCTCTAGGACAGGGGTGGGCAACTCCAGGCCTCAAGGGCCGGTGTCCTGCAGGTTTTAGTTATCACCCTTGGTCAACACACCTGAATCAAATATTAGTTCATTACCAGGCCTCTGGAGAACTTAAAGACATGCTGAGGAGGTCATTTAGCAATTTGAATCAGCTGTATTGGATCAAGGACACATCTAAATCCTGCAGGACCCTGGCACTCGAGGCCTGGAGTTGCCTACCTCTGCTCTAGAAACACGAAGCTGGGCATTGTTGTGCACCACGAGGAATCCAGGACCCACTGCACCAGCATGGGCTCTGACAATGGGTCCAAGAGTTTTATTCTGATAACTAATGGCAGCCATTGCGCTGCAGGGTGTGGTTGCACAGCATGTAGAGGTTTGTGAGTCTCTCCATGGGAAAAATGTCGGTGTCCAACACCTATAAGACCATTCCTGTTTTGGGGGTTTTCTCATTGTTGCCCCTCTCGTGTACCTGTTAGTCATTTCATTAACATCAAAGCAACTGAAACTGATTAAAAACCCCTCTGCCAGATCAATATCCCAGAGATTTAACTGACTTGATGCTAAACTTCCTTTAATTTTTTGAGCGGTATATTATGGTACACAGCAAACTAAGGAAGCAATGAGTCTGTAAACAGACAGCATTTGTTTTTGGTTGTTAGTATCATTTCATATCTGATGGCTCCAGATCATAGTGTTTACCTAATATGCAAAAGATCCCTGCTGCGAGATCAGGATGAGACTGTAAAAACAATCCCAACTTAAATATGTGGAACTATGTAAAACCCTGTGAGCAACAGAGTAGCCAAAATAGGTTTCTAGTGTTATTTCATATCTGATGTGATTTTGTACTTCTTTCTACATATTCTACAGAGCTTGTTTAACAGGTGGGATGTAAGTGCTGTTTGATTGTGATTACACTGATAAGCATACGTGCTGTCAGTTTCACAAAAAATCCCTCGGTTAGATCGCTCGTCTTCAATGCCATGTTTTTGCTTCCTACTGCGTCGGATAGACAGAGGGGAGAGACTGTGGTTCCACCATTTATTATACATAGGACAACCACGTTTTCAACATAGATGGCAAAACAGATGGATGTTGCTACAGTGGTGTCACCCACTGGTTTGTCAAGTCCCGTTTTAAAGCCTTGATGTGAGTGCTGTGTCGACACGTTATTTACTGGAGCAACTAACCAGCCAACTGCTCAGAGTGTCCTTTAAAACAAAGACTAAACAAGATGAACTGGCCTGTCTCTAAAAGCAGCCACACACTTAATCAGAACTTTAAGCCTTAATAGCATTTAATTGTGTGGGTCATGTAAAAAATCTACCCCTGTACTGTTTGTTTTAAACCAGGTTGTAAACATGCTTCCTCTGTCTTAAAGACATGGGAGTCTATGACTTGATTTTAGAGCCAGCCTTAATGACTCTGTTTAAATGTGGCAGTTTCATTCATTCTAAGCACTCAGGAAATAAAGGGTCAATGTTGCATCACTGAGGCAGTGATATTAATATTGGTTGGTATGACACATTTCAAACTTGAACAGTGGGAGAATGCCACTCAGGGACAAACCCAGTGATTCATCTTTGTCCTCGAAACTGCCAAACACCACAAACTGAGCTGGGAGGACAGAACGAAACGTCATCATTGCTATTACAGCAGCACTTTTACTCACTGCTTTGACTGTGCTGTTTGGTTATCGGAGCCACATCAGTAATGACCGAAACAAATATTTAAAGATGCTGGCAGCTGCCGTAACACCACCCGCCGAGTATGAGACGTAGACAGATGATCGATCTCCACTTGGGTCACACAGAGCGGCACGCTGTCACACCTTATATAGACATATGTGTGTTGCTATAAAGGGGAAAAGGTTAGTTTAAAACATATGTGTGTGTTTAAGCGTCTGTCTGGAGTAAAGGAGAAGAAAACTGGATGCTGGCCACTTAATAATTTCAGCCAGTGTGAAGTTGGTTAATATGTTGCTGGCACTGACACACACCCAAGCAGAGCTTTTATTTAACTGGGCACACGAACGTGTGATCCGGTTTCAGCTTTCTCTCATTTTCCTGCTGTAGCTCATTTCGGCCAACAAAGAGCGAGAAGTCCAGACGGATCGTCTGTACTTCATGTAATGTACACAACGGTGACTGACGATAAATCTTTTCAAAAACTTGGCTGACAAACTTCAGCACGCTATAAATGGCTGTCTTAATTATTGAACGTCAAAGTTATGTGGTGTTATATTAGAGTGTACGTTTAAAATTAATTCACAGAACAAACTACTGTTGTCTCTTGACATCTGCCTGTTCAACATCATTCTGTTGTAGATTTGCTGCTCTGCTTGGGATCATTGTCGTATTGCATGATCCAGGGTTTAGCTGTTGGCCACACATTTGACTCTCGTATACTTGGTGTACAGAGGAGTTAGTGGTTGGCTCGGGGACTGCAAGGTGCCCAGGTCTTGTAGGTGCAGAACAAGCTCAAATCATCACCCCTCCACCACCGTGCTGGACACCTGGTATGAGATCTTTGTGTTTCTTGCTAATTGTGGTGATATGCAATATTATTACAGTACATTGTAGTACCATATCACCCCATTAGAGCACTTTGCTCTCACACTGCAGGCTTACTTGTTGTTCCTAGAGTATTTAAAAGTAGAATGGGAGGCAGAGCCTTCAGTTTTCAGGCCCCTCTTCTGTGGAACCAGCTTCCAGTTTGGATTCAGGAGACAGACACTATCTCTACTTTTAAGATTAGGCTTCAAACTTTCCTTTTTGCTAAAGCATATAGTTAGGGCTGGACCAGGTGACCCTGAATCCTCCCTTAGTTATGCTGCAACAGGTGTAGGCTGCTCGGCGATTCCCATGATGCACTGGGTGTTTCTTCTTCACTCACTATGTGTTAACACACCTCTCTGCATTGAATCGTACTTGCTATTAAACTCTGTCTCTCTTCCACAGCATGTTTTTCATCCTGTCTTCCTTCTCTCTCCCCAACTGGTCGCAGCAGATGGCCCCGCCCCTCCCTGAGCCTGGTTCTGCTGGAGGTTTCTTCCTGTTAAAAGGGAGTTTTTCCTTCCCACTGTCACCAAAGTGCTTGCTCATAGGGGTCATATGATTGTTGGGTTTTTCTCTGTATCTATTATTCTGGGGTCTGCCTTACAATGAAAGCGCCTTGAGGTGACTGTTGCTGTGATTTGGCGCTGTATAAATAAAATTGAATTGAATTATTGCCACTTTGTCCAAACGACACTGATTCAGAAGTCTTATGATTTGTTCAGATCCAACTTTGCAAACCTAAGCTGTGTTGACATGTTCTGGCACTTTCTTCTGTAAAACCTTCCCAAAAAGCCATACTTGCTCAGTGTAGTCATGGACTTTAGCATTCAACATGCTAACTGAGGCCCATAGAGTCTGAGATGTAGCTCTTGGCTTTTTACACTTTCTCTGAGCATGGCACAGTCTGACCTTTGAGTAACTGGGGAGACTGTATTCTGACCACTTGCCAGAGTTTTTTCACCTCATGTTATATCAAAGCTGACTAACACACAGCAGGATTAACTGAGGCGTCACTCCTCCTGATCACTGGCATCAGGTGACTGTGAGAGCTGGAGATCTTGGTTCCTACAGCGAGCCAAGATCTTACTTTGAGTATCATTGCATGGGTGGCAGGTATACAGAAATAGTGATTACTTCAATGTCCATGTGTTGAAGTGTCCAAAGACAGTCAGGCTGAAAAATAAAGGTAGCCCCTTCCCACCTACTGCACCTTTAACTGTGGCTTGTGGTTGACAAGCTACACCTCTGCACTGCAGCATATTAGAATAAACGATTTGCAAACAGATAATGTCGACAACTTTGCTTAAGTAGATTTGTGACTAAGCTGTATGTTTTTCTGCACATATCGTCGCTAAACTGCAGCGCAGTGAGAAAAAATGAAAATTATCTTTAGCTGCAGCTGCCCAGCCAAACACAGCATGACTCCCCACATAAACTTGGGGTGTTACATTCTCTCTGTCAGCATTGGTGCTAATGGGAAACACACCAGTCTCCTGCTAGTTTGTCCCAGGATTGCTCTGAAGTCATCAAGCTAAGATTTGAATTAAAGCCTTGTCAGTATCTGTTTGTTCTCGGGTTAAAAGTCCGAGTGGAATCCAGGAGAAAAACAGAGTGATCAGGCCAGAAGTTTAGAGTCAATTACCAGGAGAGACAGCGCCACAGCTGCTTGTTTTCTTATTAAACAGACGGGCGTGTGGCTGTTTAATCTGGCTGTACTAGTGTTTTCTTTTTGAATGGATGATTTCAGATCTCGGTGTTCTCCCCCGCTCTCTACTGTCTTTTTCATTTCACATTTGTCATGCATCAACATAAAAAACCATAGCCTGGGTAGATCAACAGCCTAAAAAAAGATGGACATGACTGTCCAACATTCACTTCACTATGTTGTTGGAAATGGAAGCCTCACTGATTTGTGGGTTTGTTATTTGTATCTGTTCTCTCCTGTGGAGCTACAGTGAGAGGTGTGTGAGGGCCATCACCTTCAGATGATTAAAGCTCTATAGACAGATGACAGCTGCAGGAAGGTTGCAGTGTGCATTTCATCCTCAGTGACTGCTGATGGATTAATAAAGTGTTTTAAAGCTGGTATCTCTGGGCTCCTTTCACTTTACAGTCCCAATTCTTCTTCTAACGTTCCACTCTTAAGATCTCAGGCTTAATCTTAAATTAGCCTTGCTTGGATTGAAGCTAAATAAACCATCATGAATGTCTGAATGTCATCTCTCCATAAAATCAACCTTAAAATCAGTTTACCTTGAAATTAAATTTCTAGTGCTGCATGTTCACTTTGGATCCTGGTCAGGCATGCATACAAGCATGAGGGGGTCATAAAAACGACTGAGCATCATTTTGAGTTGCTGCAATGACATTTCAACCAAAAGCTGGACTGATCTGCCACAGCACTTTTTTTTCACTTTCACTTTGACTTTTGAATTCAGCCCTCTCTCTGTATGTTGATCATTTTCATTTCCATCAAACAATGTGGCATCTTTTCATTTCTAACACATTACAAAGTCCATATCAGTGTAGACATCCGGCAGGATTCTTTTCCACTGAGAGCTGACATGTTTTCACTTTGTTCCATTCATTTTTTGAGTAAGTGAATCAGCCTTTCTACTGATATTTTCTTTAACCTGTACACAATGAACTCATTGTTTACATTCTCCTTTTTAGACTGAACTTGATCCTTTCGGTACCAAAAATTGCAAAAAAAAAAAGAAGAAGAAAGAAAATGCTTTGTTCCTGAATTTGTGGCCATCTTCTTAAAAGAGCTGCTAGCATCACAGTCTTCATGTTATCTATGCAACCTTGTCCACATAAAATCAGGTTTTTTATATTTATTTGCAACTAGTGATGTGACACTGACGTATGAATTATTTCATTTTATTTGCTAAAACTATTTATTTCCTTTTAAATACATTCAGTCATAGTCTGCCACTTCTGCTTGCTTCCTCGAACACTTTCTCTGTGACTCACTTCTGCTGGTGGAAATGTTTCGTGAAATCTGCAGTGGAGCTAAACGTAGACGCACCTTAAAGATACATTACCTCGTCTCCTCAGACGCTGCTTCCTGGATGGAGGATGTTTGGGGCTGACCTCGGAGATCACTGACTGGCTCGCTGAGTTTCTCTCGTCACAGCTGCTGTCATGGCCAAAAGCCCGGAGGTGAAGCTGGCCGTCTTCGGCAGAGCCGGGGTGGGAAAGTCAGGTAAACATCAGTGTGTGCTTGTGTGTGTTTGTGTACATTCGAGCTCTAACAAAGGACTGTTTTACTGTGCGCACACTTTTAGTTCTTCAAGTGACTCAAACCAGTATATTAAACAACTTCACCATAGTACTAGATGCATAAATGTGGTTTTTGTTTCCAATCTCCTTCCGCCTCATTAATGTTGCCATATTGTGTCTTCATAGTTTGTGCTTTCCAGTGTTTTCCCTCCATCGTCCCTTCAGGATTTTTATGCTTGCTGTAAAAATCATACTGACTTTGTTTGCATTGTCACCAATGCAGTAGGTGGTTGTTATCGGTCTGGCTTAAAAGCCTCCATTCCCGCAGATAAGTAAGTTGAGTCATTATCATCTGGTTTCAGCGTTCCTCCATAAGCTGCAGCCACTCACGCTCAGCTGGCACCGTGTACGTTTTCTCTGCAATAAAACAGACCATGTGTTTCCCGTTGGCAGCAAATCAAGCCTGATTGCTTCTATGTAGCAATCAGATGTTAGAAAACAGGCCTTGGCGTGGCGGGATCTCCACTGTGTTAAAGGAGGCCATTAAAATGTCGTTGGAGGTCAATTCAAGTGCTGCACTGAGAAGTATAACGACTGAAGAGCTCATAGCCTCCAGCTGGAAGGAGTGCAGCTCTAAAGCACGTCAGTGAGGATGATGGCATCTGACGTAAGTCTTCAGAAGATACCTTGAAGCTTGAATCTGCTGCTTCTTTCCATGAACTAAAAAACGTGATGTTGGTGCTGGAAGCTCATCATTTCATCAAGTTTTTATCCCCCCCACAAAAATATATATATCAGGGAGCTGACATCTGTCCATGTCAATCACACTGCTGCAGTTTCCATCTTTTACTGCGACTTTCTGTTTTGTAGACGCTAGCTTGTCATTCACATTCGAACTTCTGGAAATAAGATTAGTGTTCCGGCTTCTGTCTTTAATGTATGAACATGTCACTGCTCATTTTCTCTAAGAAAAAAAACCCAAAAAGCACCTCACTGATAACTTTTCCAACAGCTGCAAACAGTTACTGCTGATTATTTCCTGCAGTGTTTCACACGTATTTTGACAGTCTCACAACTGTCAAAATACGTGTGAAAAAGCTGATGGAAACAGGTAAAATAGTAAAAAAAAAAAAATAATAATAATTCACAGCAGTTTGTGAAATGCTTGCAAGATGTAATATATTGAGTCCTGTGCCTGGATAGAAAGCCATGACCGTGCAATCTTTATGTCCCAATGAAACGCAAGTCACAGCTGCTGTGCTTTCAGACAGGAGTTTCAATAGAAACTGCCTTCAGACACTCAGGACTTATTTATATTTTTACTCATTAGAACCTAAGTGGTACAGGCACAAAAATGTGTCTTTTTGAAATACTTTAATACTAAAGTTGTCCAAACTTTAAAGAAAAACTTTATTTGTAGCAGTTTTGTGATTATTTCACGCCTCGCCATAAGACTAGGCTGCAAAGTCTGCAGCCATGCAAACACATCTGTGTTTGGAACAAACAGTGGCTCAAATGAAATAGAGGCTGGTCAGTGACCCCCTTGCAACCTCGGCTTGCTAGAGAAAAATCCATATTCCCTGAATAGTTGGCGAGTGGTTGTTGGAGGTTTCCTCCAATGCACCAAAACCTCCCTGTGTTTGCTTTCGTCAGCAGATTGCAACAGTTACCTGGAAATTGCATGGAGGTTGCAGACGTGTCTGCAGGAATGGAGCATTTAGCTTTATGAATGTTGAGAACAATCACCTGCAGAGTAAATGCTGGGCCTTAACACTGCAACCAACACAAAGAGAAAACACTGGGGCTTGGGTGCAACTTTAACTTTGTAGGCAAACTTTCTGTTTCCAGTTTGCGTTGCATTTTTCAAACTTTCCGCTTGGTGAGCTGAACCGGTTTTTGATTCAGCACCATATACCTCTTTACACTCTAGTGGCTACCAGCAACCTCCAGCAACCACATGCCAGCCAGTTGCAGAGTATACACTTTTCCCTAGTAACCACAGGTCACTAACCAGGCTCTAACCCTATCGAATGGGATTTAAAAATCAGGTCCACAGCTACCTCCAACAACCTTTAGCAACTTGTCAGAGAACATGTAACCGCTAAACTGGTGGGCCTAAATCTTCACCACCACGTCTATATAAATACAAGCGTAAGGGGAGAGAGTGAATCAGCGCTCTGAGTACGGACACTGGGCCGGCTTGGAACACACCATTTATTTTTTAGAAGAACAGCCAGAATCACAAGTATGAGTTAAAATCCCCACTATACAATAAAAAAAAAGTATAAATGTTCCCAACCCGCTAAAAGCCCTGCCGGCAGAGATAAATATACAATAAAAAAAACAAAAAAACCAAAGCTAAATGAATGTCCTTTTTACATGGTAAAAACTTCCCCCCCAAAAGTCCTCTATTCCCAGTGTCCAACCACACACACTCGGGCAAATGTTCCTTAGCTGAAAGAGACAGAAAGGGGCTCCTCTTCCGGGATGGGGAAATCTCGCCAGCAGAAGGCCAGGGAGGAGGCTCCTATCCCCACCTGGCAGCGCATGACCGTGCAGTCCAGCCACTCTCCGCATCCGCACACGGCTTCCCTCATAGCCCGGCCCTGATACAGGCAGAGGCGTCCCCTCTGCTTTCTGTGGATTTCACACATCGCCTCCCGCTGTTACTATTCTGTCCGTCGGAACTGGATCGCCGGACGTCTCGCGATGCCTCACAGGCAGGCCGGTCCTTCTATACATGTGCTCGTCTGCACCACACGTTCGGTTTCCTGCTCTTCGCTGTTCGTGTGTCTCTCCTTTCGTCTTTGCGCTCACCATCTCCCTTAAGTCCGTTTGGCGGCCAATAGGCCACTTCGGGGGCACGCCCCCACCTCACAGGTGCACGCAATTATCTGTCCAATCCACAGTGGAATAAAAAAGAATACTATACAAAAACACAAAACACACAGTATAAATATGGAATAAAATCATGCAATAAAAATTATTACAATAAGATCATGCAACTAAAATTGACACTATGCACCAACACACAGTGCAGTCCTAAACAAAACATAAAAACACAATTTTCCACTGTGTGACAAACACACATTTTTCCTCAGCGACCAGAGGTTGCTCTGTTCTCTGGCTGATTAGTCTCTGGGCCTGTGTGAATGTGGCCTCACATGCCTCATGGTTGCTATTTACACTGATTCTTATTGAGTGGGTTAGCGTTTGTCATTTGTACTAAAATCAAAGTGCAGTTGATGGTGTATTGCAGATAGTTTTTTTTTCATGTTTCAAATGTTTTTAATTTGTTGCACATAAAGCTTGCAGTCAGCTGAGAACAACATACATTATGTCATTCAGGCCAGTCAGTGGTTTACTCAAGATATCAGTACAACTGCAGCTCATTATAACTCTGAAAGAGAAGTCACAGCTCACTGAAGTCAGTTGGTTTCATCCTTTCAGACTGAGTGTCTGTGAAAAACTTCTCAAGGAGTCTGATAATGGTAATATTTCAGTGAGGACTGAGCTATAGAACATCCTCACAGGCCTTTTCCAGAGTTTTGTCTGTTAAGTTGTTGTCTAAAGTGTAGAAGAACAGAAAAATGTAACAAACTTGAGAACAAGGAAATTAATGCTCCTGCTTCTGGTGACAAAGCCACTTGCTCAGTGAAAGGTTTCTTCCTCTCTCACATGGACATTTGATCTTCACGTGGACAGCTGCAGCTTTGTATTTGCCTGATCCTCTTGTGTCACCAGCATGTCTCCCTTTTGCTTTTTTTTAATGTACAAAAACAGAGCACAGCATGACAACAGGCATTGTTGCCACATCTGATGCTTCGTGTAGCCCTGGTGATCCTTTCAGCAATGAGCAGCTCTCATCTAAACATAGGCCTTCGCTGGAAACTGGCAGATGCTATCAGATCAATCAGTTTGCTTCTCAGTGGGAAAACATCTGCATTTGGGCAATAAATTACACTCCCCCTGCGTGCACATTGTAACAGGGAGGAAAAGCAAAATAATGACGTTAAGCAGATTTAATATGTTGTTTTGGAGCCATACTGTGAACTTCATAAATCTCTTATCAATGCAGTTTAGCTAAAAGCTTTTAAACACCAGGTTGTGAACCTTCAGTTCAGTCTTTAACCTACCTGAAGTGTGTTCACTCAGAACACTAAATTCCATCTTTGAGCTGCATTTTTGTTTGGTTTTTTTGCATGTTTTGTCAGGTTTGTTCAAGTTGCTATCAATTCAACCAACGAAAACCTTGAACAATTTGCAGTCCTTGAGTGTTAAATGTTCCTTCTAATTCCAAACACATTGACAGCTTTAGATTTCTGATACTTAGTTTAGCTTGGAAAAAAATGTCAGGTATCAGTGCACCAGTGTTTCGTCTTTACTTTGGACAGCAGTACCGGTGGTATTTTCACTTTAGTGATGATTATTCCGAATGATCAGCAGCAGACCTCTGGGGTGTCTCAAAGTTGTTTGATGGGGTTCGAGGGTTCCAGGCTCTCGGTGAGGGTCTGACTTGGACTCCTGCAGAGAGATCTAGCTCTAATAAAGAGCTGAGTGTGTTAAGTCTGGCTCTTCTGGCAGTTTGCAGTCTTTTGGTTTATTGACTCAGCAGAGGTAGAGTGGAGTGAGAAAATAAGACACATTTATCCAATTGCTGTGCCTTCAACTTAGTCCCTACTATACAAACACACACACACACACACACACACACACACACACACACACACACACACACACACACACACACACACACACACACATAAATACAAAACAACACACACAAATAGCAGATGCTGTGAGCTCTCTTAGCTCCTCTGAAGCAAGGCTTTTCAGTAGTTTTGTCAGAGTGCAGTGCATCAAGTAAATATTCTGTTCCATGAGCTATTTCTGACTTTTAATACATGCTGTATTAGGAAAAACACAGCAGCAGATTATTATGTCTAACACTGCAGAGAACATCAGTCAATATCTGAGCGTGGAGGCACTTTCTCCCTCTGCTGCCTCGCCATCTTTCAACAGTTCTATTGTATATAGAGAGGACTCACAGCAGAAATGACTTCCAGGCTCTTTATTGCACACACTGACAGATTGTTACAGTTATAATAAATTTTAGAATATTACAGAGAGGACCTTTGCCTGGGATAGTGTCTGTTCATATTAACATTTATTGAGCCTTACCAATATTGCCATTAAAGCTGCCCTCAAATAAATGAGACTAGAATGGATTAGCCAGCATTTATAACTGCATTAATCAGTATTCACATTTATGCTCATTCACTCTACAACAAAGTGCTTATATTATATTTAAACAATTAAATGACTAATATAGAATTATTTATTTTGTATTGCAGGTCCAGAACACAAAAAAATTCAGTCAATTAACAAAAATATGTTGTTTTTTTAAAAAAAAACAACCCTCGGACAGATTTCATCATGTGCAAAAACAAGACATACTGTTGAAGCTGCTCTTATATGCCGGCATCACATTTCTTTACACCGACTGAAAGGGGAGCTTTACTGCTCCAGACCACTTAACCTCAAAGTAGGCTGCACCATCATGTAAAGTAAGTTTAACATCCCTGCTTTAGAGTCAGTGTTAAAGATGGGGAAGGCAACTTTTTTGTGGTATCAGAGAAAGATCCACAACTACTGTTGTAGAACTTCATGAAGACTTGACAATTACAGGTCTTTTCAGACCAGATAAAGCGAGAAGTATAAGGAGAATAATGAGCCATGTAGAATGTTAGTTGAGTTGCAAATACGTATAGAAGAAAACCTGTGCCTGAGAGAGTCAGGTTTAAGGTCTGCGTGTTGCCAAAGGTCCCTATTTACTTAATTTCATTCTAATGTGGTGGAAGGTGAATAAGTGAAAGGGTTGGAAGCTTCAGTTTTCTCAAAGATTATAGCGTTCCTCTGGGTTCTATACAAGGACTAATTATGTTTACATCATACATACTTGTCTTAGGCCAGGGGCGTCCAACTCCAGGCCTCGAGGGCCGGTGTTCTGCAGGTTTTAGATCTCACCCTGGGTCAACACACCTGAATCACATGATTAGTTCATCACCAGGCCTCTGGAGAACTTCAGGACATGTTGAGGAGGTCATTTAGCCATTTAAATCAGCTGTTTTGGATCAAGGAAACATCTAAAACCTGCAGGACTCCGGCCCTCGAGGCCTGGAGTTCGACACCTGTGCCTTGGGCAGTGTTATTAGAAGGCGTATCGTACATTTTCATTGCTATGCCAATGATACTCAGCTTTTTCTATCCATGTCACTAATTTCATGCTTCTAAGTTCAGATAAAACTGAGGTTACTGTACTCAACCCTAAAGTCTTAGAAATATGGTATCCCCAGTAGCACTGTGAGGAATCCTGAAGTAATTTTTGATATGTTCCTGCCTTTCTTTCAAAATTTGGAAACAGTCTCAGAGTAATGGTGAAAACTAGTTCATGCATTTATTGCTTCTAGACTGGACTATTGTAATTCATTATTATCGGGTGGTCCTAAAAGAAACTCCCTGAGAGGCCTTCAATTGATCCAAAAGGCTGGAGTGGGAGTACTGACAGGGACTAGAAAGAGAGAGATTTCTCCCACACTGGCTTCTCTTCATAGGTGTCTGTTGTCCTTTCCTCCTCCCTGAGTCTCATTCTGCCAGAAGTTTCTTCCTGTGAAAAAGGAGTTTTTCCTTTCCACTGTTGCCAAGTGCTTGCTCACAGTGGTCATCTGACTGTTGGTGTATAATCGTAGGGTCTTAACCTTACAATATAAAGTGCCTTGAGGTGATCATTGTTGTGATTTTTCCCTAGTGTAGCTTAAATGTTTCAGTCCACATATAAAAAGCAAAGTTAGTACTAAAATGATGTTTACTAGTATTATTGCCTTTGTCATCTTCATAAGCTGATCATGTGTGCTCTGTTCCTTCTGCTGTGAATGTGCTGCCAGTAATTACTAATAAACAAAAATAACTGTAAGAAAGTGTTTTTCACAGGCTGGCTTTCACTGACTCTGTCTGTTTATATAGCATTCACATTAACAGAGGGAAATGTGCTTTGAAACTTCTCTGGAAGTTCTTTTGGAAAGTTAACTTCAAGGCGTGTGAAGCGCCAGCTCGTAAAAACTCTTGTCTCGTCACTCCTCAAACATGCCGCCTTCCCCTCCTCTCACTGGCCTGTCTGACAGCCAGACAGCAGAACAAAAACAAAGGAGTGAGCTAAAATGTGTCTGCTTCTGAAATACCACTTGCTTACCACATTCAATGCCAAGAAGAGAACCGTGGATCGGCCTGATGTATGGTCTGGAGTGCGATGTAAACAGACATTCAGAGAGCGGACAGGGGGAGACGAGGCCACAAAAACAAAACACTACTGTGTTGGACTCTGTGAAAAACTACTGTAAAAAGATTATTTGGTATTGTTTTTTTCTTTTTGCAGAAAAACAAAATATGGATTAGATGTTGTAACACTTACAGTAATATAATCTCTAATGAAGAAAATGAGTTTGACTTTACAGTGTGATCTGATTTTGAAACAAACCTGGTGAAAGATGGCACAGTCAAACTTTCTGACTGCAGTGGCCATGCTGCTCCCAAAATCAACTGCTTGTGATTCCCGCTGGGTGAAATGAAATACCTGGAGAGTGATCAAATAACTCACCGCTTATTTGACATCCATCAACAATGCTTGTGTGTACCTCCTCACATTGCACAGTTGAGCTATTTCCGAGGGTGCAGAAGCAGAAGAGCGCAAATTGCCTGTCCTGCTGCTCGAGCTTCCAGGCACATCCTCAGCCTTTGACAGCTGACAGAGCCCAAAGCTGTGAAGCTGACTGGATATTTGACTCCTCCTGATTGCTTTCTCCGTGCTGGACCCGGTGAGCAGCCATATGGTGTGACTCATAGAATGCATTATGCCCCGGAACAAGTGCTCTAATCAGTGGGTCGGAAGTAGATTTGACTGGTTTTAGATAAGAGATCTGAAAAGGTTCCCAAATGGCTTTTAGAGTGTGGGTGATGTGCTGTGCAAAGCACTAAGTGACTTTTATGCACTTGAATATGTTACATAAGAGTTGATCAAACTTCAAGGCTTTATTCTTTTAAATTGTGCTTATTTGCTCAGCAAGCCAGTCCTCCTCTCTGTGTTTAAGTGAAAAGTCAAGTAGGTGCTCACCAACATGCAGCTGAGGTCAGGTGCTTAAAAAAGTTATCAAGATCACCAGACAGCAGGAATGTCCAGTAAAAATGCTTTTTAATAATACATGAATTTAATTTCTCACAGTATGTTAGATTAATAAGACTGCACTGTTGTGTTCCCAGAATCTGATTGAAGTAGAAAATGAGTATGGCGCCTTAATGCACAATTTCAAAACAGAGCTAAAAGAGGTAAATCTTGGGATCTTAGCAGATGGCAAGAAACAAAATGTCCAAATGAAAGAAAAAAAGCAAGTGATTGCCAAGAGTCAGGTTGTTCTTTAGTGATTGCCCTGATTGAGGTGATTTTAAAACACTAGCATTCGACTCTTTTTCATGCATTATAGACATTTTCCAGGCAGAAGCCAACGGAAAGAAACGACAGCAGTTTGTGTTCTTCTCTTTGATCAGGATCAGCTGATCAATGCTCGAGAGAGAAAAAAAGATGCATCCGGACACAATTGCATGAGTGATTGGATTTGGATGCCGTTACGTAGCTCACATGTATCAGATTATCAGCAGGATCTCCACTTGGTTCTTTCCTAAAGTTGGACACTCATTGGAAGGATTGCAGGTTAAAGGTGAGGATGTTAATTACCTTTTAAAATGGGCAGTAAGTATTTTTCTTTCATCCAGAAAGCTGAGAAAGCTACAGTAAGGCTGCGTATTTATCTGAACATGCCTTTCCAAAGTAATTAAGTGTGCAAGTTGAGTGTTTGCTGTGTGAAAGGAAATGGTTGACCCTGCATGCCCTGATAACTCTGTTCACAGCAGCTGATGAGTATAGTCAGGGCAACAAAGGAAGAATGACTTCTCACTCAGGTTATTGTTGCAGAATTCATGTTCAGTGTATGCTGCTAGCGTAAAAACATGTTTTAGGCATGGTGGCTATATGGCTGCAGAGATGGCTATGTTGCTATGTCACTTGATAAACTCCTTTGGTTCAGACTTTATATAACTAGATGACTCATCAGCACTTCCTTCTATTTTCCAAAAATGAAGCTGTGTTATTGCAGAAATGGGTACGATCAGCTGTGTTGGTGCTGTCATTTGCAAACTGAGTAAGCAGCAGTGGCCAGATGGTGGAGGCGAGAGATCAATATCGCACAAGTATTTCTTTAACATCTACTATGAAGGCAAAGGTATGCTATACCTTTAGTTTTCATTTTTTTAAATGCTCTGTGTGTAATTGCCAGAAGTTACTCTATGAGAGCTGGACAGAGTCACAGAAGGGACTTAACCAATCAAACGCTCAGTGATGTGCTGGTCTACATCTGTGAGGAGATCCTGTAGGACGCCATTAGGAGCATACCCAGACATTGTCAGGTCAACCGCGTGGGAGCTATAAAAACTACTACATCTATCATTTTGAGTTGCTGCAAAATGGGCTGACCTACTGGATATTTTTTTCACTTTGATTTTTAGGGTGTCTTTGAATTCAGCTCTCTGTAGGTTCAGAGGTCCCCAATTCCAGGCCTCAAGGGCCGGTGTCCTGCAAGTTTTAGATCTCACCCTGGGTCAACACACCTGAATCAAATGATTAGTTCATTACCGGGCCTCCGGAGAATTTCAGGACATGTTGAGGAGGTCATTTAGGACACATCTAAAACCTGCAGGACACCGGGACTTGAGGCCTGGAGTTGGACACCCCTGCTGTAGGTTAGTAATATTCATTTCTATCAAATGATGTGGCATCTTTTGTGCCTAACACTTTACCCAGTCCGTATCAGTATAGATATCCAGCTTGATTAATTTTTTTGCTGGCAAAGCTGGACTGCATGTAGGCCCACAGTGTGCAGCTGTGGGTGAACTGTGGGTTTTGCCAATGCAGTGGTTTGTCTCCTTGAGAACTCACTGATATTGACTGTTGCAAGTTGTTGAATTGATGGTGCCTTTTCACAAACTTTCAACGTGTCTAAAATTCTCGTCACGTATGTGTGAAACGAGGTCATTAAGAATAAAGTCAAAACCCTCTGAAAGTCTTAACTGCATGTTTGAGTTTCAGCTACAGTAAGGAGCAGGACTATTCAGGCAGCAGATAGACATAATCAGTCCCTCTGATGCCTCATCCTCTACCAGCTCTGAAGCTTCATTAAAATGTCAATGAAAGTGAATTCCCTTAGCATGCCCACACTCAGCTGGTCTTTCTCTATCTTCCTCCACTTCCTCTCCTTCTGAATGTGCTGCATCTCCTGCCCAGAGCTTCTTTTTGTCCTCAGAAAGGAAAAGAATGACTGTGCTATTCACCTTTTCTGTTTGTGCCTTCTTAAGGCCATCTGGCGGCCTCAGAATCCAACCCTCCCCCGTGTTCCTATTCACCTGGCACACACCTACACAGATTTTACTAATATTACTACAAATGATGTATTTCTGGAGTGAAGGAAGCCAATGTTCTGTGCCTCTACTCAGTATAAATACCAGAAAATCAGTCTTTCCTTGCCATATACAAAGATAAAGAGGAGCCATAAAAGGAAATGACTGTGTCACAGGAAGATGAGTTCGTCGAGTGGCCACGCTTATTTCTTCTGCTGAACTATTTTTAGCGCACACCTCTGACTCCCCTCAGCCTCCACACATCCACATCCATTCTCCGCTCATGTACTCGGACAGCCGCCGCTGTCCTCGGCCGGTGCGTGACTCATCACCGATTATTTTCCTCCTCGCTTTTCACAACCTCTCTCTCTCTCTCTCTCTCTCTCTCTCTCGATTAGCAGCTCGTTGAAAATTTCATGATGAATCCATGAAGTATTTCGGGTTTTTTGCTTCTCAGGGTGCGTTATCAGCTGAGGTTCAGCTTACTGTTTAATATTCAGGGCCACTTTCAGCTCTATTTGATTTATTCCACCCTCTGCCTTCCCATATTTTTGGGCAGTTGCATCTTTCTGCTTTTCTGTCAACTCCAAAAACTGCAGAGTTTCACTCTGCATGCATGTATGCATGTATGCCTTTTGGAAGACATTAGAAGTGGATATTACTGCAACAGTTTTCTTAATTACTGATACCAAATTTATATGCTTATGTGAAACTACAGATTGTCAGAGCCTAAAAAACCCTAACCAGGATCAATACTGTCCTTACAAGGCTCCACTGTGGCTCTTTGCTGTGGTTGTCAAATCAATGTCGACCATCACGTCAAAGATTGTTCCACAAATCATTGTTTATTGCATAGTTAGTCGGTCTAGCTTCTAGCTAAATCAGTGATGTGTTTCAGCTTATAGCCATTATTAGCATAAACCAAAAGCACAACTGTGTCCATTTATATAAATAAACTTAACTGAAACTAAACGGCACACCTAAAACCCCTAATTAAATTAAAGTCAGTTTAATTTATATAGCAGCAGGGAAACGTGACGGGTAAAGTGTAGTGAAACATATCAGCAAAATTTGCCCCCTTAATGATGCTGGTGACTTTTCCATCAGTATCCTGAGATCTGTTTTAGCATCTTAAACTAAAAATAAACAAGTAACGAATGCAAATACTGATCTTTAGGCGGGTTTTTGCATTAGCAATTATTAGCAAGCCACTTTGCAACCCACCTTTTTCCAGCTTTTCCTCCTTCAAGTGACATACAGTACTCAGTCTTTATCAGGGGTGTCCTCCTAACTTAGGCTTTTTGTACATGCCCACAGATGCACAGGAATGTTTCAGCAGACATGATATAGAGCTATACCACCAAATATAAATATAAATATACAAATATAAATCTCTGTGGATTGAAAGACTCTTCTTATAAATATATAGTCCTAACATAAGTCTTAATTAGGGATGGGTATCGTTTAGGTTTTATCCGACACCGGTGCCAAACCGGTACTTTTGAAACGGTGCCGGTGCTTAAACGGTGCTCAAACCGGTGCTTAAAGAATGGAGAACACAAAATTGGTACAAAAACCTCTCATGTTCAGCTGTTTTTTGTAAAAAGATAACAATGTAAGCCTTTTCTGCAGCTATAGGGCATATATGGTATCACTCTTGGCTGGAAGCAGTGCTTAAACAATGGAAAAAACACAAACTTTGTCCAAAAACCTCTCATGTTTAACTGTTTTCCACTTTTTCTTTGGTCATTTTAGCCTTTTTGGCCAGGGTGAAGGGAGTATCTGCCATCAAACAAGAAGACAGCCGCATGTAACTACGACGGTGTTTGCTAGTTCACCTTACATGCATTAATGTAATAACGTGGTTAGCCTACTCAACTTGAATTACACACGAACAACATTAAGTCACTCACGCAGAGAAGAACGGCTGCTGCTGCCATCATCATCCTCATCATTTCTGCTACACTGGCAGGGCTAGGGGCCAGGACTCTCCTCTTCGGGTTTTTGGGGGATGTTGCTAACTCCGGGTCCGATAACAGGCACCACACCCGCAGTAGATGTGCACGGCGTGAGGTCTCGCAGCAAGCTATCAAACACGGCGCATTTCTCGGCTTAAAAAAAAACGCTATGCGTCGCCAGGTGTTTCATCAGATTCGAGGAGTTACCTCCTTTGACAGTATCACAGTATCAGCTTAAAGCACTTGTTGCAGGCTGCTGAGTTTGCATCTTTTGCTACGAAGTACAGCCAGACTTTTGACCGCTTCGCCTTGGGCGTTTTTAATCTGTAGCTCTGCTCTAAAAGAACGTACGTACCTGGACCCGCCTACTATCCTCGGAAACGTAAAATGATTGGCTAGAATTGGCTCAGGAAAAAAAAGCACCGAAATAAAGCACCGAAATGTGCGCTGCTTTCCGGTCTGGTTACTACCGTTTATGTCAGAACCGGTGCCATCATGGCACCGGACACCGGTACCCATCCCTAGTCTTAATTCTTCACAGAAAAGAATGGCCCAAACCACTATCAACTGGCTGTGCAACCACGAATTTCACTTTAAAGCCTGAGCCATGAAATCTCTGCCCCAGTGATGAAATTCCAGTGATGATGTAGAAGTCTCAAAAACTCTATCAAATATGATGCACTATGCATTAAGTGGTTAAACTTGAATGGTTTCTGTTTAAGCTCCACAGTGCTCAAAGTATCTGCTGCAAGGAAAATTAAAAGCTTTAATCCTGAGGCTGTTCTTGAAAATACTTGCTTTGCTTGTTCTCTGCTGCTTCTTCTACACAGCACTTAACCTTTTCGCCCATAACCGCAGTGAAGATCGCTCCATGAGGTGTGGTCACCACAGCGTCTCATCAGCCTTGCAAATGGTTCATGATGAATAGTGCTGTGGTGCTATTGTTAGAGACTAAATTAAAGGGATGAGTGTGGTGTTAGGATCCTCACGCCCTTCCTGTTCTAACCCCACGAGTGCAAGCCTCTGTCCTTTTCCATCTTCAGAGACGTGAAATCAAAGCCTCTCTGGTGTCCTGTTTTACAGAGCCGCAGGGCCCTGAGGAAAATGTCTGCATCACCCTCCGCCATTGTGTGTTCATGGATCCCATCCAAAGATTAGTGGAGGGGAGTTTATCCGACCTTTACTGTCATTCAAAATGAACTTAATATGCACTGCTCAAACAAAGCCACATCTGTCTTTGCCTGTGAAGGTAAAGCGCATTCAGCCGAAGGATGTGAAGCAGGTTTGTCCCGTACTGACAAAAATATGGGACAAACTACTTTTGGGTCAGAAGTGACTAAAATCAATTAACATCACTCGCCTAGATGTAATACTGCAAGACCGCTATTGTTGTCATGACTGGAGTCCCTCTTTGTGCGTGTAGTTTTGCTCTGAAGCATACAGTATGTTGTCATGATACATCACACTGCTCCACTCAAGATACATAGTGATTTATAAGAGGTGATTAGGCCTCTTTGGAGTGCTATACTGACAGAGCTGATTGCTATTGAAGCTTCTTAGCTGTAATTAAGTTACTTGAGCTTTTTCCATTATTAGGTGGTGTAGCACCCTGGAGATGAAAATAATTTGATTAGATGAGAAAAATGTCTGCTGGCCATAGTGAAGTTATTAGTGAATAAATGAACTCTGAAGGCAAAGAATTTGAGTACACTTACTTGACACTTCATTAGATACAACTTGCCACTCTTAGGTTGGGCCCCCTTTTGCCTTCTGAACTGCCTTAATTCCTCATTGAACAGATTCAACAAGATGCTGGAAGAATTTCTCATAGATTTTGATCCATATTGACATGACAGCATCACACAGTTGCTGGAGATTTGTCCGCTACAAATTCATAATGCAAATCTCTCGATTCACCAGATCCCAAAATGTGCTCTGTTGAACTGGGATCTCGCGACTGTGGAGGCCTCTTCAGTGCTGTTTGAGGTTCAGTTTCTGAGCTTTATGACAAAAGACAAGCAACAATATTTAGATAGTATGATCTTTAACTTTGTTCAGGTGGTACTAAGATGCCCAAGGTGTGCCATGGAAAGATCCCTAACATCATTGCAACATTTTTCTGACAATCCAAATATGCAGCAAAAACTGAGACTCGTCAAACCATTTTTCCAATCTTCTATTGTCCAGTTTTGTTGGGCCTCACTTTCCTGTTCTTAGCTCACAGAGGTAGAGGTTCTCTGCTGCTTCAGTGCTGAACAGGTTGTTCTTCTGCATGCTTTCCTTGTAACGAGTCATCATTTAAGTTACTGTTGCCTTCTTATCAGCTTAAAGCATTTCAGCCATTCATTTTCACTGGTTCTCCGTAGCTGGCAGAGGAAAATGACATTTTCACACAGAGAGCTGCCGCTCGCTGGATATTTTTGATTTTTCAGACTTTTCCCTGTAAACCCTAGAGATGCTTGTGTGGGAAAATTCCAGTAGATCAGCAGTTTCTGGAATACTCAGATTAGCCCATCTGGTACCAAGTAAAACAAATCACAAGTCACTTAAATCACCTTTCTTCCCCTTTCTGTTCGACAGGTCATCTTGGCCGTGCCTAAATGCAGTGAGTTGCTGCCATGTGTTTGACTGAATAGATATTTGCATGAATGAGCAATTAAACAGGTGCATCTAATAAAGTGGCCATATAGGTTTGATGTAGTTCAACAGACTCAAAAGAAAAGTCATTGAATTAAGAGTGCAGGTGGCTACTGTTGTCAGCCAAGGAATCTCACTTATGCCAGTTTTATTAAATATTTGCGCAGCTTCTCTCTGGAGCCACTTTAATCTTTAACCTGCAAAGACCCTGATTACAAATCGTTAACCTTCGAGATGGAGACCATAAACTGCAATGTGCTCAATGGAGAATCCAGGCATTACCCCGTGTTGTCGCTCCCATTTCCACCTTTAAATGCCCAAAAAATAGCAGCCAAATTACTTTTTCACTGCTGTATGCTTAAGTCTTTCTTAAAATGCTATAAATGTGTGATACATCACCAGCTTTTTCTTAAAGCAATCACTGGGAAGTGGCTTTTTTATTTATTTTTTTTACATACAGAAAAAGATACTCCCACAGATTTCCACCCTTCACTTGTCACGTCCACATAAGAAAAAACCAAGATGGTGGTGGTCAAAATGCCAAAGTTGATGCTTCAAAGCAGTAGACGAAGAAAGAGCAGACAAGAGCAGACATCGCTTAAAGACCAAAACAGGCAGTGATGCAAAAGCAGTTGTTGAGCTGAAAGCAGCAACAGATGAATCAGAGTCAAGCTTTCTAAGTGCCGTGCAGGTCTTTAAATTATATTTGCGTATGCGGAAGATCTGGATCCCTGTTATCTGTCTCAGTCGTAATGTTACTGTTGTATCTAATTAGATTGCAAGTGTAGCAAATCCCTCTGCATTAGAGATTTACAGAGGGGAGCGATTTAACAGCTCGGCAGAGTAAAACACTGCGACACCTGATGGTTTAATTGCTGTTTGATTTATTACCAGAACCTGGCTTGAGGCAGCAAAACCAATTTAGCTGCCAAAATATCTACTCATGACGCAGGGAATGTGTTTACCACACAACGGCATTTAAATAGGCCGTCTGCAGCATCAGGTCGGACGCTGTTCACACTGATACAAAGACAAATGTGTTCATTTTCACTGCTGCTGCTCCTGGGCACCACCTAATGATTTATGAATCTTTTATGTTTTACAAAGCTCTTTGATTTTGTAGTATGCCGACAGCGTGCTTAATTTGGAGTATTTTTGAGGAGGGGATTTGAGATTAAAAACTGGTAGTTGAAGGATTGAGTGGGGTTCATCCAGCTGTTCGAGAGCTGTTCATGTAAAACATTTTCTTTCTGTTTTTTAATGCTGTTTATGAAAAAGAGGGTTAATTATTAATCTTACTATGGTTAATGGCAAAGTAAACATGGCAGAAAAGCAGAATGCTCCTCTATTATTCTCACAAGAGCACTTGTGCTCATTATGGCCGACATCTCATTAAACTAAATGCTGTATGATAAGCAGGAATCTGAGAACCCCTGTTACTAATGAGTAGGCATGGAGAAGAAAAAGAGATGAGTCATGTGGTGATAATTGGCCAGCTGTAATCTGATCAGGAGGGGAAGAGAGATGATGAGACTTCTTCAAGTATTACTGCGTTTGGTATTCTGGGAACAGAACATAGCTGAGGCTCCTTGGAGCATTTGCTAAACTTTGCTTTCCTGTTTACATACAGTTACGGCTCGTATGCAGCTTGTAATCACAGCGTGGCAGATTTAACACTCCCAACTGATATATTCTTTAAACAGTAATTTGATTTCAGATATGCGAGAAAGACATTAAAGGTCAAACTATCTGTCGTTGAGCTGATACTGGCTCCTCACAGATAAATCTAATATGATGAACACTGCACTGTAAGTACAGTACTCACTTTTTAAATCAGATACAGAGAAAGGTGGTTGCCAGCTAGTTTGTAAAATACATTGCTGGGAAGTTACTAAATATTGACTTTATAATGTTCCTATTTTCGCTGTTGGAGCAGCGAGCTTCATGGCAAGGTCTACACTATCCATTCATCCGTGTGTCCCTCCACAGCTCACCAGAATCAGTCCTCCTTCTATAGTATTGGTCAGAATTTATACAAACTTGCACACATTCAAACTGTGCTCAAGGACAAAGTCGCATTTGTTGTTTTTCAGAAAATAACCAGTAAACTGTGAGGAACTGCGGGCCGGATGAACTACTGCCTCATTGACCTTCTGGTCAATATTAAATAAATTTTATTGTGAAAATATAAAATTAATTAACAGCAGATGTATCAGTATGCAGGCTCTAGTGTCACTCACTCTGATGACAGTCCTTGACTTTTCCCAGTAAGGAACATGCTAGCACTTGTCAGCTAATTAAAATTTGAATACAATCTTATATATGCTCGTGATGACGAACAGCAAGGCAGGCAAGACTGATGCTAATGATTTAATTATTGCTGTGCACTATAGTGCTTGTGAGGGTGCTGGGAAGCACCTCCCTCACTAAGGTGAAGCGCACTCTTGCAATGTCTGACAGGAAGTTTTGATTTTGTTATGCTTTTGTTTTGAAGTCCGCTAATCAATGTTCTTTTGATGTCAACTTCCTGAAGGCTGGATTCATGAAGTGCACACATGATTACGGCCTAATGATGTTCACCTGATTGGAGTTCCCCAATTATCCACTGTCAGTGGGGTAAACCATCAGATGAGAGCTGAGGGTGGGAGTGGGCTGAATCTTTAGTTTGATTTGATTTAGTTAATTTGTATATTATTTAACTGGGGTTTGATTGTAGTCAGATATATGTGAGGTGTGTTAAAATCACTGCAGTATTTTACTGTATATGTTTATTTGTAGCTGGGGTGTGTCAGGGAAAATCTTTTAAATTTTATTGGTGGTGGTATGACCGGTGCCTGTTTAAGGAGGGTTTGGGGGGTGGGCTGGGGGAGGGTTTTGTGTTTAGTTGTGTTGCTGGTGAGAGTGTTAAATCTCTGTACTTGTAAAAGAAATATAATCAGAGCTCTAAACAATGACTGAAGGCTCTGTATGTTTTTGTTTGTTTGTTTTTTTCCCCCCATCTCGTCCCATTCACATTACCTTGTGACCGCTACAGTGCTTAACAGTGTTGGGAAGGTTACTTTTAAAATGTATTCTACTACAGATTACAGAATACATGCTTCAAAATGTAGTTTATAATGTATTAGTTGTATAGGTTACTCAATGTGAGTAATGTACTCTGAATACTTTGGATTACTTAATATATCGTTGTGCTTTTTACAACTACATGAATGTAGCAATCACATCCTGCAAATTCTCATTTGTTTTTCTCTACCAATTGGCTGTTAAGCCCAAATCACCCTGAATAGACAATATATTTACTGTAGAGGAGCAAAGACTTCTGTTAACATAAGTTAATGTACGATGTTAGCTTGTTGGTGAGTAGCCTTCAGTAATAGTAATAAATCACACAGCAATAATACATCGAAGATACTGCAGTGGCACATAACCCAAGTAGCTATCACAACTAAAACAAGGTAGCTGCAGTAGGCTAACGTTAGTTTTTAAAAAAGAACTTACTTCCAGATGTTTCTTTAGGTTGGAGTCTTTTGACGCTGACAGCAGCTTGGTTGCTGACAAACAGAGTTTTCATTGCACAGTCAGATTTTGCCCATCATCCCTTTCTTCTTTAAATGTAAAGTGGTGTCGGAATATCCAAGTATGAAATGCACTGCTGGCTCTGTTGTGCTGGCTCCGGGTCCAATTTGTAACTGACACCACCAACATTAACAGGACGCTCACATTAGAGCGTCTTATTGCGTGTTTTGTTTGGGTTTCCAGCAATGTGTGAAATTACCAAAATTAGAGAGGGGATAGCCGAACATATGAAACAGGAAAAGTAATCCATTTATTTCCACAATGCAACTGTATTCTAATTATCACCTATTTGAGCGGTAACTGTAACAGAATAAAGTTACTCATATTTCGTATTTTAAATACGTAACGCCGGTCCACATATTCCGTTATTGCCCAACGCTGGTGCTAAACTGTCCCATTATTTTTATGTCAGTATCAAGTTTGACAAGAAAGATGGATTTTACTGCCATGGGATTTTTTGAATGTAAATTTATTAAGATCTCAGGAAGTGGTAGAAGGTTATCTGCTATATTTACTGCTACTTTAGTGCAAGTTTATACAGCTAAATGAATCACAATATAATCACCTCGACTTACTTTTGAATAAAGTGTAATGCTTTATAGTAGCTTAAATAACCCAATAATTACAAGAAACTCCACCTTTATTATCTTCAGTGTTAAGTGATACACTAATCCTTCAACAATCTTATTCTAATTATATAATGCACATTACATTGTGTCGTTCACCATTGATTTTATTGGCAACATTTTGTACATTTACTTGAGTAAAAGTTTAATTTGACTTCAGTTTGATTTACTTTTATATTCCATTTCTGCGATTGGGTGTGTGGCAACATTAGACCTAAACCTTGACAGCATTCAGGACCAAAACACTAGAGAAGGAGGCGTGATGGAGTCATGACAGCAGCCAGCATGACTAGTCATGTAACTAAAAGCTAAATCCTAATGTAACAATTTTGTTGCTACACTGTCTTGAAGTCATGCTTGGTTCACACTAACCTCTAAGTAAGCAGGGCATGCTAAAAATTGAAGCTTGAAACAAAGAACTGTCCTGCTGAACTGCTTTTATACAGATACGTTTTCATTTTAGGTCTCAAAATAATCTACAGTGAAGTTTTCTACAGGATTCTTGGCTATTTCTTAATTCTGGTAGTTTTGATTAACACAGGTCTAAAAGTTTGTGTTATTTCGTCCTCATGCATCGCACTCAGATGCTCAGGCTCTGAACTCCAGCTCAGAGGGTAACCATCAATCCTGGGAGTTGACATGTTTACTGGTTTCTTGTGTGTTATTGTTACTCCACTCACTTCAGACTTCCCACATCCGTTCTTTATGGGCTTTTAAAAAGATTTTAAATATATATGTATGAATGGGAGCGTGATTGGCGAGCTGTAATCTGATCTGGAATGGGACTGAGATGATTAGATGTCTGCCCTCACATCTATCTGTATTAAGATGGATTGGATATTTCCTCTGGCAGCTTTGGGAATCGTAACAGCCCATGTTAAACAGACAAGCACATACATCCTTATGTCTGAAAAATGGTTTATGGGTATTCAACTGTTCCAAGGAGGCTTGGTGTATTGGTTGGTGGTATGAGATACAGTCGTGCCCCAGGGAAAATGGTGGTGAAAGGAAGTCTGGGAAAGCTCTGAGACTGGAAACTGTGACCTGACCTACTGTTCAGGAAGTGGTTTGGGAGCTTTTGTAGGTCATATGTTTGCTTGTTTTTAGCATGAGGGCTGTCACATCTTGGCGTGTGTAAAGAAACAGTCCAGCACAGTAATGTTTTCATTTCCACAGTCAGAGAAATTAGCTGACTGGCATTTAAAAAAGCAACAAAAATGCTGGCTGTTTCCATGAAACTGCTTTCAGATTCATCAGAGTACTTTAAAATGAGGTGAAATCTCTCAAGTTAATAAAAAAGTTGAATACATTTGTGTCAGCGCTGTAAGCATCAAGCTGCCACGCTGCTTTCTTCCCTCCTCCTTGAAACTGCTGTACACCTTTCTCTCATCTGTCCTTCACTTTATGTTGACTTTAACCATTCTTAAATAATTTAGTTCCTGCAGAAGCTTTTCAGATTCTCAGAAGTAATCCTTGAACCAGGGGAAAATGGATCTGCAAAGCTGCATAAATAAAACGTCTTCATTTCCTCGGTTTCCGTTAAACTGCTGAGAGGATTTGCAGGAACCATAAATCGATAATTAAAGGAGAGCGAGCTGTGACCTGTAATCCTGTCAACGTCTCCGAAGTAAGTGGTTATGATATTGATTAAGGGGTGGGGCCGGCTGCACCAATAGTAATCCTCTAGTCATCTAAACTAGTAATGAATCTTACAATCTCAAAGTTGTTAACAGAATCAGAACAAAATTGTCAGTTTTGTTTTACAGATTCCTGGTAAGTGTTACTCTTTACAAGCTTTTGGGGAGCACATTATGTGTAAATTGCTGCTTCTTGTCTGCCAACAAAGCAGCAGAGCAGGGGCCATTTTTTTCTAACACAAGTGCAATAAAACCCCAGAAATGTCTTGTTAGTGATTCATCCCTTTTCTGTTCGCATAAAACATAAAAGCAGCCAATGTACTACAGGTCTGATGACATCAATCTGCACAGGCAAATACTATAATCTGTCTAAACCAGATCCAACGCTGAATTCTGTGTGAAATTCAATTGCTGCTGATTATTTTTATGAGTTTTATTTCTGGATACTTTTACTAATCACATTTGCCAATATTTCTGAGCTCTCACGGGTATTATAGAAATAAAGTTAGCCGTGAAGTCATATTAATATCAAATCCATGCGCCGTCCAAATATGTGGTAACATTTTCCACCTGGTAGAAGGCCACTGCCTCTGATCCCCCAGCTACTGCTCTCTTTAGATAATCTTCACTAAATCAAGGGGAAAATTGTATCTACACGCAATATCTGATATCTGTAACTGAGATTTGCACTTTAGCTTTAGAAGCAGTTTAGCTCAGTTTGTATGCTGGTTTGTCATTTAGTAGCTTTCAATTACTTAGCAATGACTGCAAGGTGTCCAGGTCCGATACCGCAAAGCAAACCCAAATCATCACCCCTCCACCACCAACAACTCAACAGTTGGTGTGATGTGTTTGTGCTGATGTGCAGCATTTGGCAGTTTGCTTTATGGCCACAGATCTCCACTTTAGTCTCTTCTGCTCAAAGCACATTTTTCTGGAAATCTTGTGCTTTGTTTAGGTGCACCTTTTTAGAAAGGAAAGAGTTTCTCTTGGTAACCCTTTCAGACAAGCCGTACTTGTTGAGTCTTTTTAGTTTTTTATCGTACTGTCATGAACTTTAACATTTAACATGCCGACTGACACTTGTAGAGTCTGTAGCTCTTGGGTTTTTTTGTAATTTCCCTGATCATTGCACTGTCTGAGCACAGACATCATCCTGGTGAAATTGTTAAACTCTATTAATGCCCACACTTTAACAGAGGTGTTCACACTGCTATTTACCTTCTTTGTTCCTAGAGAAGCAGCGTGGGTGGTTTACACAAGACTGAAAACAGTCTTGTGTAAACTTTATTGCTCATATCTGTATATATAGTATTTTAAGTTTTCTATTATTACATTTTAATTTTTTCGCTTCTATTATTTGTTTGTTTTTAAGGCAGTTCCCATGTAACCGTTTCTCCTCCAGTCTTATCAGCACAGCTGGCTGTGTGACATGACCCAACGTGACACGAACACAATAGGTACAGGACTTGACTGCAGAGCCACAGCTCTGGGAGAGACAGTAAAGAGGTGTTTTTGTGGTTGAAAGGAACCAAAGAGCTGTGGGTGTTCGTCTGATGGTCATGAGGAATCAATAGAGACTGTTCAATGAGTAACACAACACTGGTTCAGAACAGGGGCATGGGCGCCACTAATTGCTCTTGCTTTGTTTGCAATTAGTCCAACATTCTGCCGCTAATGTGATTAGGTCACTTCAGATAAAAGAAGCTTTTGGCAAACACCTACTACAGATGGTGTGTCTGACGTAAATCTGAAACCCCTGTCATCCATCAGCTCGCAGCTGCCCTATGAAGTCTGAGCTGAACAATTTGATAAGATCAGATCTGTTTTTTGTTACTTTGACTCTAGCTGCGGTCAGTTGTTGGGAAATGTCAAGTTGTGAAGAAACAGTTAGCAGCTGAAGACATTATAAGGCAATAGTTAATATAAAGAGAATTTTTCAACCAGCCACATGATGCAGGCTATGTGACACCAGAGAATAAACACATATAAAACAGCGGCTCTACTCTGATCTACTTTCCATCGCTACATGCAGCCTGTTTTATTTGTGGCTAAGGAACGGTAATGTTGTAGCCAGTGACACTGACAAAAGTCAATGCAGGAGTTATAAGCTGCTGTAGAATAAACACAATTTAAGCTGATTAATAATAGCTGATGCTAGTAAGCACATACTGCTTTTTAATTGGTTTATTACCTCTAAGACTTTACTGCTATTGCCAAACCTGTTTTTAATGCTTAGTTTATTTTTTTGGTCCCAATTATGCTAAATGTGTAGCAGACAGCAACATTAGTTACCATGTATTTGAAGATCGATCTAGTCCACAGTGTGCCTTTACCAAAGCAGACCAGGACATTGCTTCTCATGGTCCTCGGGTCTTTTTTGTTATTTTGAATTCTCAGTTGATATAGTTGAGTTGGTTGAGTTTTGAATTACAGTTTTGAGGCCTTATTATGAATTCAGATGTAATATTAGGCATAAATTGTATTGTATTACATCTGTATCTTGTTGATTTTCAAATTCCTGTTAAGACTGCTTTACTGTTCTAGAGGTTTTCTTGGTCATTATTTGGCTTCAGTTCCTATTTTGAGTTAAATTTGCTTCCTGTTTTACTCTGATAGTTGTTTTTCTCTTGTGTCTTGTTTTGGATTTGCCTTAACATCTGTTTGATTCTTAGGTTGTTTTTTTTGTTGTTGTTTGTTTTTTAAATTTCATTCCGTCTCCCCTTTAGCATCGCCTGGATATTACCAACCACCATACAAAAGAGATGTGTGTGTTCAGGGTGTTCCTGCTTATGCAAATAGGGTCATTTTAAAAAAATAGTCGGCCACTCACTTTAGTTAAATGCGCATTCTGATTTGAAATTTGTGGCCGGAAGGTCATTATTCCTGCTGGACTGTTTTGTTTTGTTTTTTTTAAATGCCAGTTTTTGACCACACCTTTCAAAACATAATAACACAGGCTGCTAAAAGCATAAATGCAACTCTAATTCAGAGTTGCTGCAAAATGTGTGGCTCCATTTTAGCCAAAGCAACGCCTCTATCAAACTGTTTAAAAAATAAAAATAAAAAAAAGAAGATCAAACTAGAAAATGGTATCCACATAAGCAATATGTGATGAGCACAGAAAGGCTTTTTTGTAAATGCCAGCGCTGTTATCAGCTTTCCTCTCTCTGCACACAGTCAGTAAATCACCTGTTTTTGTGTTCTGGTCAGCTTGGCGATGCCTTGCACATTATTCCGTTTGCAATCCTGCAGTGAATCTGGGCCACAATGTCCACTGATGCACATTAACAAAGGCTCCTCTCTGCTATGTGTACCTTTCTTTCCCGTGGAAGTGAAAAGCAGGAGATAGAGTTACATCTAATGAGAAAAGGACTTCACACCCCATTGGTTTTTCTCGCCACCTGGAATCCAGGCCACCGCCGCTAAAACCTCAACAGCAAAATTAGGGTTGAACGGGAAAAGGAAAAGTGCTCCGAGAATAAATATGCACGTTCGTCTGCTTTGTCAACAGCAAATTGACAAATTACCTGCCACTGTTCTGTTTTCACTGCGTTCAGGGGATAATTGAACGTTACATGACCCGGGCTCCCTTTGCCTAAAAACACACTGAATTTGTTAGCGAGAAAGGGAGGCTGTGATTTCCTGAGGAACAAAATCAGCAAGACAGGAATGATGAAAGCTGAAGTAAAAGACCAATTTGGCTAATAAAATGGGAAAGCTTTGCAGTCTGCCTCACATGTGAAAGTTACTGTCCTGAGCTCAAAGGCACTGGCTCACCTTCACTCCTTTTTTCATTGTGGATTTTCTTCCTTTACTTGGTTAATTGGAAGACAGGCCTGTTTTTTCAAGTTCAAAGGAGGAACTGTTCCTTCATGATCTCTTTTCTATAAGCAGGAGCTCAGTAAGCTGACATGATTACACAGATACCCACCTGGACTCATGAAAACCAGACAGTCCCAATGGCAGTGAGTCGAAGCTAATTAAAAAGTGTGAAGAGACTTGGGAGGCTTTAATTTTGCTTTAACATATTTGTTACTAAAAATTCATTTATAATATAAGTTCAAAAGCCATACTGTTTTATTTATACCACTGTGAAGAAAGTTAAATGCTGATAAAAGAACAAAGTTACCCTACTACAGTCAATCATTTTACCTTTAAAAACACGGATAAAAATCAATCCGGTGAACGCATGGTAGGTCAATAAAGCTTAGCATGTCGATATTGAGCCAAAATGCAAAACTCAGCTCATTTAAATGGTCCAGCTTTAGCTGAATGAAGTAAATAGACTTACAGTCTTCCTGTGGAACATCTTTGAACTTTACGAAGGGTGGTCGTGGCTCAGGAGGTAGAGCCGGTCATCTTCCAGTTGGGAGGTTGGTGGTTTGAACTGGGGGCCAAAGTATCCCTGTGTGAGTTAATTGGTGTGTGAATGTTAGAACTTAAATGTAGGGGAAGACTGTATAAGCCTTCTGTATAAATACATGGACACAATCAAACAAGCACCAAAGTGCTCAAGTAGTAAAGCGCTATGTGAGAAACGGTCCATTTACATGGTGAATCTCAAGCCACCTGTCATTTCTTTATACTTTACTAGGAAAATGTGAAATACCTGTACCGATTTATTTATCCAGAAATCGTCAGGTACAAGGACTGGATGGAACATGAGTGAAAAAGCAGCCAATGTCCAAATAAAGACTAAAAGACATAACTTTACACTGACCACTTTACACAAATCAGCCTCAATTATCAAAGTAAACAGAAAATAACAAAAAGGCAAGGCTAACACTAAAACATGAAGGTTCATATTAACTCCAATAAAAGAGCAGAGAAGGCACTGGAACACAAATGAGACAGAGGGAGCAAAGACAGTGAAACACAACATTAGAAGCAAAAGAAAGAATCCACAAACTCACAAAAGGAACCAAAATTCAGCAAATACTAAACAAAACCCTTGGACCGTGACAGAGATGCCCACCTCCTACGACTGAATCCATATTTCACTGACAGACAAGAGTGGTTTCAATCATTTCATTTCACTCTGAGTGAAAGTGAATGAGCTCATAGCCACCACATTTATTTTCTCTGCTAATCTCTTTACATAAAGTAAACTGATACAGCAGGTCTCTTTTTCAGTAAAATCACCCCTACCCATCAACTGAACTAAAAGGAGAAATGTTGCAGCATTCAGCTAACTGAATACATTTTACACCAGTGTTTACAGGTAATTTTACTCTGAGAAAGAGGGTTTGGTGTGTGGCTGTGCCTGATAAACAGGGAAGGGCCGTCTAATTCAGCCTGCATAAATGACATTTCTGTGCGGCAGATTGCTTGTTGATGGTAAACCATTAAGACGGTGAGTCACTGGCTCACTGGGGATGTTTTTTAAAGGAAGGCTGATGCTGTCAAAGGCAGGCCAACAATCCTGTCTCAGAGAAGAAGATGATCTTGATAAAACCTGAGAGCTGATGTTTCAAGGTTGTTTGAACTCTGTCTTAATGAGCTGGAGGTTTTCCAGTGGGTATTAGCATTTAGATGAAATGTGTGTTAAAGTAGTTTGGATCTTATGGACTGTCGGTGCGTTAGCCACAGCTGATTTTCTGAGAATACATATTAGTGGATGTACATATTAGGGCTCTAGATTGAGTTTGAGCTTCACTATTATAAACAAATGGTCATCAATTTAGTTAATTTCATCTAGTAAAAAGTGTATTCATGAATCAGTATGCAGTCTATTTAAAAAAGAAAACTATTTAATACTTAAAATCAAACTGCCACCCTGCTGTGTGTCTCGTGTGCTGATTTCATATGCTGAACACATTTGTCTTGTGGTTCTTTGCAGCTCTGGTGGTGAGATTTCTGACCAGACGCTTCATCTGGGAGTATGACCCCACACTTGGTAAGACAGCCCAAAAAATGTGTATCCCCTCCTACTGATACTTCCGTTACTGCCATCTCCTGTATCTGCAGTAATGGTACACTGTCAATTTTATGGTTTTATATGAAGTTCTTATAATATATATAGTCCTTAGCTAAGTTGATTATTTAAAGCTATCCCCAGGTGTAAAAAACACACAGCAGATTCCACTAATTTTACAAAACCTAAGCCAGTTACTCAATAGCTTGTAGAACCACCTTTAGCAGCAATAACTTGAAGTAATGGTTTTCTGTATGACTTTGTGTTGTATGACACAGGTGTCTTAAAGTCCCAGCACAGCAATTCAGTCAGTTCAAGGTCTGGTCTTTGACTGGACCATTGCAACACCTTGATTCTTTTCTGCCATGCTACCGCTAATGTGAAATCTTCTGTAACTAGCCTAGCATTACTTTCAGCTTTGTGCCCTCTTTCTGTAAGTTTAGCCAAAAACTGAAAGCAGGAGAACATCTCGTTCAGCCATTTTTCCTGCATGAACCTCTCTAAAGATGACAAAATGAAAATGTGTTTGCTTTTGGCACAGCTAGGGTAATGGCTTTCCCCAGCTAGCTTCCAGCTTTTAATCTAAGCTAAGCTAACTGCTGCTCATTGTAGTTTTCATTGTTAGCATATATTCATATTAGTGCTGTCAGCGTTAATCTCGTTAAAATAACGTTAATGCCATAACCGCACTAATGCAGTGTTGCCAACTCCTCAGTAAGGAAAATCGCTATTGGTTGTCCTTAAAGTCGCTAGAAGTCGCTAAATGACTTCATCACCTAATTTGCATAATTGGTCATGCTAATGTAATTGCAACCTATGTTGTTGGAGAGAGAAATAACATCGTGGAAGAGACATAAAGTGAGTAAAAAAACGTCCTAAATGCATTTAGAGTTTATTTAGAACTAAAAATTAAATTTCTTTTAGCTATTGTTTTTTTTAATGTCACAATTCCAACCCTGCTCCTTCACCCGGGCTTGGACCGGCAAAAGTGATCCGAAATTGGCACTCTGGTGGAGTTACTTTGTGTGTGTGTATGTGTGTGTTTATAAGTAGTTTTAAACCTTGTGATCCACAAAACAGCATAAGAGCAAAAGAAGAACTGACTGCGTTACAGTCAGTGCGCTCACCCGTGAGCGCTTTGGAATGGGCGAGGTGCCCACGGCAGCACCCGCTGCTTGTTGAGAGTAAAAGCGATACCCGCTTTTAAATAAGTCTCCAATAACACCAGAAAAAGTCGCCAGATTTGTCACTAGTCGCTTTTTAGAAAAAAAGTCGCTAAGGGGGTCTGAAAACTCGCTAAATATAGCGACAAAGTCGCTAAGTTGGCAACACTGCACTAATGCGGCAAATCTTCGTTAGCGAGTTAACGTGGATTGCCCCGTGCGTGGGGCTGGACGGCGCTAACGCGTTGACGCCCTGCGACGAGAGATTTAACAAGATCAATGCAGACAGCACTAATATATACCAATCTCCTCATCTAACAAGAAAAAGAGAAAATGGAAATTCTAGGTGCAGGAGTTATATCATGGGCACTATCATGGCCAGCACAGAGCTAGCACTTTAATCTTCTGCACAAATGTTTATCTGATGAAAACAGAATAAAAGCAATAATTGATTCATTAAAAATTCTGGGATGAAGTGCTGAAACTGCTACAACTCAGCGTAATGTAAAATTGTTGGGGGTTCTTTTTTCTCTTATCAGTGCATTTCATACTCCGGTTGAACCAATTCCCTACATTGTAATTATGGGACACAAAGTGCCTCCTCTGTAATGTGCTTTTCATTTCCTGGCTGTGCTTGGCGGGTCAGCGCCTCTGGACTGTTCACATGGTGCTCCTTCAATAGCCTGCCTGTTCTTGGCGATACATGGTGCAGCACAGTGCAATCACCAACATAAAGCAGACCGCACTCAGGAGCATAATTAATCCATTTTCATATAATAACATAATGATCACAGTCATTATGTCCTCTGTGTGACATCTCAACATATGCCTGTGAGACTGCTGAGATATGTTCAGGTGCTAGACCAACAAAGAGGAAACACTTTAACTAAAGCCATATGATTCTGGATTTCTTTTACATTTAGCATACGTGGCATTTAGGATCATACTCAGGTGCCACCCATCCACATCTTACTACTTTTTTTACAGTATAATGTATTGCCACTGTGCCAGCTTCATATTATACGTCTGCTGTTTAAACTCCAAGTAGGGAATTCAATTCAATTCAATTCAATTTTATTTATATAGCGCCAAATCACAACAAAAGTCGCCTCAAGGCGCTTCATAGGTAAATGTGGTAGAAATCAGGAAAAGAGCAATAACTGCTTCCTTGGTTACAACAAGAGGGTTACGTCACAACCCCTTGAGGTCTGTAATGGAAATAACAGCACCGCTGCAGGGTGTCTGTGACCAATCAGACTGCCTGGATGAAATTACCCACAAAGTGCTCAAAACATCATTAAAACACTATTATGAGCAGATCGCACAGGTAGGGGGTTTGCATGCTGGAGAATTACTGCCGCAATGTGGGCTGCACTCCATCTATCTCAATATGCCTTCCAGTAGCTATTGCTCACCATTCATCTCCATTTATTATCTACCTATTTATCTGGATCAGGTTTACAAACAAGCTCAGATCTTATTCCCTGCAGTGAATTGTCCCTTTTCGGCCTAGATGTACGAAACAGCCCAAGCAGAGCGATCTTGTGCATCTTCAAAGGCAGATTTTATTTCAGGGGACAGTAGATTTACTGTGACTGCAAAGAATTCAGGCTTAGCGAAGACATTTTCTGCAGGATAGTGCATATACACTGTGTATAAAGGATGTATGTTGCTGTTGTGACATCATACACTAGTTACTACTTTGTGAAGTAGCGGTTAAAAGCCTCAACTTGACAACTGTGGCTCTCCCATCGTGCATTTTTGAAGCCAGGTTTAAGGAATGACTGGTTGAATCGGGCTAAGAAACTGAGGACCATATATGGAGTTCACTTGTCTGTTACAATGTTGCACACCTTTCAGTCCACGATGAATGGGAATTCACTAGAATTCCTGTGAATTCAACAGCTTGACTTCACAATCTCAAACTAGTGATTGAAATCCTAAATTCTAATGGGATGAAATGATAAATTCTAATGTTAAAAGAGGTTAGTGTTGTGCAAGCGGATTGCAAATAGCTTTCCAATCAAGGACGTTTTTTCATTTCTTGTTTTCCCATTAACACATTAAATTCATATTCTCAGAATCATGTAAATATACGAACATGTGGGCATCTCCAGATATAATCAGTACTTGAATGAAGAATGAGTGTGCTTGTGTACCTGCACACACACACAAGTTTACACTTGAGTGTTCTTGCTGTTGTTGTGTTCGTGTTGGATATGATGTGATGTGACAGGGGAAGCATACATCTGACTGTGAAACTGCACACTCATTGGCTAAAAGACTAAACTAAGGCCCAAAAGGGCTAATTTTATGAATTAATACTTTTTCAGCTCTTAACTTAACTTAGCCCATCGTCTGTGTCAGCATGCTTGTAGTGGGAAATAAACTGTGAGTTCTGATTGCACAGAGTCTAACTAAGAAAGAAAGCACTTCTTGCAATCGCTGCATTTTTTTTTAGCTTTTGCATATAAAAGCCTGCACATCCAAAGAAAGAAAATCTGTGGCAAGAATTTAATCTCTTTTTTTGCCCTATTTCATCTCTAGTTAAGGCACCAATCATTGAAAAGAATTAAAAGATGCAAAAACATGGGTAAAAAAAACAACAACCAAAAAACGTGCTGATCTCTGTATGTTTAAATCAGTGGTTCTTAACCTGGGTTCGATCGAACCCTAGGGGTTCGGTGAGTCGGTCTCAGGGGTTCGGCAGAGCCTCAGCCGTGATATGCACAGCTCATTTTGTAAAAAACATATGTATGTCTTGAATTTGAAAAAAATCCTATTTTATTTTTCACTAAAGAGGGGTTCAGTGAATGCTCATATGAAACTGGTGGGGTTCGGTACCTCCAACAAGGTTAAGAACCACTGGTTTAAATTCTCGGCTGGTAGCAACAGAGACTGTGAGTTTGCAGAAACATTACATGGCTCTCATTCCCAGCAGCACTATGGGAACCAGCAACACTTCAGAATGCACATGGCCACAATATTGCAAAAGTTATTTCTGTCTCTGCACACCGTCTGGTTACAGATTCTAATCTCCTTTGGCTCACAGAAATTAATTGTGTGCTACCGCGACTGTGGTTTGGCATCACAACAGCAGCTCTGCTTTATATTATATCACATGGTGCAGAGCATGAGCAAGCAAAAAAGCCATTTTCTCTGGTTTGTTGGAGCAGTTTATGGAAGCGCACACGGACAGAGTTCATCAACAAACTGGATGGTTTTCAGTGTCGACACTGAGACTTTTTTCCCTGCCTAATCCCAAAACAGCGTAGCGGCAGTCAGTGTTTTTAGATTATGAGAGCAGAGCTGTTTGCACTGTCGTTCTTGTTTCTTCCCAAGACCCTTACAAAGGATGGCGAGCCTGCTTAAATCATACCACCAGCACTGCCTCCTGCCAGTGCCTTTATCAACAGATACACTGGGGTGTGGATGTGGACAGATTGGGAGCTGACAGGGAGCTGGCTCCTGAAATAGGCTGTCCCACGAGGCACAGCGTGACTCTGGTTCTCCTTAGGGATGCTCCTTGTGAATGCAGCCAAACAGCTGCGTCAGTTGCTTCCTCCTCTGGCTCCCTGTGACATTTCATTTACATCACACAACACAATTTATCCCCCCCGGAGAGGTGAGCGCACCTGGCACACAGCAGAGGGGGCCTTGCAGGACCTGTCATTTTAAACTCTCTCGTGAGATAGAATCTGAACATCAGTCTGACAGGTCCTCTCCATCGTTTGTTGGCTTGGGTTTAATAAGACCTAATCTTTTTTAGTCATAGAATAAAAAATTTGAAATACAGCATTTAATTCGAAAGTGATATTTTAGAACTTATCTTGAAAGATTTTCTTTTAATACTCTTCATGAAAGTTCTTTTCATTGGTATCAAATGTGTAGTGCTTTAGGTTCATAGAAAATGGTCTTATGTAGTTAAAACCAAAACATAAATAAATCAAACACCTTAACCTTTTCAATGGGCCCCTTTTGGTGTGTTTTTGACAAACTTTCAGTGCAGTTGTGTAGATCGCTCCCTGGAAATCGCACTTCTGACACCGACACATTGCCAAATTCTAAAACTTAACTTTCATTTTGGAAGTGGCTGGACTTTCAGGGTATGTTGGCTGGTGAGTGGAGGGTGTGTTTCTTACTTTTTTAAATGCATTGTATACTTGGACACAGTGGCAATAGAAGCAGTAGATTTCTGCTTTAATAGTCTGAATTCACAGTGTACAGTGAAAGAGGGGAAAAAAAAAAAAACTATGACTAAAACTATGCTCCTGGTTGTGATCTTGACCTGACATGGTCCCTAAAGACCTTGGAAGTTTGAGGACTGTAGTGAAATTAAAGCCGGCACAGAGCTCCAGGAATAATCTAAAAATAACTGCCCTGCTGAAAGCGGTCCAGGGATGCACACGAAGATGATCTTGAATGAGAGACTGGACAGATTTTTTTTATGTTTATGGGACGATTCCCAGAACTTTTACAACTATCATGCCAGAAGAATCAGTAAATATATAAACAGAAGCACAATCTGACTTTGTAGTGTTACAAACTGTTACAAATTTAGCTTGTTTGAAGTTCATTCTTTCCAGTGTGGGCGCAGCTTTCGTTCCTGTGTGTCATGTTAGCGTGTTCCTCGTGTTTGTCTAGTCTGAAAGGTTCAAACACTCAGTTTTCACTCAGTAATAAAACTCTGCAATGGCTTAAATACTATGCACACTGCATTTTTATGACGTTTGGGAGCAACAAACAAAATAACATTTCAAATTATGTCTAAAGATGAACTGCACAGTCTTTGTGACTGACACATGGAGTACTTGCTCATTTTAAACATTGGGACAAATGAGTCAGGAATCCTGGACCTCTGTGTACATGATAGCAGAGGTAAGAGATTTATTGTGGAAATCACTGTGAGAGTGGTCCTGCACAATCAGAATGCTTGAAGAAATCATCGGTTTAAGCCCTGTCATGGAAAATGTCATGCGATGGAAAATCCCGGCAGTTTGCCTTCACAAAGAAGGTTTCAGGGAGCCTCGATCCTGCCTGTGAGGTGTTTACAGATGGGATTTTATGACAGCGAAGGGGGACAGGCAGATAACCTGCTCTCTGACTGAGGTCAAATGAAAGGTCACAGTCACGGTTCACACCTGTGCCGGCAATACAGAGCTCTCATCCTGTTTTTCAAATCACCGAGAGGCAAAGCTCAGACTGTTTTCAGGTCATTGCAAGAGTCAAACTTCACCCTGCAACCAGGAAGGTCTGACAGCATGCTGGGAAAAACCTGTCCCCAAAATGTAAGGAGAAGAGAAAGAGTGTTCTCTCTTCAAGCTACTAAGCATCTGTCTGAACCAGGCAAAAAGCAGTTGTTTTGACCTAAAAATGATGCTCTCCCATCTCAAGCCTGACAATGTTTAATACATGGTTCCTCAAAAACAAATGTGGTGCCAATGTCAACTAGCTAATGTCTCTGAAGGGAAGCTGTAAACCCAAATGCCTTTGCTCTGACTGCGTCAAACAGGGGGGATTGTTTGCTGATGGTAAAAGCCAGGCAGGCAGTGCAGAGGGTCAAAGTGTAAAGAGGTTTATGACCTGAAAGGACTAGAACTAGAAAATGACCCCATGGTAACTAATAAACAACCCACTGCTGGAAATAACCAGGTCCAGAACAATGATGTCAGGCTTGGATTAGCAGATGAGCTACAGTTGGAGTCATTTTAGAGTTTTTAAGGGTGGAAATTCTGTTTAATTCAATTTTATTTATATAGCACAACACAACAGCAGTCGCCACGAGGCGCTTTACTTTTTTATTTTATTTTTTAGCAAAAAACATAAGCTTAACCCTTTCTGGCTCCTTAATCGCCAGAAAGGTTAACATGTATTTAGATGTAAATACGTTAATAATGTCTGTTTAAACACTTTTCCATAACTGTTTTCATGTTACCTTGAAATAAAACATCTCCCTCTGCTGTTGCTGCAGCTTACTGCAACTTCTACACGTGTGTCTATTACATGCAACTTTGCACCTTAACCAGATGCTTTTGGTAGCCATCAACAAGCTTCACATCATTAAAGATGCATGCATTCCACCCTGGGGAAAAAACAGTCCCAAAAAAGCATTAAAAGCCTAAAATTCCCATGACAGTTCATCATGCACATGAAGAGTGTATATTAACGTATGATCACAACCATATATTACTTGCTGGCTAGTAGCATGTAATCATATTCGTCATTCTGACTGGCTTTTTGTGATGCCCACACTTCTAAAACATTTGCAGTGAAGTCTAAGAAGCTTAAAAAGAAAAGCGTCTGGACTTCTTTAAGTTGCTTAAAGACGTTTCACCTCTCATCCAAGAAGCTTCTTCAGTTCTACAGTGAAATGTGGAGAGTCCCAGATTTAAGCCCTGTGGGAGTGTCCCCCCCTCCCCCTTATTGATCCTCTACCTAATCACACGAGCCAAGGTGTGAACACGGGTGTAGGTCACAATCAGCCAAGGTTCCTGGTGAGCTCATTGTGAAACCTGGCCCCACCCTATCATGTGATTTCCTGAGGTCAGATGGCCCAGGATGTGAGTGGGCGTTAAGGCGTCTGGGAAGGATCTCAAAACTGGATTATAGATGGCAGACAGTTGGTGTCGTAAGCCCCGCCTCTGTTCAAAGATGGTCGCTCACAGTGGACATAGATGGCGTCTTTCACTCCTCTTTCAAACCATCTGTCCAAAATGGGAACATTTTGGCTGAGAACCTTCACAGACATTTGCAGTACATGTTTGTTTTTTGTCACATTATGTTTTATAACTAGCATGAGAGTTTGGAGCCGTCACTTTGAAAGGCACCTGCCATGTGTTTCTGATGTGTTGCGCGTTGTTTTAAGAAGGCTACAGTGATGCCGTAAGCGGCGTCAGTCCTGAAAGTTTCGTGAAACTTCTTACCAGCAGCCCTGTCACCAACATGTTTTAGATAGAATTACAGCTTAGATAAGATGCAGGGGTTTAGTGTGAGTAAGCTTCTTGCAAACAGTAATCATCACTTTTATGTGTCATCGTCTGAATATTCAAAAGAATAGTAGGTGGAATTATAATCACCAGTGAAAAGAGTATTGTAAACACATTGAAAATCTGCCCGCCCTCACAGTGATATTGATTTGTTAACTCACAAAGAATACATAATGATGAGTTCTACTCTCATGTTAGGAAGTGTCACTATTTTCCAGCAATGACTCACTTTAGTTCTTTTTTTGCCTTGCAGAATCAACATATCGTCATCAAGCCAATATCGACGATGAGGCTGTCACCATGGAGATTCTGGACACTGCAGGCCAGGTGAGACAATTTGTCAGGTAACTTTTTTTCAGTAGTTTATCTCCTATGTTGCTGTTTTTGATTACACTGGGTAGTCTCTGGGTGGTAGTGAGATCAAACATTTCATGGCATTTTTTAGATGTTTGCACAGTTGCAGAGGCCCAGAAACCAGTTGGCAACCTCTTGGCAACTTTTGGTCACAAGGGAAAACTATTCTGGAGTGGTTCTGAAGGTTGCTGGCTGTCGTAGGGTGAAATAGGTTGCCAACAGGGTGCTAGACCAGTTATTGCCTTGGTCGCTAGCAGCCACCTGTAGTTTGTTTGGAAGACACCAGTTTGTCTCGAAACACTCCCCAACTAAGTATGAACCGGAAACACAGAAGGTACACCTCCAAAGTAAAAGTTTTTCCTTATCGCTGAAACCAACAACTTTCAAAAGATGCAACTTTTACTTTGGAGAAGTGTTTGCATCTTCAAGAAACCAGTCATGGAATACACATTTTTCTCTGAGTGTGACAGGTGTTTGACCTGGCCTTTAGCAACTGATTTCAAAGAAACTGAACAACCTCTGGAAATCACTTACCTACTGGTTGGGCAATACACATTTGTTTCTTAGTGACAGATGGTTGCCGGGAGTCTCCAACCAGTCTCTAGGCCTTTGAGACTGTGACAAAGTCTTTGTAACAAAACAAGCATTTATCCACTTTATGAATCATCCTCAGTCCTTATGCCAACTAACTGTCTGTAAAAAATAAAAAAATAACCACAGTCTTTCTGCATCATTCATTTTTACAGTTATGTTTCTTTGTGCCAAAAGTAGGTTTATAGTCCACTGTCTACGTCGACTGAAAAAGTGTTTGTCAAGTGTTTTTCAACTCTGAACTGTACTTTAATTAAAGATGAATGTGACTGAAATAGAGGCAAAAGACATCATTCAGTTAACTTGTCCTCTGATTATTCAGGTGTTTTATTCAGACATATTCAACACTGCTTTGAAGAATTGTTTGGCTGGATGTGAGAGTGGATGGCACTTAAAGATGGTAATTTCCTGGAGTATAATAGAAGTATTGCCAGGTTCTGACCATGAGCGAGCGCTTGCGTAAGTCCTTGGGCTGAAGATAAATATGCTGCATTGCTGCGTAGGTGTTCTGCTGGCGGCTGATTTCCCCTGCGACACTTTCGCCAAGCCATCTCTCTCTCGTGCTCTCATTACAATGTAGTCTATTTTCAGCTGGCATTAGGATGAGATCTGAATGTTTCCAGACACGACTGCAGTGAATGTCAGACCTCTATGATTGTATCAAAGCATTGTGCTAACTCTCGTGATTTGTGGAGGTGGAGTCTTCCTTGATAGCTCATAACTTACAAGTTCAGAAGGCGGCCAGGTTCACAAACGTCAAACTCTCATCTGTCCTCTGGAGGAGGAATGCAGTATTTTCAAGTCGTTTTCTGGCATCTGGTACAAGAAAATTACATAATTAAAAAAACTTCCTTCCAACAAAATCATTCCTTATTGTTTAAAATGGGTTAGAAATAACTTATAATTATACATCCAAATATGCTAAATAAATAATAATAATAATAATAAGTACATATATATAAAGAACATTACAGAAACATCTGTTGCTTGCACTCTGATAGATTTTCTGTTTGCTGCTCACCATCTTTGCTATGGTCTGTGCCATTTACAAATAACACTTGCATTGTGAATAAGATTTCAAGTTGAGTATTAAAGGGATTTTATATATATATACACACACATACATACACACATAAATTTGTTTATCAAAAGTTGTTTAAAAATGTTTTTTAAACGACAAATAAACAACCAAGCAACGAAAGCAAATCTAAAATTCCAAATCCTATAAATATGCCTTTTAAAATGAATATTCATCGAATATATCTAATGTTTTCATCACCATACTGTATCAGATATATATTGTTTGTATATTATATACATGCAAAACATTTTTTTTTTTTTTCATATTTAGGTTAAAGGTTCATAATATTCTATTTTTGACTACTATTCGATAAAGGGTTCAGCTTCCTCTGTCGGTAACTGTGAGATCAGAGCCTTTGGGCCTCCATCCAGTCCAAGCAGGTCTTGTGTGATCGGTCATGGATGATTCTGCCGCCACGTGATCAAATTAAGAGCACATGCTCGAGTGTTTGCATTCCACAGATGGCTGCAGAATTCAATTTATGGCTTAAGAGGATGTGGCAGAGTGCAAAGATAATGTTAGGAACTAAACAACATGATTCTTAGATCAGAAAGAACTGCACGTCTTTTTATGTTTAAACACAAAAAGACCTAAAAATGTATATGCATATTAAAGAAGCTGACTGCAGCCTGTTCTGGGCCTGTTTAAAAAATATTTGAGTCAAAAATATTAAATGAAAAGTTTTCTTGGTGGGAAAATTAGAGAGAAATTACATTATCAACATAAATCTACAAACAGGAAAATGCTAGTATGACTTTAACAGCTTCACTGGACCCAGAGATAAAGGCAGCACACCTGAAATTCTCCAGCTGCTCAGTCTGTTATTTTTACCTGAGATTTTCCTTGGTTGGTGTTTTATGATAATTTTACAGTAAAAAAAACAAAACAAAAACAAAAAGCTACAGTTGTTTAGCTTAACTTAGATGAGGTTGGCTTGAGACTGACTGGAAACAGGAACTGCTAACATGGATTTGTTCAAAGGACTCAGCAAAGTCTCTACAGACTTAAAGCTTTACAAATAAACTACATATAAATCATCATTACATCATCATTTTATTTAAAAACATGGGAAAATCTGTAAAACTCCAAATTATCAGCTTCAGCACCATATGTCTTGTGTTCTTCTCAGGAGGACATCCAGCAGAGGGAGGGTCACATGCGTTGGGGTGACGGCTTTGTCCTTGTGTATGACATCACGGATCGGGGAAGCTTTGAGGAGGTGGGGCCGCTCCGAAGCCTCCTAGAGGAGGTGAAGAAACCGAAGAACGTTCCTCTGGTTCTGGTGGGCAACAAGTCTGACCTGGACCACGTCCGGCAAGTCGGCACAGAGGAAGGAGAGCGGCTGGCAGCCGAAATGGCGTGTGCCTTCTACGAATGCTCTGCCTGTGCCGACGAGGGCGGCGCTGTGGCCGAGGCTTTCCACGAGCTCTGCAGAGAGGTGAGACGCCGCAAGGCTGTTCAGGGAAAAGCCAGACGCCGCAGCTCCACCACTCATGTCAAACAGGCCATCAACAAGATGCTGACCAAGATCAGCAGCTAGGGAAGAGCCATGCTACCGCCTGATGACAGGAACAAAAATTGCTTTTCTCGCTGAAATGTTTTGGACCATCAGTGGACGATGACTGATTTAAGTGTGAAATGTGTTTTTCTGTTATTCTCTAATTGTTATTCGATGAAAAAAAATAAAATCCAAGTGCACTGTCTTTTCAGGCTGTAAGAGACAGTTAATGACACTTGGCTTGGGAGCCATAAAAGATGATTTCTCATTAAAAAAAAAAAAAAATTGAAATGCTTTTAGATTGAGATGACAGACATTGATGAGTCATGTCGACTAGCTAAGATCACAAAGGATCAGGAACATGGCAAGGTTCTTGATTTTTTTTTTTCTTTTATTCTTTCATCAAACAAACTGACATATTAAACAAACCAGAGGGTATCCAGAAAATGATTCATGCAAGCTCTCCTATTTAACATGCAGGGAATCCAAAACTTTGACATTGCACAGTAAGATTTAGAGTTTCCTGCTTCTATCTCATGTGTAGGGGCTGTTGTACTATTCTGTCAGCAGCAGTCAAAGAACTTCAGGAGCAGAGGACTCCTTTTAGATAAACGTAGATCTACTGTGTTTCACTCATTTCGGTTCCAGACAGATCTACAAAGCTGTCCGTCTCTGTCTTGCAAGCAATCCTTACGATCAAGTCTACTATGTTCCTTTGACATTAGCTGTCAGGGTGTGTGTGTGTTTGTCCAGGACTCGTGAACTGAACATTTTTCCCTCAAGGAACCCAAAGCACCGCAGGTTTGGAACGTCTTAAAGCTAATATGCATACAATATCTGTTGTTTTCTCTAAATCAGGGGTGTCCAACTCCAGGCCTCAATGGCCGGTATCCTGCAGGTTTTAGATCTCACCCTGGCTCAACACACCTGAATCACATGATTAGTTTATTACCAGGCCTCTGGAGAACTTCAAGACATGTTGAGGAGGTCATTTAGCCATTTGAATCAGCTGTGTTGGATCAAGGACACGTCTAAAACCTGCAGGACACCGGCCCTCGAGGCCTGGAGTTGGACACCCCTGCTCTAAACAAAAGGAAGCAACATCACATACTTGGGATGTTCTTCACGGCGATAATGTTAATACTGTAAACTACAGCATGCTCGACAGAATATATAGCCTTAAGCACTGCTGTGTGTACAGAACCAAGAGTCATCTATAATAGAATATACTGTAATTGTAGAAATGTGATATCTATGTGAACTTCTCTGATGAAACTAATCAGCTGTGCACTTACAATAAAAGACTGACATATCACACCAGTTTTTCCTGTTGGTCATAATTGATGCAAATTTCCTCAGTGGCTGCAGAAAATTCAACAGAAGCACTTAAACAGTGCACAAAGTTTCAAATAATCATCACTGATTGGTACAGATGCTTCCAAGCAGATCATTAAAAGTCAGGATGCACACCATCAAATGTCACATTTACATATTAGTCTCCAAACACAAAACGCTCCTTTTATTTGTTGAAATTATGAAATATTCAAATGATGAAAGCCTGTATCAGCTGCGATCAAAGGGGATGGAGACATTGCTGATAGCTGACATTCGTGAAAAACTCATGAAAAAGTTGTGGAAGCTCAGTGACTTGATGTTTTATTGTAGAAAACTTTTTTTTTTTTTTTTTTTTTTTTTTTTTTTAACCTGTCCCGTTTGGTTCTTTTGCCATCAGAATTATTGTCTAAAGGCGAAGAAAGATGCCCAACGGATTTACTTTACCAAATGGACCATCCCAGCCTTGCCGTAATGGTCCATTTGATTCAACTTTTTATTGTTTATTTTATTTTCACTTGCTGAATACGGGACAGACTTGACTGGAGGAGAGAATGTGGAGAAAGAAAGAGGGAAAGAAAAAAAACCTGAGAAGAGGGATGGGGAAAAAGGGCAAAAAACAAAAACCAACAGAATAAGCAGACAAAAAATACATATATCGATCACCTGGATCACCTGTTGAGAAAGAAAAAAGAAAGCAAGCAGAAGAAAACGAGAGTAATAAACAAGATCACAATGATATATGAGAATATGACAGTAAATACTAAATATTAAACATTATTGTGCAGCACGTGAGATCGACAGCGCACAGTGTGCTTTGAGGTAGGAGCCAAAAAGGGTGTAATTTGTGTGTGTGATCACCCGTGTGTACACCTGTGAGCATGAACGCGCTTGTTTTTAAAAGGTTCCTTCATGTAATGATCTGCTAGAGGGTGTGGGGGGCCACTGCCCCGACCTCCAGGGCATGAAGCAGGTATGGAGGAGATCAAGACTCCAGACATCCAGAGGCCCCCAGAACACAAGAGACCAAGGAAGACCAACAGAGGGGCAGCCGCGCCACTATCCCAGAAAGAGCTGAGGAGAGTCCCAGATGAGGGGTCACTCAGCAGCCGCGGAGCAGAAGCCAGGGGGGGTTGCAGTGACGTGCCCGTGAGCTCCGCCGGCAGCCAGCTGTGCCTGAGTGGCCGAGCCCCGGGCCGTGAGGCCGAGGGCACCCCATCCCCAAAGTGGCCCGAGCGAGCCCCAGGCTCCAGGCCCCAATAAGCAGCCGCCAAGGAGTGAGCCGGTGGGTACCCGGGCGCCCACCCCCGGAGACAGAGAACCACCAACGCACCGATGTCTGAGGGCGTCCGCCACCGGCAGGGGAAGTGGTGGGGGGAGATGGGCCTCCAAACCTTGGAGGGCCTGAGATGTCCTCAGAGAGGTGGCGTCTGATACCCAACCTGACATATAGACACAGACAAACAGGCACACACAGATACAAACATCTATTCCCACCCTCATGCTCTCATATACAATTGCTCAACACTCACCCAACGTGGAGACAGACATAGAGAGACGCTGTACACACAATCACACTCCCCAAGCGTACTCTAAGCCCCGAGTCTAGGTACCCTTGCCCCTGGAGGGGGAAACTGCACCCAGACTCAGGTGGTGTAACCCTTTTCCCTGCGGTGGGGAGAAGCAGACCGCCCCGACTCCGCAGCAGCAGGGAGGCCCCATACACCAGACCCCAGTCGGACGGCCAACTCCTCCTCCTAGCCCCCCTGCTCCAGCAGGCCGCAGAGAACGGGGGTGTAGGAAGACTCCAAACCTCCCTCCACCCGCTCATATGTAGTGTTGATGTATGTGTGTTCTAAGGTGCATTTAAAACCCAGGAGGGCATGGAGCCACCAGCCAGAGCAGCAGGTAAGCATATAGCCCCTCCTGCTAGCCCTCAATTTCTACATGTATTTAAAATTGAGAGGTGGGCAACGACGCCAGGGGTGAGGTGTACACCCTGATGGTAGTTTGGAATCCGTGTAGCGTGCCCATCTCCAAGATCCTATATGTATGTGTAATGAGAGTGTGAGTAATGTGAATGTCTAAGTTGTGAGATAAAATTGAGGCAGAGGCAGCCAGAAGGGGACAGAGGGGGGGGATGTCTCCTCTGCACCCTGGTGACACACCCCTACCCCAAGGCCCTGCATGTGTGGGTGATTGTGGTGGAGCGGGAAGAGGGAGGCCGCTGGAGATGGGGAGGGAAGGAAGGGAGGGGCAAGTGACCCCTCCCTGGGGCCAGCTCCCCCGCTGACCCCAGTAGGCACCCCCATGCTGTGCAACCCGCCAGGGAAAGGGGGCCCAGGCCCATCCGGACCGGGGCCCAGTGCAGCAGCGCCCCCCGGCCCCACAGAGCCCGGGACAATTCACCCGACCCCACCACAGAGAAAACTGCACCCACCCCATCATCCACTCATCTTCCAGACTACACAAGACAATAGACGCCCAGGCTGAGATCTTCCTCCACCACTCCTGTATCTCCCCCTCCTGCAGAGAGAGTTCCTGAAGAGAGGAAAGCTCCTGCAGAGACATTACCCAGGGTCTGCAGTACAGCACCAAAGTAAGAGCTGTGGCGGAGCGTCTGAGTTACATCATTAAGGCTTTCTTCTAATTAAAGAGACTCGCTGTGGAAAACTACTGGAACTGGATGTATTCACATCTTAATTTGAAAATCCATGGTTATGTTAACGATTAGATTTGAACTTAGATGTACATTTACTTTACACACAGAGAGGCACGCACAAAATGTTAGCAATTTTTAATTTGGCTGTAAGATAATAATGAAAAAAATTCCAAATAGACACAAATGCAAGTTTTCTACAATAAAACATCAAGTCATGTCTCGACTTAGAGAAAAGGCTGTAAAACTGATGTTGATTAAGTCTACTGGCTCACATGAACCACAGTGGCTTTGTGTCCAATAATGATGGTTACCTCAACTGCAATTTTTACACTTTAAAAAGAGACAGTTTCTTCTCTTTAGCAAACCAGTTCTGGTTCACAGAACCAACCCCAGCAATTCCAGCATCACTGCAACTGGGCAACAAAGCCTGACCCATTTAAACTCAGTGTCTCAGCTTGGATACTTCTATTAGCATGCTTTTAATGCACCATCCTCATATGTATTTCTTTGTGTAGTACATGAATTTACAGGCAAGCTCCTGGCTCCTAGCTAACAGCTAGCTAGCTAGAACTAACATTATTGGCAGTTCTAGTTGGAGATAAAGTATCTGAATTTCAGGAGCAGGACCACGCCTCCAAACACACTCCTTCCGGTTCTTATCTATATATGTTCCCCCAGTTCTACAATCTGTTCGTTCTTGTTTACGTGCCCCACCCTCCCTGCCCTTTTCAATTCTTTAACTTCTTCACTTCTGTTTAGTACATGGGGATCTGCCAGGCCCCGGAGCCGCTGCCAGTCCCCTTTGAGGCCTTCCCCAAACCACAGCTCAGTTCATGTCCAAGCCGTTCACCTTTATCTACTAAAATGCTGTCAAACCTAAAATGAGGACGTGGGCCAAGTGAGTGAACTAGCTATATACTCCTTCAACAGGCAGAACATTGTTTGGTGTACACTTCCATTGTGGTATGTAGCCAAGATGGCAGTCACTGAGTATAAGGTGTTTCATGGGTAACATTTTAACCTTTTCTGTTTTTTGCACACCATCTGATACTTGCAAATTATCCATAGTAATGCTTAATTTCGCCCACCACACATGCAATCTAAGCATCAGGTATAAAATTTGAGAACTGCCGCTTTTGCTGTACATCTCTGACTTACCAGTCAAATAACAGTTTTCATTCATTTCTTTTCAGGTTTGACATTTTGGATATAAAATATAATTTCTTTTTGTACTATTAGACATTTACTGTAACAATTTTAATTTATCTTATCAGACTTTGGTGGAACGTTACCGTGGTTAGTGCATTAAATCTTGATTAGTGTGTTTGTGACCTTCATGTATAGACTGATGAACAGTGATTTTGTGTCACCCTCACTGCAAATGCTGCCTAGATCTACACTAGAGCTCTTGTAGCTCTTTGTTTCAGCAGTTATAAAGCATTTTTTATACCTGCTCTTGTTTTCCTGCAGTTCTAGATTAAGAAGGACCATGTCTAAAAGCTTTTCTTCCATATGCGATATAGCAGCCAAGAAGCTCAAAGTCAACGGATTTCTGACATTGTCCTGTGTTAAAAAAGGAAACTTCTGACTGAGCACACCCTGTTACTTCAGACAGACTGTGAATGAAGCAGAAAGAAGTGGCTCAGCGATCTGGCAGATAATTACTACAGTGGGAAATCTCATAATAACCCAGGAAAGGAGCCACAGGGTTCCTTCTTATCCTGACCAGCAGGAGAAAAGAGCAATTTATGGTTTTGCCATCCCTGCTGTTTACATTACGAGCCATATTTAGTTACTTTTAATTTAATGATTGAAGGTAATACTTCACTGTGAACTGGGACAGTGCATTAATAGGACTGGAGTCCACAGTAAAGCACAGGAATGTGAGTATCCAGTGCTGATTTGGAGTTGCTATTGAAACCCACAGTGATAATAGCAATGATCTAATGCAGTGGTTCAAACCTTTGCTGGCATGCCCCACTTCACCATCCTGTGATCTAAGATGAACAGTAGTGAAATCAGCACCACAGCATCATCAACCTCTGTTTTAATCATTTCCCCTTAAAAAGTTATATTCACTCTACGTAGTTCCACTCTATATTTCTCTCCTGTTCACCCACAACTCACCTCACCACCGCCCCACAGTTTAAGAACCAATGTAACTAAACAGCAACAAGGCTGAAGCATTGGACTTCAAGATGCTAAAATCCATCCTAAAGCCGAGGGGAATCATTAATGATGATTCTTCAAACCACCTCCTTATGTTAAAATACAGATAAGTGAAGATTCAGCAGAGCTGGTCAGAAAACACAGCAGAAGGAAGGGGAGATGACTGCTGAACTTGTGTGCCTTCTCCTTATGCTGTTACGCTGCAGTGCTGCGGAAGTTGGTTGGGTTGTGAGTTGTGAACTGTTGGTACTCCCACACGGATCACACTGACACCAGAGTATTCTGCTTCTGGATGGATGAGGCGGTGTCAGTGGCGGCCAAGGAGATTTGTGACTGCAACTTGCTTTTTGTGTCTTAGATTAGTGTGTGTGTGGGAGGAGGTGGGACAGAGGAAACTGAACTATGGATCAGCAAATACGCTTTCAAACAGCATTTTTTCCAGGATGTTTGTAGTGGGGTGCAGGGGGGAACCAAGAGCAAAGCAGGTGTGGCCCCCAAAGGAAATCGCAATATCTGATCATAAATAAACGCCACAAATACACAGTAGAAAATTGGCAAGGAAAACACTGCACACGTTGGGGACAACTTTTTTGCCTGTGGGTGGAGAGCTGCTTCTTGTGCCGCTTCACAAAGCTCGCTGAAGCTAACTGTGGAGGCAGTGAAATAAACCTTTGGAATAAATGGGACGCCTCCCCACATAGCACTCAGGAACTGCCATGCCAAAGGTAGCAGAGTGGAGATGAGGAGCAGGGTTTTAAAGTATAGAAAGATATTTTAACAATAGTTTTGCTCACCACCGTTGTGAAAACCAATTCTCCTCTGTAGGAAAACAAAAGAAAACAAAAGAAATCACAATTTTAAATGGATTCATCTTTCTCCTTGGTTGCTGCTGGGGACAGGGGGGCACCCACTTCCCACTACAACTGTGATTTCTGCTCAGTAACGAGCTGTCGACACTCCTGACACACGAGAATACGGTGTAAATTTAATTTAAAGTCGCAAGGTTGAGGCCAGAATTTGTTCATTTCAGGTTCAGAGCAGACATCTGTGGGAGCTGCAGTCCTTTGACAGACACAACAGAAACGATCAAAGCAAAGTGTTGTCACAGTTAACTGTGTGGCAGGCCGTGGTTGGGCCCAAGCGCAGGACTCAGAGACGGAATATTTAACTTAAAGGCAGCAGCTTTATTTGCTGGCAAAACAAACTTAGCAACACAACACATGAGTACTAAACAAAAACAAAACTAGGAGGGTTTAACTAAACTGGGAATACATGGCGTGGCATGTCATAACCTGACGACACAGGACGAGGGATGAACACACAGCTGGGATAATGCACTCATGGCGAGACTGAACTGAAACCATAAACATGGGACAAGGACTACCAAAGTAAAACAGGAAACTGAGACAAAGCACCAAGACGCAGACTAGACACTAAGACGTGGAAACATAGGAACCTGAAGCACAGAGATGATACAAAACAGAAACCACAATCCAAGGACTGAAGATGTAACATAAGCAGAAAAGCATAAATCATAATAATAATCAGAACTATCAGTTCACCAATAAACACAAAGCACTGGGTCTGTGACCCAGTACTGTGACAAGGGCACTCCACATGTTTCCATAGGGAGGACTTCATTATCAACGTGCAGACAGCCGAGTGTCTAAATATGATTAAGGTCGAGGTTTTATGTCATGTAGGGGGAAAAAGTCATGCACCTGCTCAGTTATCAGTTACAGTATACGAGGAAACTGAGCATTTTTCATTACGGGATAACATTTTTTTTTTAAAATCCATCAAAATACATTATTTGTAACATTTTTAAATATCAAAACCACCACGTTACATTAAACTTCTTGTCACAACAGAAAAGCATTTGAGAATTTAGCTAATTAATCTGTAGGGCATTAATCCCAAATCTGTTTGCAAGTCGCTCTAACATTATGTAATCACACTCACATTTCTGTGGAAGCTCTCCAGCAGTGCACGGTGCCGTGAACAGTCCGGCTCAGGCTCTGCCAGCATCAGTGTGCAGCTAACTGGCCCCCATGGCAGCAGAATATCCCAAGAACACAATCCCCAAATCCACAAAACCTCATAAAACACAGTTAAAAATGGTGATATGAATACAGCTAACAGGCAGTGATTAGACCAGAGACATTAACGGAGCTAACACGAGCTTGTTGAAACAATTATGAAGCTTTTCAAAATCTCACTTTAATCAGATTTGATTGGTGTCTCAATATACAGTTTCATGTCCTACTGAGCAGAGGAGCAAAAAATAAAAGTTGTTGAAAATGCGCATTTCAAAATTGAGACACTTCTGTGCGAAGGGACTTTAATAGTACTCATTAGAAAAACCCAGGCACTTAAGCCCCACGCCCCCGGGGCAAAAAGGAGGAGATCACGTTTAATCGGTTATAACACGGGGTCAGAAATATAAGTTCCGACATGTGTGGTATACACAGAAATCTCTGAATCTCAGCTAAAATCTCATATAAACCCTTTCTACAACCACCAAACACAACGAAAACAAAAGAAGACCACACAAACACAAATGCGCTAAGACAGGAATTGGCTTACCGTCCCGATTTCCTCCATTATTTTCGCCGGTAGCCGGTAGCCACGTGATTATCAGCAGTTACCACGCCTACCTAGCTGCATCAGAGCCGTTTTCCGTCAACAAGCTCCATTTTAGACCCACCTACAGACACGTGACTGGACAGACGCCACATGAGGTAAATTTGTGCCCACGTGAGTTTTGACCTCGAAACTTCTGATTGGTTGAAGTGACCCGAACATGGCACTGTTACTGTGATCCTATTGGCTCAAACGATTAAAAAGAGAGGTCAATCATACAAATTGACCAAAAGAAACCAAAGTTACAGCCTCTCAGAGTTTAAAGGGCCAGAGACCAATAAAACGCTCCATGCGCACGGCAGAAAAGGGCCATTGCCATGTAAATGTGTGGTTAATTCTTCACAAATATATATTTTAAAAAAAAAAAAAAAAAAAGCATTTTTAGGCCTGTTAATAAAATCATTTCTGCTCTTTAATACCTAAAAAAATTCAACTGGCATGGTGTCCAATGTGTGCAATTTTTTGTTGAACGTCTGGATATTCATAATAAGTTTTCACTGTTTCACGTTAGAAACATAAATCTTGATGATGTTTATATGTTGGTTACTTAATGTCTGGAATGAAATGTGAACTGAGGCATAATTTTAAAAGGGTTATATGCTAAAAAATAAATAAATAAATTAAAAAATTAGGTGAGGATAAAATCTACTAACTTTTTCTGTGTTCCAGTCTCAGTAACTTTGACACAGTAATATTTGCTGCAATATTTACACCTCTGATGAAATTTCACAAGTGTCAGCTTTATTTTAATACCAAGATTGTAAGCACGGAGTTTGTAATTGCTGAGAAATAATGAATTAATCTTGGGCACTTCATTTTCGAGCAGGAAGCTCAGAAACCGCTTTGCGGCTTAAGAGGTTAAAAGCTAAGGTAGACCATTGGAAACAGTCCACTGGAGGTAAACGTATTCCAATAAAAACACTTACAGACTGATTTTTACCTCTTTACAGTTTTACAAAGCTAGACAAGGTTTAACAGTGACTCTACACACTTATTAGATAACTAGTTGTTTTTTTTTTCACTTAAGTTTAGTCTTTATTGCTTTATTGTCTTTATTGTGTTACTGATCACTAATTGCCCAATGCCATAGCCAGACACTTGCTCAGTCAGTGGACAACAAAGCAGCAATGGTTCAAAGACTGATCTTTAGCAGCAGATGCTGAATAAATGTTTTTTTTAATCATACAGATGGAAGAATTATTATACAAAAAGTAGTACTGATGCAACACATTTCAAAATTATACAAGGGAAAATTATACATTTCCAATACTAATTGCATTCAGCAAAAACTCTTGGAAAGCATGCTAATCTTGCTGCTCATATCTCTGGAGCAAAAATAACTCCCATATCCTTGCAGATGCTGATATCCCCATACATCCTGTTTAGATATGCAATCATGGGGAAAATGAGCTCTGCAGTGATTCAGCACACGCTTATAAAACAAAATAGATGTACAGCATTACCGAGACACAACAGATTATAATTTATTATACGAATCAATTACAAATCAGTAGAAGTGAGTTCGGACGTTCAGATGTTATTTTTATGAGCGTGTTTGGGAGCAGACGCGCTGCCCTGACCTCGGTGATTAAATTTTCCTCCACAAAGTGGAGAGAGAAGAAAAAAACAGGATAGTTTCATAGTGGAGGAAATGAAAGGCATGCAGAGAGGGGTAATGTTCCCTCTGTAAACAAATCGACTCTTCAAAGCTCTTCTTTTCTCTTCACTTTGGTCTCTTGGAAATACCCTGCGATTCCTCTGAGAACGGGTTGGTGACACACTGACACGCTGTTTAATTTAAACTTTAAAGAGTTTGTTTCCAAAAGTGATATACAGCACGTCCGCTTTAAAAAAGAAAAACGTCATCAACTCAGATGTTTTTGTTGCACGGAGTCGTAAGCGTGAAACAAAACTGTTTTTTTCTAATACAGCCATGTGAAACTTCAAAGGTTTTAGTGATTTTAACAGGTGTTAAAATGAGGTTAATATAATTTTAGATGAACAACAACGTGACATATTACACTGTGCCATTTAATTTAACAAAAATAAAAGCATAATCCAGAAGTGAACTGCTTTCATAGAAATCTAGAGAGTAAGTAACAGCCTAGCGCTGCTAATCAAATCTATTTGCTGAAGTGATCATCAGCAAGCGTGAGCGGCTCTATAAAAGCAGACATTTTTGGCAGTTTGCTTGAGCATTCAGCTGTCTGTTAACACAATCCAAAGGAGGAAAACACTGATCTTAGAGAGGCATTTATTGCTGTTCATCAATCTGAGATGGGTTAAAAGGCCATTTCCAAACAATATGCAGTGCATGGTTCTACAGTGAGAAAGCTCAAGTGGAAAACATTCAAGACAGTTGCCAACCTTCCCAGGAGAGGATGTCCCAAGAAATTCACCCCAAGGTCAGATCAAACAATGCTCAGAGGAGCTGCAAAAAAACTCGAAGAGCTGCATCTCAGACTCTACGAGCCTCTGTTACTTTGTTATAAATTAAAGTTCATGACAGTACAGTTAGAAAAAGACTAAATGTGTAAGGCTTGTTTGAAAAAGTTATGAGCAAAGAACCTCTTCTCTCCAAAAAGAACACAGCAGCAGACATTAGCTTTGCAAAGTTGGATTTGAACAACAACAAGATTTCTGGAACAGCCAAGACCAAAGTGAAGATATTTGGACGGACATGATGCACAGAGCATGAATACCAAAGCACAGCAGCAAATCTGAAAAAAAGAGTACCAAAGTGTTGCAATAGCCCAGTCAAACCTGATTGAAATGTTGTGGTGAAACCTTAAAAGAACTGTGGATAAATTAATGCCCAACTTCAAGTTTCAAGTTTTATGGTACAGATAAACAGTGTAACCACTTCTTTGGCTCGTGCTCCTCAGCTTTGCATGAGCATATAGAAAGTGTGCCATTATATTTGTAGTGAGTGTGTAATGGTGTGTACAGAATGTCAGCAGTTCTACAGCCTGGTGGCTTGTGGGTAGAAACTATTCCTGTGTCTGCTAGTGCAGGTCTGAATGCTCCTGAACCGGCTGCTGGACAGCAGGAGTGTGAAAAGTGAACTTCAATGACTTTGTAAAGAGTTGGCCAAAATTCCTCCACAATTATGTGAGAGACTGAGAAAGTCATACACATAACCATCACCAGCTATTGCTGCTAAAGATGGTTCCACAAGCTGTTGATTGCCGGGGTGTGCTTAGTTCTTCCACACACTGCTACAATATTTTGCCCTAATTTTATTAAACAAATGATGACACAGTGTTAATAGTCACTGCTGTTCACCTGAGGTTGTATTCAAGGACCAGATTATTATTTTTATTGTGTCTTGATACATAAAAAGAGAATGTACTTTCTTTTTCATGTGACTGTATAATGAATACAATGACAATCTTGAAATGTGTAAAGCTTTTACATGAGGGTTGAAAACGACCTTTTATGGAGGTTGACCACTTAATTTTCAATAGAAATATCAACATATCTCAGCGATTTAAGGCAACTTTATGAACTTGATTGATGATTGAACACATATTTACAAATTAAAAGAAAAATATGAACTTTTGATCCCTATAATGAGGGGGTTAAGTGTTGTGGACGCGTCTCTCCAGTAACACCATCAAAACTTTAAATGAGGAAACATCTTTTGGTAGAATGGTGCACCATGAGTTTCCTTGAAAGGGTCATGAGTTAGAGAATCACTGGAAAGTTGCATGAAGCTGCAGGAGGCTTTACTAACACTTTACAAAACCCTTTTTTATTTGTCACCCGCCTCTAAGTCAGTTTAATGACCTTTGTAGTGACAGAAACACATCTGTGTGCCGGTGTCTGCTTCTGAATAGCAACCACTTAAACTCTCCTGCTTTCCACAAACCACCACCACCCTACCTGCTCATTCTTCTTTACTGAAATATGTCTTAGCTGTAAAAACAGGGAGCACGTCACACAAAGGAAATAAAATTCCAGCTCAAGAAATGGCTAAAAATGTACTTGCACTGATGGTTTGTTCAGTTTCTTGTCCATATCTATACACGCGCCGGACACAGGGTTCAAAATTTCTCCCGATGATTTGGTCATTTGGTGTTTTTCCCATGTCAGTTTCTTGTTGTGAAAGTGATATAAAGGATGTATAGCCCAGTGACAGGAACAAGCCTTTCTGACTGTAGAATCACAGAAACGTCAGCAGAGATACAACAAAGTCTGGAGACAAGAGTAGAGGACTTCCATCTTTCTGTGCTTTACGAAGCATTGCAGTTGCCATGACAACCAAGGCCTTTCCTTGTTTTAAAGGGATTCACTATGGTGACCGAGACATTGTTGTACTGTGGGCAGGTCTGAGATGATACAGCAGGGTTTCTCACATATATACTCGCTCAAGTGTGCAAATACAGGACACGTTGGCGCATGGGTGCACATCCACCTACACATATGTGTTCAAACAGGGGTTAAATGATGTCCAACTGTAACAGGTTAGACAACTGAATAAAACAGAGTGATGGTTAAATATAGATTTGAAATCAATGCCCTCTTTCCTGCAGGCTTCCTAGTTACACACTTTGACTTGTAGCTTTCACGAGAAAACATGACAGTCATCAGAGACAAATAAAACATTTCCCAGCATTGGACACACCATTCTGGACACAGCATTTGTGTCCAAATTTGACTATTGTGATAGTTTAGTTTTATCATGAGAACAAGGATTGGACAGGGATTGGGAGTCGTTTTGGACACTGACAAGTATTTAAATTAACCCACTGCAGAAGTGACAAAACTGCAGTTCCTCAGTTTGCCACTTGAGGCTGCTTCCAAAAGTGAGTCATTCCTTAGACTCCTTTTAAAATGCCCAACTTTAGGGAGGAAACTGAGGGTTAAAGTGGTGCATTGAAATTTCACCATCTTTTTTCTGTTGGAGCTTTTTGAAACATTTCTTACGGATCCACATCTAAGATGATGTAGCTGCAGGACACACCTTCGCTGACTCTCAGAACAAACTTTAAAATACGTTTTACCAAATTGTGTTGAAGTTAAATAGTGTATGGCATGCTTTTTCATGAATACTGTTGAAAAGGTCATAACTGGATTTTCTAAGCACAGAGGGAAAAAAACAATCCATCCATCCATTCTCTTCTGCTTATCAAGGTTGGGGGGGTTCAGCACAACCTTACATATATGTAAGGTTGTGCTGAAAAGAATGACACCAAACAAAGCAAAGTTAAAGGCAAGACCTAAGGGTAAAATAAAAGGTCTGTCTGTGTTCATCTTTTAGATACAGTCTATGCAGAGAGCATAAACTCAAACAAATGTTTGAGTGAAACTTGTTCTGAAAACTGTGATGTTACAATCTCACAGTTTCATACAGGAACTGTTTATGTATGATCCTCTAGCAGCAGCTTTTTGCATCACTGCAGTGCTTGCGTGTGTGTTCAAACAACATTGATGCAAAATGTAATAATTATTTGTGCAGTTTTCATGTGTTGATGTTCCATTTGTTGCTAAGCAACACCTTCTTGCCTCTTTCCTCTTCACATTTACCTGGACAAGTCCTATTCTGATGCTGCTGGATTGAAGCTGTTCATGCTTTGAAGCATCCTGTGTAATACCGGACTGATGTGCTGGCAAGTATATTTTTAAAAACTGAGAAAGATTGTTATTCATTTGGAGCTGTGTGGACGGCCTTCGTGGTTTTGAGAAAGACATGGAAATCTTCAAATAATTGGATGTTTGCCTTTTCCCCCTAAGAATGGGGCTATCACAGCTTTTTAGTTGAAAACAGCTGCCGACGACTGCACTGAACCAAACAGAGCAAATGAACTGAAACCACAAAAAGCCAAAAGACACTAAAATATGTAAAGCACAAAGGTAACAACAGAGTCTCATGATACTTCTGTATGGATCTGTCAGGCTAAGTGACATTACCCACTTTACACAGTTTTCTTTTTCATATTATTCCTTTAAAAATGTATACTAGGGGGCGCTTTAATGTTTCTTTATTGTGCTGTGTCATGACTTACACAGATCCCAACTGTACCACACAACTATTGTAACAGCGCCCTAAACCTAATAAGGTGTAATGCTGGCATGTTAGGGAAAATAAGTGAAGTTGAAAATACTTTGGTCTGTTATCTTGCAGGTAAATCACTCCCAGTTTCCATCCTTAAGAGACAGGCTGGTGCCACTATCGTCTGAGACGGCACTGACTTGTTTTCCAGGAGATGCAAATGAAGATGTGTGAAGGTGCTTTCCCTGAAACATGATGAAGGCTTAAATATCCTTGAAAAGTTAGGAGGGGTGGACTGGGTATCGCTGAGTGGACAATGCCCCCTACTGGCCTACTGGTTTAATCAATTTACTGTGGAAATGTGTAAAGACCCTTTGATTCCTACCCCAAACAGCATTTGGAGGTAAGAGGTGAAGGGTAATTTAGTTCATACATCTATTTTTCATCGATATTTGCACACTACAGTGTGGTGGGAATGGATTTCTTTTCAGCCAGTGGAGGCTGCAGGCAGGCAGGCAGGGACCTGCGGCTGATAAAAGATTGGACATTCCACCTTAAGAATGCAAGAAATTACACTGGCAGCAGATTACCATCAGGCTGCCAGTGGTCTGGTATGCAACTGTGGTTCGTGAAACAACTGAGAACTGCAGAACAAAGAGTGAGAGCAGGCACCGGGTGCTGTGAGAGGTCAGAGGTTCATCGTAGGGAAGAGAGTTTAACACCTTTGTAAAGATAACATAAATCAGCATGTGGGATGAATTCTTGGGGAAGAATTAGGTTGCAGTCTCTCCCTCCTTAAATCAGTTGATGTTAAATGTAGCTGGGTTGATCTGCAGAACACAAACCTGCCATCTCATTGATTTCATACTAAATAACTCGAGGAGCTTCAAATCCCAAGAAAACAGGCGGGTAAAAGAGTTTGTTAATCCACTGTGTTTCGAGTTTAAAATGCTTTATATTAACTGGGACATGTTACATGAGTGTTACATGTCACCTGGATGTACCAAAGTGGGAACTTTGAATTAAAACGAGTTAGAAAAGGAAAGGTATAAGATGTGTACACTTGTTGTCACACAGTTGTAATCATTAGTTTGTTTTAAAGGTACAGTAAGTAATTTTTAGGTAATTTAATAGGAAAAAGGGAATGTTGTACCCATAAAAATACATTAATAGTGCATCTTCCAACACACTGATGTATTCAGAGAAACTTAGAATTAATCCATTAAAAATACACAAGCGGGCTCCGATTTGTAGAAGCTAATATGCTGCCATCTTACTGTGGCTGAGACGAACATCATCATCTCAGCCACAATAATCGCGTTATTGTATCTGGCTACCTCCATATTAGCGTTTCAACTTCTGTCATATAAACAGTAAATCATTCACTTTGTATTTGTTATAACTATCTTCTCTATTGGGTTGCCAGATTGTGGTGTTCTTACTGGCACATTGTTTATATTGTAGTGAAGTAACATAAATCTGGATGATGCGAACAGTATAGGTAGTGGGTTTCTTTCTTAAAGTTATGATACAGTCAAGCTAGTATACACACACCCCACCAATATTACTATACTGTGTAAGTAATTTTAAATAATTAGATTTTTGATTATCTTTTTGACAAACAAATATTGCAGTTGGAGGTAAAGTCAGTCTTTTTCTTGTCCATGATGTTGTGTCATGTTGTAAATTTTATACCAATGCCAATGAGTATTTTTACTATAAAAAAAAGGAGATAAAACGATGAGTGTGTAATGTGAATGGGGTCACTCACAGTGATTGATGAACACATAGTATTCGCTTTAGGTTAAAAGCTCAAAGGTTCTCTTTTTTGTTTTTATAGTGACTAGGCGATGTACACAGAGCTGCTCAAGAGCCACATAATGCTTTCAGCATACGGTGGAAATGAACTGCAACAGAAACACAACTCTAACTGAAAGCTAGTGCTGATCAGTGTCTGCTTGATGTGTAAACATGTGCATCATTTAATCAGTGGTGTTGGTAAAGGTGTCATAAATATTTGTTCATACCTTTTAGTGGACGGGCAACAGGGCTCATCACTTCATCATGACTGGATGCAAGGAAAAAAAATATCCTTATGAACTTTCCTTGTATTTGTTAACCTAAAAAGCAGCTTTTATTTGGACCTGCATACTTACGTACAAGAGGAAGTGTTCAAAATTTGTTCTAAGTTCAGACATTTTGCACACCTACATCTGTTTACACTTTATTCTAGTGCTCCAAAGTGATTAAAAAAGGGGGAAAAGAAATACTGTAGTTTGAATTTAAGGTTGGCCACAAAAATACGATCGTCTCAGTTCAGTTCTTCTTGAGTACTTTACTCCTTAAAGCTGGGCATAAAATATTTCGAGTCTGGCTGTCACATTCGGTCGTAAAGTAGTAATACCTGAATGATGATCGTGTTGTTTGAGAATTCGTAACACGTTCGTGTGTGCTCAGTGACATATTCACAGCTGAGTGTGTTTCATATTATCTCTTAAAACAATTAATTTCTGGACCTGACGTGAAGTGGGCAGCAGATGAAAGGGAGCCCCGGATGCCGGCAGGTTTCTTTCTCCATGGCCTTGTGTTGCCAGTCAGCTTTTAACACCCTGAGTATCATGCCAAGAGAAATAAAAAAGGGTAATAATCCAAGATGAAAGGATTTTGGGATTATCGCTACATATTCTGAAAGTTGCGTTTTTCAAACAGGGCTTTTAAAAGTACAGTAATAGCCAAGCGTTCTGTTTCAATGACCATAAATGGAGAAAAAAACCTTCAAATCTGATCAAGTGGAGCTCAGCAGATGACTGATAGAGACTGGAATGCACTGCAACAGGTATAATAAAAGTTTTTACTTTATTAACAGAAATCTTTCGTTCAGACAAAAGAACAAAAGTACAGAAATAATGGTAATACTAATAAATTACATCACACTTCTCACAAATAAGCAGCCAGACATCGAGATCACATAACGCCTAAATTTATACACCTGAGGCACACAAGAGGGGTTGGTTTTCATGCCACATTTACACCAATATACACAACATTAATACACTTACAATATCACCCACCATTCAGCAGAGAGGAAGGGACACAGTGAACTCAAAAATTGGCAAATGAACCCGTGCAATGGCATTATTTCTCTCATGTACATATGCCACATTAAAGTAGAGTTGAGTTTGCTTTCAGTAATAGCTGTATTTCATTGTAAGTCTCTGTGGCTGCATATTAATTCAGTCTTACACTATGTATCACTTCAACACACCCAGAGCAAATAACGATGAGCCAACCCCGGTAGCAGAGTATTGCCTTTGCTCCAAATTATATATTAAATTAAAACAATGTTGGGGAAATAAAAAAAAAGGTTTATGAAATGAGCATACGTTCCATACACACTGTAAAAGTTCCCAGATATAGCACTGGTGACATCAGCGATCTGTTTTGGGAGAAACAGGTGAATCTGGCACTGTGATTGGCTAAGATAGCTATCAACCTGCTTAACTCAAACACCTCTCTCTTTACGATGACAAATGATATGTGAACTATTCTTAGAAATGTCTTGATGCATGCTCAATCGTCCAGCTAAGTAAATCCAAAAAAGGTTGATTCTGTTCTGGACGTAGTGTTTTCAGTGGGAGAAACATTTCGTCACTCATCCGAGTGACGTTTTCAGTCTCAGCTGACTGCAGGTTTCCCCAACCTTATAAACAGTACATTTCAAGTGACAGTTATTCTGCAAATCTCCTGTTTGTAAGGTTGGGGAAACCTGTTTCTCCCACTGAAAAAGCTACATCCAGAACAGAATCAACCTTTTGGGATTCCTAGAAATGCTTACATCTATAGAGACAAAGAGAGCGAGCAGAAGTAAACCTGGGGCGTAAATACCTGTGAGAGTGCCCTTTTAAACCCACAAACTGTATGTTAAAGATGGACATGAAAAGTGAAGCTGGTGAGGATGTGCCTTAAACCTGCATTTTTTCTAAATGACAGCAGGGGGCGACTCTTCTGGATTCAAAAAGAAATTCTATTGTAAAAGAAATGGGAAAATTCTCACTTTATTGATGTATTTATGGTCTTAAATGCTAGCTTTAAGTCTATTTAAAGCTAGCAGTGCTTTGGCCCATGGTTAAGTTGTTAATGACAGTAAGCTAACCTCCTAATTGTAATTTCATCCTTGCTTTTCCAGCACTAGGCTTTTTAGGGGGACAGCCTTTTTAAGTTTACACATTTGGTTTAAGCCTGTTGTTAGCAAAAACTGGCATCCAAATTAATATCACAGTGAATAACGGATGCACTTTGGTAACAAGTCTAACTAGCTAGTCTAAGTGTTAACTAATCAGCTCCAAATACACTCAAAAGACCAAAATGTTGATGACCAAAATGTGAAAGTGAAAGCTCTAGGATTGTTAACTACAAACCAACACATGCTAGCGCAGTGGCCATGTCCATCTTTGATATACAGTCTATGTTTCATCATAAAGGAAGTAAAATTCTTAAAAGTGACATCAAAATATCTGTCATAAATATGAAATCTGTAACATGTACAGTATAGTAAGCACAACATCACTTGAAATAATAAACATACAATATTCAAATAAGATTTTGACACAGATACCTTCAAGAGCCCAAATCATTTCAATTTATATTGCATTCTAGTAACACGTTACATAATGTTTTCTTTAATTGACATGTTATGAAAGAGGAAAGACAATTTATAAATTAAATAAAATTTTGAAAAACTGGAGAAATGTATAAACTGGGGGGGGAATTTTGAGACAAAGAATTTTAAAATGTCTGACTCGATATTTGACTTTAACAAAATTATATTCCTCTCATTCTTTCTGCACTTAGATGTTGTTTTACCACAGCAGGCTTATTGTTTTATGAGCACATCAGTTATAACATGAAGCCATGCTCAGTGCACAAAATCTTGTCCAATACTACCACTCTATTGTCAGTTTCAGCAGAGCACTGCTGAACTTGAGGTAGTTACCAATCAACATTGCAGCTCAGTTCCAATTAAATCAGCTCAGAAACTATCGGGTACGCGTCCAGCTAAAACAGCTGAGACCACATCTGACCCTCAGACAAAAGGGAAGCAAACCTACAGTAGTGACAAAACTAAAATTATTTGATATCCGGTCATTGTTTATAATTTGACCCAATAAAACAGATTTATGGAACATGCCAGATCCTAAACTGTATTTTAAACCCAAAATGTGAGAAAAGTGACATCATAGTTCTTTCATCTTTCATCCTGACAGAATGAGCAAATAATTATATCTTGAGATTACCTTGATATCCAGAAAGAGTAACTGCTGTTTCTCTCCAGGACAAGAGAGGCTATAGACACAGTGTTTAAAGTTAACATTTCAATTTATCAGCGACGTCACAGCCATTATTGCGTGGCACATAAGGGATAGGAAATCCTCACGGTTTGGTTATGGCTTATCACACTGCAGTATTATATACGAAGTGGCAATAATCTTTACAGGTAAGATGGAACAATTTAATGTAAACCTTTAAGGGGCCTCACAATCAAATGCAGATTTGGTCCACTTTGACACAGTACCAAAAGCTACGAGATGCTTGCAAATGTGTTTAACACAAGACACTGCAGTAAATCTGAGATTACAGATGAGAATTTGACAAAAAGTCAGAATTAATACAGCCAGCGATAACTTGAAACAAAAGAATCACAGTAAGCAATGTCAATATTTTCATTATTCCAAAACGAAAAATACAAGCAAAGTAATTATTACATTAGTGTTTATCTGCCCTAGCATGACAACTGACAGGAGAATTAGCTTACTGCCTACAGTGGAAAAACCACGATGTTGTTACTTTAAAGCCTAATGAGCATTTAAAAAAATAAAGTAATATTTAAATTGTCAAGGATGGTTAACACGAGCAGATTGAGCCTGCTCTTTATAAATAAATAAATACATTTGTGGAACTTTAGACCTTTGAAACCCCAACCAAGTTGACCAAGCTAGCATTGAAAACTCACAAATGCCTTTTCTTGAAGTGGAACATTCTCTCTGGAAGATAGAAACAACAAAGCATACTCTCTTGGCCATGATTTAAATAACATTTAGCTAGACTAAAATTTGAAATGGTCTTCCTGAAGTTATTTAGGAGTAATTAGCACTTTCATGTAATTTATTTTTAGTTAGCACTATTCTGTTGTTTCGTGTATCCTAGTATGTTTAGCCTCAAACCGTTTCCATCAGAAATGCATATTTAAGTTTAATTTACTAATTTATTTTTAACAAACCCATGGCGTCCCCTTTGGTGTAGCAAGCTAATAAGCCACTACTGCTAAAATCTGTTAGCTGACTAGCTGCATTCTAGCTAGCTAGTTAGCTTTCTAGTTGAACTCAAGAACCAGCCATTTGAAAAATGCAGAAAAAAATTGCCACCACACTAACATTGCTCCAAAGGAAGAAAGAAACCTGTTAGTTACATTTATGAGTAGTAGCTGAAGCTAAGGAAACTAAACAAAGCATGAATTCACTTTATTTACATCCGCTAAGCCATGCTCTCTTTAGTCACTGCCACTGTAATGTTTCCATGTTTTGCAGGATAAATATGCAATCTGTGGTGGCAATTATTTTCCTGCAATGAATGTAATTATTGCAAAAATGGCTAGTTAACTTTTTTCTCCTTTTCTGGAACTTTCATCATTTAACACTGGCTTTGGGATTATCATTTAGACTACTAAAGATCCAGATTCTGAATTAAATGGAAGGTGGGAGAAACTATTACAAGCTCATTCTAGGTCACAAGACTAGTTGTTTCAGATAAAACTATTATTTACCATTACCATTTTGATAATTTTCCAATAAAAGTACCAATTTATATAGAGTATCATACTTTGATTGTTCTTTGCATGGAAAGCAAAATCATGTAGTCAGTTTGTGTCTCCGAGCTTGCCGCTACAAGAAGCTAAAATCTGTAGCTCACTCATTATTTTTTGAAAAAAAGTTTTAAAAGAATATTTTGGAAATTTAAGACTTTGGTAAACTATCAAAGATGTTTTGCATACCCTTCAGACCAAACTAATGAATAGTCATAAGAGATCTTTGCCATCAGTTATCAATTAAGAGTTTTTCTTTGAAGGCTTCATTGCGTATGCAAATTCCATCTTGCGAAATATGCTGAAAATCTACAGAGTCCATCTACGATAAACCAAAAGTACTTGGTGTCTAATTTCATAATAAGTTACCCAAAAATGCACTTTTTTTCAGAAAATTCAAAGTAAGCGTCAGCTCCCATCAAATAAACTGTGGAAGAAAACAGGTTGGCTCCACATATCACATTCATTTACATGCAGATCCAAAACAGTGACGGATGTTAGAAGAGGATGGCTGCCATTCCTGCAGGTATATGTGTGCGTAGGTTATATCTGCTACAGAGCAAAACTCCTAAAAAGAACTACAATAAATGAGCTGCAATCCTAGCTGACAGAGAACAAGAGACAGATGATTAAAATATCAGACCCTTGCTGTTTGCTTCTAAAGACTCACCAGTACTAGTTGCTAGATCAATCCCCACACCAACAAATACCCCACGGTGCTATTAACGAAGCACAAAAGATTAAGAAAAGGAACAATTTGCTGGGGAAGAGCAGAGCTGTGATGGAAGACGATGGCTGTAAGCCAGTACAGCATTTGCACCTCGTTAAAAAAATCACAAGCTCAAAGGTTTTTCTTAGCTGTGTGATTGTGTTCTCAAACAAGTTAAGGGGTTGTTTCTTTTAAAAAAAACTGTTCTTTTTTTGTTATTAAAAAGCACTTTGGTAAAGTTAGGCCAAGGCAGAGGAGTCACTACATAAGCCAATATGTGTCTACAGCACACGGATGTCTGAGAAATGCTGCTGCTGGCTAAGATGCTTAAGAGACCGCTGGTGAAGCGAGAGGATTCAGTACGCTTCTCATGACTCAGGTGGAACTGGTTCAGATCAGAATATTGCCATGGACATCTGCAAACAATTTGTGTCAAATAAAGAAACTGAAGATAGACGGATGTACATAAATGTAGAAATATGAACACAGAAATAGTTTCACCGGTTGGACAAAGAGAGTGCAGAATAACAATTATATACCAAGCAGCACGAGCGAGAATATGAATATCTACTGTGATCACCTACCACTAAAAAGGCCATTGGCTGGTTTTGCTTTCTAGGAAGTTCAATTTCTATGCATAAGTTTTAGGTTTAAACACAACACTGGAGTGACTAAAAATGTTTCAGGAGTTTCGTAGATTAAACGTGAATATGGAATAATTAGCAAAAAACAAAGCTCCCTGAAAGTAATAGAAAAGTGAATGGGGGTTTGGTGACATCTTAAAATCTACCATCTCCAGTCAACATGGTGTAGGTCCTCTGAAATCCACTGGCCTTTCTAGTGATAGATTGATCACTGATTTGAGGACAGAGGGTTGCACCAGTGTTAAACTTCACAAACATGGAAAGGAGAGAGGCGACTCCATAACAAACAGAGTAAGCAATTATTATTATTATTATTTTCTGAAACCTGATGACAGGAAGAGGAAGGTTGTAGGGACGTTTTTAGTCAGAGAAGAGGCTGGCGAAGGACTGTCGGAGGGAGCGGATGGTCTCGGCTTTGGCCTCGTCGTCGGTCAAGCTTCCTCGTAACGTCTCCGTGAAGCTGTTTGTCAGCGACTGCGATTTGCTGCGCGACGAAGACGAAGACGGTTTAGCTACCCGACGAGGAAAATCATACATGGTAACCAAAGTCATGTGTGAGATTAACAGAACCCCAGCTTGGACTTACTTCAGCTGCGGTGACTGTTTCTGAGCTCCAGGTCCAGAAGAGGCAGGGATGGGACCGGGCTGGAACGCCTGGCTGGGAGACGTAGTGGCGGACCGGGCTCTCTGAGGGGATCCCTGGGCCGACTGAGATGGAGAGGCAGAAGCGGAACGATGTCCCCCTACCATACATGAACACGTGATGCACAGGCTTATTATTTCTCTGTACTGTATCACCACAGAAGATAGTGGAATGGATCATAATGAAGCACTTTACTTACCTCGTCTGGGCTGCGTGGTCTGAAGAAGACACAAAAAGACACAGATATAGCATCGTTTACATAAAAATGCTTGGATTTTACTGCTAATACCATGACAACAACACATTTTTGAAAACATGGAAAGGGAACAGTTTCCACGCTGAGACATTTCGATTGTCTTTGCAAATACATCAACTCAGGTTGATGCCACAGATGATCAGCTCCAACATATCCTACCCCAAACCATCACAGAGCTTTCCTCCTGCTGTTTCCTTTCAGATGGTCCAATCAGGCTTCAAGCTATATGGTTGTTGATGAACCAACAATATGCAATCTATACTATATGTGGAAGTCATTAATTGTGATGACAGTTTGAAAAAAACAAAACAAAACAAGGGCGCTAGTGAAGTGGTTGATCTGGGAGGCTATTCTGACATCCTGCAAAGACATTCAAGTAGAAACTTTCCAAAAACTTACAAGTTCCATGGATGCAAGAATTGTAAAACTGCTATCAAATAAGGGGTCCTATGTTAATACAACACGTTCTCACTCCCTAAGCGTAATATTTTACGCCATGTGACAAATCGTCAACATATTACGTTTTCGGGCACGTTCCTAAATGACGAGATCGGAAAAATGAGAAAACATGAGAACCGTTTGGACTCAATCCACACATGTTCGTTCTTTTTCTTAAAATCTTTGGAAAACACTATTTCATGTCATTTCTGTGCTGGTTAAGGTTAGGAATAGGGTTATGGTTAGGGTTAGGGATAAGGTTAGGCTTACGGCTGGAATACATGGCTGGAACGTATATTACCACGGGACCGTCATTCCACTGGAATTCAGCCATAACCCGCCGCGTACCATCAGAACGCAGAAGGTCACCTTTCGCGTTCCTCAGGAACGCCGCGGGACGTGACAAAACGTCAGCATGTTACGCCTCGGGAGTGAGAACGGGCTGGTTAATATGTAACTTGACCTGTTAAGATGTTTTTGATTGAAATAGCTTTTGATTTCAGTGAAACTGATCTACTAATGCTGCAAATTCAACAAATGACCATTTTCAATTCTCTACAACCTATAAAATCTTTTGAAACTCTGTGTGCGTAATAATTTGGAACAGTGCATTTTAAGTTTTTTATTTTTGAAAAAAATACTGTTTTAATTGGGAGTTTTGTTCAGTTACATTTGAATTATACTCGATTGGTCGATGACTCGAAAATTATGCCGACTGTCATTTGAATCGACTATTTAGGAAAAACAGAGAAAAATATCATTTGCATAATAATTCGGAACGCGGTGTAGAGAGAACACAAAGAAGTGTAAAGTCTGGCACTGAAGGCTTTCTCAAGTAAAACCCATCTTCTCATTACCGATTTTGTCAAAAGTTTGATTTTTTTAAATGGCTAAACTTATTTGGATTACTGTTCTGATTGACTGGCAGGTGATGGTGTCATGAAGTCCCCCTCCACACCTGAAAATGTCCACAAACATATAGCTACCTAGATGCTATACATCTGTTATTCCTGTTTAACAACATTAAGGTCTAAATTCCATTGTGGTCTGCACCAACATGGTGAAAAGAATACTATTGCTTTCTGCCATGGTACTGTTCAGGGAACGGCGGTGAGATCCAGGCAAAAATGAAAACAGACACGGCACCGATTAAACCGGCTACAGCGATGAAAACAGTGAAGGTGGGTTGCAAAGCAGCTTGCAGATGGGTATTCCACTAGATTTCCCTACTGAATTTGCAGAAGAGTGTCAGGATACTTCCCGAACTAACACTGGGCTTGATTTCAAATTCCATCCATAGCTTATTATTGTGTCGACTCATTTAAAGGACTGGAATTAAGCAGTAATTTTACTTTAACCACGCCTATACTTAAAATGTGGTGACAGTATCAGTAAAAATAACAGCAGCATTATCAGTGTTAATACAGGTGAAAGTATGGCCATACAAGCACTGCTTGTAATTACAGTGCTACTCCAACAGTAGTCACTGCAGTTGGTAAAACTGTGTAGCGTTATAGTGTTCATCAGTGACAAAATTATTAATTAACAGACCTGATAATAAGTATCCATAGTAGAAAAATTTTATTAGCATTATTGGTAGAAGTAGTAACAAAGTTTTGTAATTAGTAGCAGTTTTTATAATTACTCTCTGGTACTATGAAAAAAGTGAGTTACAGTAGTAGTAGTAGCTTGTTTAAAAGCTTTCTGTACCTTAACAGTACAAGGCTGAGGCATGGAAACTCCCAGCAGCACCTGGGCCATCTTGTTGATGACCAGCTCTGTGATCAGCTGTTTATCCTCCTCCACATGCTCGCCAATCAGAGGCATTGAACTGTCCATCACCTGGAGAGACAGAAAACAAACAGACCTCAGCTGAAGTGTTAAAATTCCCCCACTAGATGGCAGGATGTTACCTCTTATTCAGAATTCCTCTACTCTGACCCTCAAGTGATATTAGTGATAACACTGTGTGTGGACACACGTGATGAGTCATTTAGTGTAGATCACATGTTTGTTGGGGTCAGAAACAAGCTTTACAGCCCTGTGGCAACCACAGTTTGGAGGATATAAAGAAGTGTGTGATGAAAACTGTGAGTTTCTGTCTTCTCAGGAGGTCTTCGGTGCTCTGGCAATCAATCACATAAACAGAAGCAAAAAAAGATGCTTTAGTTTATTTCTCTATATGTGTAGGTTCATATAAACTCTACAACAGTTTCATTTTGACGGCTCACAGGCTTCTCTAGTTAAGCTCTGGATAAACTAAATAGGTTTATCTGAACACACACAAGAAGCCAAAGTTAGAATTTCCAGTGATCTGCAAAAAAAAGTGGCTCCATCTGTAAATATTATGTTGCTGGGGCATGACTTTGAAGGGCATAGACCAAACCCATTGCCACACAAATAATTAAAGTAATCAAAAAAGAAAAAGAAAAAAAACAAGGAAAATGTTTTTTCCCAGCACTTGAGCTCACATGCAGGTCCATGTGTGCTGCAGAACCGCAGGCCTCATGAGGCTCAGAGACCTGCTGTCCTCCTCCCTAAAAACCAAAACAAACAGGAGCAAAGGAGTGTTGCTGCTGCTGGCTAGGATGTAGATGCCCATCATGGTGGAAGAAGCTGCTGCACCGCACCCCAGCTGCAGGCTGTAAACACATCAGCAGGCATGCATGCATGTGTGTGTGTGTGTGTGTGTGTGTGTGCTTATCCTCTGGTACACAGCATATGCCAGGCAGAGATTAGACTGTACTGGATCTCTCTGTGGCTGAAGTTGTTTTTATTAGTGGTATCAGTTAAATCCCAAATATGTTCTTTAGTCCAATTTCAGACAAACCGGCCTCTTAGCACACACTTGGTGTTTGCTTAGATTCAAATGAATGCGACTTATTATGGCACAAGATACTGATGCAGGCAAAGACTTAACTCACTTCAGTTCACAACAGTCGCCTTAAGGTGCTTTATATTGCAAGGTAAAGAGCCTACAACAATGTAGAGAAAAAAACAAAAATCAAACGACCTCTTTTAAGCAAGCACTCATGACAGTGGGAGGGAAAAATTTACACTTAAAAGGAGGAAACCTGCAGATCCAGGCTCATGGAGGCGCAACCAGCTGCTCCGACCGGTTCGGGGGTGATTGGGGTACGATGCAGAGCAGCCACTTGTTGTTTTCACACAGGCTAGAGTTGTTCTTTAGGCTCTTTTTCAAAATTTTGGGCACATTTTAAACAGCTGTCCATACCATAACACCGCCTCCACCATGTTTGACTGATCGCCTTTTCTCCCATCATTCTTTTACAAGTTAATCTTTTCAGAACAGTACAAGTTTTTTAATCTGGCCTTCTTGATCTTGAGTGTAGCCATAGACAGTATAGAACAGGGGTCCCCAACTCCAGGCCTCAAGGGCCGGTGTCCTGCAGGTTTTAGATCTCACCCTGGGTCAACACACCTGAATCAAACGATTAGTTCATTGCCAGGCCTCTGGAGAACTTCAAGACATGTTGAGGAGGTCATTTAGCCATTTGAATCAGCTGTGATGGATAATGGACACATCTAAAACCTGCAGGACACCAGGAGTTGGGGACCCCTGGTATAGAACATGGAGCTAGTTTCCAGAGCAACAAAACTTGGCATCTAAGACCTGCAATCTGTTTAAGGTTATCATATGGTGATCGCTATGGCTGCAAAAAGAAGAAATGGCTTCCTGTCTGTAAACACTTTCCTGCTGGCTCGTTCACTTGTTTTGGGCCATATTGAATAGAAAAATCTAGTCTTTTTTGTAAATTTTGGTTCCAAAAGCTGAGGATTAGTTGTGGTACGGAATCGACACATCGCCAGCTAATGAGTTTTCAATAACATGCCGTTCGCCAGTTTCACCGTCTGATCCACAGTGTTTTTCTATGTTGCAAAGATGGCAACGGGAAAATGTTCAACTTGATGCTCCAAAACAGGACCAGGACCAGAAACTATGGCTAAGTTCATGATTTATACTGTCTATGAGTGTAACCAGTGGTTTGCACATCACTTGCTACCTCCTTGCGTGTGTTCTTGGCTTGATAGCTATGGTGAAGCTGCTTCTCCCAATGTAAATAATTTAGAAGGGTAGATTTTTGATTTGGTTACTCCAAAACAAGGGAACAGGCCTGACCTGGCCCTGAAACAGCTTTTCAGTCAATTGTCCAATTATTTGTTAAGATTCTGAAAATGGGGGATTTGCATAAAAATATAAATCCTGAAAACTTCATCTAATAATTTTGTAAAACCCCTTGAAATACAGCATTTCAATTCCATATTAACTATCTGATTTAAGATCCACTGTAGTGGTATACAGAGGCAAAACTACAAAAGCCGTCTTAGTACAGCAAACTACGGACCAAAGTGTAAGATTTATTTAATGATTTCTTTGCGTAATACAAGAAACCAAGAGTGCACTGCTCTACAGAAACTCGGACTGAAACTACACCTAGCAAGGAAGAGGGCACCCAAAGGCAGTTGTAGGTTTAAATTTATCTATTTTATTTCTTATTAATTTAAAGCTTTTTTTGCATAGCATTATAGGGCTGTTTCTTTTGTGGGCTTGCTACACACTGCAAAAACTTTCTCAAAAAAGCTAATTGTTGAAAAGTCGTGGAACAATCTGTCAGTGATAATGAATAAAACAGAAGTTTTTATGTCGTCCTTTGTAAGCACAATCTAAATTGATTAAAAAATCCACATTTGATGACAAAAAATTGAAAGCAAATCAAAAGCTTTATTTAAAAGAGCCTCTAAGAACGCCTATAACAAACTGAGGACACCCAAACTATTCGTCTTTTCCACTCATTTTCTTTGCTTTTCACAGCTGTTTGGGATTTCTCTGTTCTGCACAGAACCACTTCCCAAACTAAAGAACCCTTTAAAGCTCCCCCTTTTTTGTGTGTACCCAGCTTCTTGGCTAGGATTTGGCGGCGAGGTCGGGTGTGGCACGGTGTTTTGGCCAGTTGAGTCATTACCACAGGGGACTGAATGCAGGCCTGGTAAAAGACCGCCAGGCCCCACTTCAAACGGCGTGCGGTGGCAAGCTAAAGCGGGATCCACCCTGCTGATTTATTAGGATACAGAGTCATCTAACAGAAGACTGGATCTGCTGTAGTTCTTTCCTGTACTTTTACTAAGCAGCAAAGTTTTGTGTTTTCTGGACAATACCGGGCTGCATGGCAAATGTTTACAGAGCAAAAGTGAAATGTGCTCGTTGAAAATTATGGTGCAGTTGAAGTTCAGGGCTGGCCAGAGGGTCATCCATTTCTGGGAAAACAACTTTAGCTTCAAGATAGCAACATGTGTGCTGTTCTCTTTTGCTAGCTTCAAGGCACAATATCTGAAATATCTCTGTCAAGAGATAAAGTCAGTCCCGATGGCTGAATCTATAATATAATGATATTTTCTTAAGATAAGGCCAATAATGTTCTAATCGTTATTAGGCATAACATTAGCCCTTTAAGTTTTGCTAACATTATTTTGCAGATTTATATTAATATCGCATTCAAATGCATATGTCACATACAAGTATAATATAATAAATGTATGAAGTATATTCATATTTAAAAATACAAAAAGGTTTTTTTTTCTGTGGACCAGTAGAAAAATATTACATTTGACATTGTAATCTTTTTTATTTTGTTACATTTGTACAAAATCTTTTTTTGACAGCTTTGCTCTTCATAACTTTTTAACTTTTTTAAAAAACTTTTTTTGTACTAATAATCTCAAAGGATTAGAAAGTTGTGTTATTTTTCTTGCCTTAAGGCATCGTAGACCTACCTTTTATGTAAAGTCTGTTGAATTTACATGTGGTAAATTAAATAAAATTTCTTTATAGTATTATGTGCCTGCTATTGTGTAGGCTCCCCATGTGCTGCGAAAACAACTCGGACTGGTCATAGGATCACATGGACTTCAGCAAGTGTCCTTTGGGGACGCGCAACCAAAATCTGACGGTGGGTCTTTTGGGTCCTGTGGGTTGTGGGATGGGAAGCCTCATTAGACTTAGTGCGTCCCGTGGATGCACAGCTGCGCTGGGATCTGGCATTCATTGAGTGTTTGGTCGTTGTTGTGTTACTCAAGCCACACTTTTGTGGTGTGGTGAGGCTTCTGCCACTGGGGAGTGCCGTTGCTATGGGACGTGTTTTGATTGGTCTGCAACAATCTTCACAGTCTTACCCAAAGAGATGGACTGACTGACACTGACTACACCAGCACTGTCATTCTACTTCATGTCATGTGGCTGACACATCCTGTCGGATCAGCTGTGTATATAAAATACTTTCTGTCATGTCATTTTGTCAAACGCTGTGGTGCACTGTGTCATGTTACATAACAATACTGCACCCCTATTATCTATACATTTTCCAGTGAAGTGACACAAGCTGGAGTTTGCCTCATGTTGATACCAGCTGCAGTAATGTGTTAATGAAGTGCTTCTGAGTAGCTCATTACTGTTCATTAGGGTGAGGCAAAAAAAAAAAAAACAGAAAGAAAGAAAACAGTTTCTGACTGTGACGGGCCGACAGCGCTTCAACGTCGCACTTAATTAAATTCCATCTAGTGTTGGAGTAAAGGAGGAGGAAGTAATGCTTGTCAGGAAACATTGCTACTTGACTGTGTCATGGGTTTCTCTGTCGTAGCAGCCTAGTAATGAGACTACACACCCCTGGGGAGCTGATAGATACTTCCTGAGATAGTTTGAGGTCTTTTTTGCTTTCTCACAACCGCTCTCTCCCAGCACACAGATAGTCACCAGAGTGATGTCATGTTCTGATCCTAAGTTTGGGCATTTCAGATGTCCAGACTGGCTCATTTCCTCAGACTTGAAGGCATAGGAAGCTGCTCTAAAAACAAAACTGATTGCACACAACTATTTGTCTCTTGCTTCGCCCCTGGGAATAACTGTTAAAGGAAAATGTGCATTTCTGGGTAAGGTATTTACGATTTTATATAAACAGATATTTTTTTAAAAAGGACAGAAATCAAATATAAAAAAAAAGAAATAAATAAACTGACAACTTTGATTAGAATCAATAAGCATTACAACAAGTTATTGGAGTGGAACAAAAGTAAGACATACAGAAAGTGTGAGTTCCAGGGAAGCTTTAGGGGTAACAAGGAGAGATCATAGTAACATATATGTGCAAGTTATTCCTTCTGTTGGGGCTGTGAGACCTGTGAGGCTGCTGGAGATGGCGTGTGTGTGTAATTATTAAATGATTTTCTTTATTTAATAGTGATAAATAAAGTGAGTTGACCCATAAAGCCCCATAACACATATTCTAAATAAATGAATTATAATTCTCATGTCATTATTGAGAAAAAAAAAGTACGTAAGAATGTTATGTGAATGACCAACAATAATTTATCTAACTAATCTAATAGACAATGATAGCAACATAGATTTGTTGCTATGCTAACCTTTGCCATGTCAGATTGTATTTTCCATCCCTGGCTGTTCCAGTCTGCATGCATGATACTGTCTGCAGGGTGCAGGCATGATACGAACCCCGGGTTGCTCTCTGATGCATCTATACATCTAAAAAAAACCACAGACTGCACCTTTAAACCATGCTTATGTGTAAAATATGTTATATGCTGTATGTACAGATACAGAACAGTGAACCTCTAGTGGCCCCAGTGGAAACCCCGTCCCAGGCACTGTTACTGCCACGCTCATCACATTGAAAGCCCAAACCTCCAACCAAACTGGTTGCGTCAAGTCACGCCATGACAGTTTTATTTGCCTACAAACTGCAAGCTACACTTCCAATGCCAAACTTTACCAGCAGACTCAAACAAACAGACTGGATTAGAAGATGAAGTGAGTCAACCGCTGACTCCTGATGTTGTTTTCATTCAGCTGCCTGTGTTTGGTCTGCAGACTAATCGTTCTTTCAAGGCTGTGAAGATCATGTGCCAGCAAGTCTGGTTACACCCTTCCCGGTTGACTTTCACCCATGATATGAAAAGTATTATCAGCAGGGAAAGAGAATAAATCCAAGGTAACGCTTACACAAACTGCTTTAGCCCTGTGATGCTGCTGAGAAGTGATCTAACTGCTGGTTAACCGTTATGTTTGAAATGGGCACTGCAGATGTCCTGCAATATTCTCATGAAACATGATGACAGATCTTATTTATCTAAAATACACCCTAATGCAATGAAAGAGCAAGTTTCAGCCTCTGTTTCCTGAAACTCTCCCTGGAGCTGTAGATGAAAACACACTGACCTCGATAATATAGTCGTTCCCGTCTTTTCCATGCACGGCCTTCACAGCACAGATGTCTAGGCCCCCAAACATCTCAGCGCAGGAGTCTATCCACATACGATATCTGAAGCACAGGGACGCAAACAGCTGACTGTTTAAAACCCCAATAATCACTACAGATATCATTAAAGGAAGAATGGACTTAACAGCTATAAATGTCAGTAAAGGCTTCCAAGACTTTTGGACAATGAGATAATCAGATTCATGCTTAAAAGTAGTGCCAGTGTATTCAATTGAACACAGATGTCTGAATGATTCAGTGTAACTGTATAAACAGATCTGCATTTTTCCAAGAGAATCTCTGAACCAGCTCACCTGTCAGTCATTGCGATCTGTTCCAACATGGCAGAACCTGTGTTGGCCTTCCAGTTACCAGAAATGGATGTTCTCCTGAAGGGGGGGGGGCACCAGGAAATGAATTCATATTTCTGCAAAAAACAAGCTAAAATGCTCCAGCAACAGTTAATCGCTCCCAACTTTTGCTTGTGTGACTGAAGGAACAAACCTCAAGGGGGAAGCTATCATCAGTTCATCAATGATGACCATTTTAATCCACACCTAGATAATGTTTGTGTAAAAGCCAATCAAAAACACAGTTTAATGGTGAGGGCAGGAAAAAAACACGATGAGATAAGGCTTGGCTACTTTGCCCCCCCGCTCCGATTTCGGTTGAGCAATTGTTCAGATACAGTCTTGAAAGCTAAAAGGTTGAGCACAAATTCTTTGTTGTAATATCCTTGGCTGACAGGAATGTCTCTGGCTTCCAGATGGGTGGAGTTGGGGCATGAGGCCATGAAAATAAAGGCATTAATGCTGAAAACTGCCTGGAATCCAAGAAAAGTGCTACTTTAACATATAATTTGCCATTATTGGTGAAACTGTTTTTTCCATAGATGATGCTTTATGAGAGTTCATTTCCCACTGGCTCCACATGCCTTGCTACCATTAACCTACTAAAACGCTTAAAATTTTTGCTATCAAATTCACCTGCAATGCCACCAACAGCCACCAGAAGTTGGCTGCAGCAAGCCAATAAAAAACACCTTACATGTAAGCTTTGTAGTTGCTGCCGATCTTCTGGATCCTGATATCGTACTTGGACTGGATGTAGGGCTCGGTGGTGGCGTACGTCCCTGCCAGAGCCACCACGCTGGTGATGTCCTGGAAGTCCTGTTGGTTTTCGACTTTAATCTGCAGGAGAGACGCCACTTGTTAGCGGGCAGCTAATTACAAAGGACGCTGCTGAAACTGGCAGCGGCTGCTTTAAAATCCCACAGGAATTTCACACTTGTACACAAGCTGAATAATGAGGGGTCCACGTATGGAAACATTGCCGGGGGCGGCTTTGAAACTACGTCACCTCTTTCCCAGTTATTAAACAGTAGACTGCAGACGCAGACTAAGAGGGAAATGATGCAATGGGAGCCTATCGACACACAACATGTTTATATCATATAATTCAAAGCCATTTTTCAATTTCACCGTGAGATTATTAGGTAACAATGAGGTGTGACAGCGTAAAATACGGAGGAAACAAATATTTTCCTCCAGTGATAATTACCACTGAGGGCCATTTGCAGGAAACTAAGGCTCTCATATATTTTTAGAAGACTTACTCTGATGTTTCTTGTTGAGTGGTATTATTATTGTAATTTATGTTGATACAAAGATTAATGAGGTGTGCTTCCAATGGGAAACTGGGCATCCTAAGAGACAGTCACATCAATCGCCAACGTTATTGTGCGGCTACGAGTTTTCTTGTCTCAGGCATCAAACGAGTCGGTCCAGAGCATCTGCTCACTCATCACCATCCCTCTCACTAGCACCATCACGGAGGAAGCGATGGAAACATTGCGCTTCCGTCATGATAAAACACAAACCAGATAAGGAAAACAGGAGGTTGATTTTTCCTCGGGGGCTTCGTCTTCTGTTTTTCTGTTCTTCAAATAGCACATCTAAAGGCAACCATTTTCCATACCGAAATGGTATGTACCATAAACAAAGTCTGTTTCTGTGTTTACACTGGGGCACTAAGTTTTCCGCAAATGGTAATATATAGAAAGCTTTAGATGATTCTGTGGACTAAACAGTTGCATATCCATTAGTCAAGAAGTCCCTTTATATACATCGATAGGGTTACCTCAATTTATGGTCAACTTTAGTTAACCCTTTATTGACCGGCCCTTCAAATTTACCTGTAAAATGGGCCCGCCGGTGGGCCCATGGTCAATAAAGGGTTAAAAAAACCCAGCCAACATAGTCATACATAGTGTCGAAATGGTTCAGTTTGTTGCTATGGCACTGATATTACTTTTGAAATGTCTGACGATGGGTTAGCCCACACTCCTATTTCTTTGTAATGTGCTTCAAAGAGAGATAAAAGAGGTTCTGGAAAGGCAAGGCACAAGACACTTGTGTCTACATGCAACAATTTGTGAGGTCTTAAGCAACAGTTTAACTGTGTGTTTATGAGAGTTTTACTTTAATGCACTTTCAAATCCCCAAAACTAGTAAAAACTAAGGACAAGTTGTCTGGGTGGAACAAAGAAATCCCAAGGAGATTTTGTTTTGTTTTCAGATGATGCAACCCACCTTCAGAAAACGAACACAAAAAAACGTCAATAGGAAAAGAAATGAGGAAAATCCGAAAAGAGTGACACCAATGACACCAGAACAATAAAAGTAAATTTTAATTTTTTAAAGACGGGTGGGCAGCTTTGATGGTGAATGTGGTCACATAAACAGTGTTGTCACTTTGATGGGTAATTACATAATGAGCATGCTTGTCAAAACCCACATATGTCGCTGACGCTAAATCAGTGAGTTTCTAAAATGAGCTTACAAGGCAGACTATGAAATAGCTTCAAATAAGCCAACAGATTTAAAAAAACATGACTGTATTTTCTTAGAGCATTTCCTTGGGCTCCATATCAGATTTTAGAAAACAACAACACAACTAATGCCTAGTTTGAAACACTTCTACCGCTTGCTGGTCATTAAGGAAATTATGGATTTTGACTGTGTGATGTTAGCTTCTCTGTTAGCTTTAAGCACATTTTATTCCAAGACTTTCGCTAAAATGCACGTACAGGGTGCTTGTGCTTGTTATTAGTGGGTGTACTGTATTAAAAGAATGACCATGTTTAAGACTAGACATGGTTGAGTTAAACTGTGTTTACAGTCATGAACAGCTAATTAGAAAAGACGAAGAAGTAACCAAAATCGTGTTTAACTATTGTTTTCGGTGTTAAAAATGTCTATTCCCTGAGTGGTTGGGGGTTCTTGGAGGTTGCTTGCTGTTGCTAGGTGAAACTGGTCACAAAGCGAGTGCTGCACCAAAAAACTTTTTTTTTTAAATCGCTTTGGTCACTAGCAGACTGCTGTGGTCGCCTGTAGCTTGCAAGGAAGACACAGACATGTCTGCAAACGTTTGCTAACTGACTAACTAAGTGGCAGCCAAACTTGTGAAGCTGTGACACAAACTGGAAACAAAGAACATTCTCCTTCAAAGTTGGTCTCTATTCCGGTTTGCGGTATTGTAGCTAGAAACTGTCTCCCGACCAATTTCACCTTGCGACTGTCATAAACTAGGGCTGTCAATGTTAACACATTAACGCTCGTTAATCCGTTGTCACGATTAACATTTTTAATGCAATTAACCCATCTGGAGCACAGAATGGACAAAGTTTGTACAAACTGCCCGAAATGCGTTGACAGTGACATTTCAGGGATTTTGAGTCAGTCTGCGCTCCAGATGGGTTAATTTCATTAAAAATGTTAATGGATGGATTAATGCGCATTAATGCGTTAACGTTGACAGCCGCATCATAAACCATTTGCAACCAGTCAGGGAATTATTTTCTTGTGCCTTTTTCACCTGACCCGTCAGCATCATATGTCCATAATGCCAGACAAGTTAATATCACATGGTTGGCTGTCATGTCACTGTAAAACCTGAAAAGACACCTTACCGATTAAGATCCAATATAGACATTTTTTAACAGAAAGTAACTCTTCTTCCTCTTTCAAGCAAAACATTGAATCCAACTTTTGCTCATTTCATTACTCATAAGTTTTCCACCATAGTGGGAGCTTATAGCGCCTACTGCTAGCTAGTGTTAGCAAACTTTAGACATTGACATGTAAGTTTTACTTCATATGTGACATGCAGAAATATTATGTAAACACAGCACAACCAAATGACATAAAAAAAACCCAGTCTAATGCAGTAACATTATATTAACTGTGTCTGCTCAGATTAACATTCGCTATCATTAGCATCCAGTTAAACCTGGCCAAGTGAGGCTTCATAGGAAAACCAGGAAACCTAGAGAATGTGCTTTGTAGGTAATAAATTCAGTGCTTCATATATAAAAGAAAATATGCATAGTATGTGTGTGTTGTTTTTTTAAAGAATTCACTAAATAGCTTGTATTTTATTTACTAAGCTTTCTCCTAGTTTGTATTAGAGTTTCCCTAAATTGCTAAAACACCAAATTCCACTCTTTGCCATGAGAACCAACATGCTGAATGTACTGAACGTACATTCTTTTAGGACATAATTTGCAGATATTATTTTACCCTTTTTGCAATACTTTAGATACACTCACATTCATTCAGTTCTCACTGTGATGTACTTGTGTTGCGCAAGGGTAGGCACAGGTGGCAGATTTCAGTGCTTACACATAACAATGAACCATTTTTCACACTTGCTAATGAAGTGATCAGACCAGTGTACGCCACGTCAGGGCGGACAGGCACCATGGTGAGTTGAAGACCGATACCACAAAACAGATAGTAACAAGCTGAGATGCACAAGAGGAAATGTGTGGGGGGAGTTGGTGGATGAGGAAGATGGAAAGGCGGCAGAAGGCAAGAAGAGGAAGACCAACAGTGCATTTCAGATAAAATACAAGCAGCTGTGAAAGATCATGTCCTTGTACTTTAACAGACAATAAGGTAAACAGGACAACCCAACATAAAGAAACTCTGTGCTCACGACACTCAGATTGAAAAACTGGGTTTTGTGTTCACAGATTTCAGAACTGCAACTGTGAAAAACTGTAAAAACACTAAAGGCGCATATCATTAAATAATACAGTCAGTGTTTCTTATAGAAACACGAAAAGACCAGAAGCTAAAATAACAAAATCCACTGACTACAGCAATGTGACTAAAAGAGTACGTCATGGTAGCAAAAGCAGAAGCTGACCACAAGGAACTGGTCCAGTTGTGAGCGGTAGGCACACAAACCTGTCCAGAGACTTACGCAATTCCTCTGAGTAACTAAACAAACTGCAATGATGCAGACAGAAACAGAAGGTAAGCCGGAAAAGGTGAAGCACTGGCAGAGAAATGAAGAGCTGTGCCTGGTGGTGAAACTGGTGGTTAGTGTCCAGATAACATGACATACCACCTTCATTACAGAGGCCTGCTGCTCTAATAGCGTAATGGGAAAGCTGAGTAGAAAGGCTTACTCTCTACTGCTGTTTGTCAAATGAAAAAGGCAAAGTGTGTAATTATATTTTAATATGTAAACTGCAATCAGATAAACATATACAAACATTGCTATTAGTTACAGGTAACAATACCACAGTAATATCAACATGATTTGTCCTTAACTGATGTCATTAATGTGTGTTTTATTAATAGAGACTGCCTATGACAACCCAACAAAACAAAATATGGCAATATTACTTTGAGCTGTAGATTTTCTATTGTTAGCTAATGAACAAAATCGCCATTAAATTCCAGTAAATGTCTGAAATCAGTTACCGAAAGGTCATAAGGTGAACAACCTCAGCAATTATATATTATACAGCATATGCATAATATGTTTGAGAAAATAGCAAAAAAAGAAACAAAATGGCAGCAAAATGTGTAAATGTTGACCTACAGTAAGCTACAAAGGCTTTCAATTTACGGGTTTAAGAGTCCAACCATAAACTGTACATAAAAGATGGATGTCACCAACATGATGTCACCACTCGTTTCTCATTTTACTTTCTAAAGCCTTAAATTGAACTTTTGGCTGCCACCATGTTTCTTTCGTGGAGGCAGACTTGGCCATATTTGAATAAGAAAGTTAAGTGGTCAGTTTTCAACTAATGTTAGCAAGGCTTGGTTAGGCTTGGCAAAATGTATTAATAAATTGTATGTATGCAACAGAGCAACACACACACATTCACCGGCATTTGCTCTTTAACTGATAAAACATGAGAATTTCTCTTACAATAAATGGTTGAGAGGTCCAGTTCACTAACTCTAAATTAGCAGAGGTGAGGCCTAGCAGTGATCAGCTGTGAGTTAAAGCTGTAATGTCCATTAGCTAAAATCTTGGATTCGCTTTCAGAGCCTAGCCTCAAGTGGGCATTCAGTGAACTGCAGTTTTCTAGCACTTCCAAGTTACTATTCAGCCTAAGAGGTTACGGCTTCATTCAAAACCAAGAATATGTCACAAAATATAGACATCTCATCATTTTACAGTCTATATTGTAAAAATACAGTGTTTTTATTGAGACCCACTGTAGCCATTGCATATTCCACTATGAAACTTGGCTAGCTATTTGCCTGTACAAAATAAGCAAGCTAAAGAATAAGCCATTTTTTTATTGTTTCAAAACTCTAATTTTTATGTACAAAACAAAGATTGTTTTATATTTTGTTTGAAAAGTTAGTGTTACTTTTTAAGCATATGTGCCTTAATTTCAGAACAAAAGCACCGTCTTCCTGTTTTCGGTTATAAATTAAGTTATTTTTCTTTTATGTATTAGCAATGGTAAATTCAAAAGTGTAGACTACTACGTGTAGTGTGGTTAAGTTCTACTTTAGTATTATTTATAATCAATATATGAGAGTTGCTGGCACATTCAATTTCTTTTCTCCACCTCGAAGGGTTTTTCTCTCAAAAGCAAATAAAATTACAGTGACCTAAATCCTTTATATTCATTCTCAGAGTTCTGTGAGGTCTGAGGGGCTAAGCAAGATCTTAGTCTGAAAGGACTTTCCAAGTTCCCCATGAGGCTCATGGGAAATTCTATAGCATGTCTGGCTTCTGAACAGGAAACCAAGCCCACAGATGAGGGAAAAAGACATAAAGAAAGTGTCGCTCCTTGTATATTTAAATACGGGAGAAAGGGGAGAGGCTAAATGTGTGAATTATGTCATTGTGTCAAGAGTGTGACTCCATGTCTTGAAATAAATAAATTACATACGCAAAATATCCACAGTTCATTTCTCATTATGTATTTAGCAGAGATGATTAGCATCAGTCCAGTTATTTCTATGCAGCAATCACAGTAAATGGTTGGAAACTGTTAGTCAGGCTATTGTGTAACAAAGCAGTAAAACTGTTACTCCACCAGGTTAACACTTAGATATCAACTTAGTTTGACCCCAGGAACACATTACTCACTTTACAACTTTACTGTAAGAGCAATTTGGCTACTGTGGCCGATTTGAACCCTTACAGAGATGTCTGTAAAAACTAGAACAGACAGCAGTTTAGGCTTCAGACCTCCTGTCTGAACCTCAGACCAACCGAAGCTGTCCAGATAGTATCATGTTTAATTTGCATATATGGAATATAGACAACTTGTATGTGTGTGTGTGTGTGTGTGTGTGTGTGTGTGTGTGAGTCTGACCTGGTAAAAGAGAAAATCTGAGCTACTGAGCAGCTTGTGTGTAAAATAAAAAAAAAAGACATGGATCTTATATTTAATTTAAATTTTATCTCATAGGCGATTTTAGACCCTTTTAAAAATACCGTATTTTAGTATTATTTTCTGGAATTGTCTTCAAATGGTGTATTTTCCTAACTTGTCTATTTTAACAACAGTACAGGACTGAATGACAGCAGGTTTAACTCCAGTGTTGTTGATGTCATGATGTTACAGTGCGCTCACACAGAGGTGTGGCTGGTTTGGTTATCTGCGACATGAGACCTTCGCTGCTGCAGCAGAAAGAAGATGAAGAGGTAATTTAATAACACGAATCAGTGATGCAGATTTAAAACACACTTTAACTGAAATATAGCAAAAGTTCAAACTGTTTGGATAATGTGGGGACTGATTGCTGTAACATATAAAGTGTCAGCTTGTTTTTATTTGTTGTCTAAATATAGTCCAAAATGTTAGCTGATGTAGCTTAGCTTATTAGCTGATTTTAACCTTCTGATCCGCTTGTCTGCTGGGATAACACGAGCCAAGGAGCTGATCTACTTTATTAAGTTTGTTAAAAAATTTCTGTTCCTATTCAGGTTGAAATGGGCTTCAGTTTTTGTTCCAGATCCAGGTGACAGCAGGTCAAAATGATGTTACTATGTCCGGGAGCAGCCGGAATTTAATTTTATTAGTGCTTTAAACTGATATGGACCAGTTTACATGTTTTATTTGCTCATTTAACTTTTGGGTGACTGAATAAAGCCTGACAGAGGAGGATGGAGAGGGAAAAGAAGGGAGAGCCTTGCCTCGGGTTTCATAATTAAAGGCTCCACCCTAAAACGGGTGGATTAGATTGAAATCTCTGATTATTCCCTCTGAAATATTCTTAGACACAAATATAGGTCATCCAACTAATTAGGTTTCTTTTGTAAAGGGTTGATAACATTAGTAAACAGCATTATTCCATTAATATTAATTACAAGGCACAAGATGCATGACATTATGGCTGGGAGCTGAACACCCCCCCCCCCCCCCCCCCCCCCCCCCCCCCCGAAGTGCCCCTATTTCAACACCAAATCCAGGTCGTTTTTGTAATCACAGGGAAATTTTCACACTTCAGCAGGAAGTGTAATATATGCTTGAAGATAAAAGAGTGGATTCATGTACAAATCGTAAAGGAGACTCACCTTTCCCATGCCGGCGTGGGCGTGGCCCATCTTCACAACCACAGGGAAGGATGGACTTGTGACCTGTAAAAAAACAAAAACATAACAGTGGGGTTTCACAATAGCTGTATAATTTAAAACGATCAATACAGTGTCAACGATGCATATATTGATAATATCATAATGTGTAACTGTTCTCTCTGTCTGCCTCTGCACCTCGTTTGCGTCTGACCACCAAGCTCTCACTCTCAGGACTCAACAAAGACAGAAACAAAGTCATTTGTTACCATTACTGCTATAATTGTTTCATAGATACTACAATAACATAGTTATTATACATTATTTTGACCACAATAATTTGATGTGTGATATGATGTGATGTGAAAAGCAGATATCTTCGCACCCAGACATCACGTTAAGGATGTTTTCGCAACTTTTGCTTCACTTACTGCGGCACAACAAACCATGTGAGGAGATTTTGTCTGCTTATTGCAGAAGAAAAAAAGTAAATCCAGGGCGAACGTCTGTGGTGTCGGAGTTCAAACAATACCTGACTACGCGAAGGCGTTTACTGCAGCTCACACTTCAAACTGATTGACTTTAAAGTACTTTAGTACTAGTACTTTAAAACAACAGAACTGAGCAAAGTGCTGCACATTAAAATGAGAGAAGTACGAATGAAGCCATCTCCTGCAAAGGGTCTTGGTGTGATTGTTTTGCACCCGAGTGCAATTACCGTGTTTCCGTCTGCACAAATGACACGAAAAGAAATGAATCCGCTTTTGATTTACGGCCTGAAAATGGTCTAAAAAGCGCAGCAGTGAAAACATCCAAGGACTTGGATGTTACGCCAGTGATAAAGTCAAAGGTCAAATACATATTTTCTTTTTCAGTAGTCTGCTTAATGTTCCATGACCTTTTACACAGTCACTGTAACATAACAATCACATACTGTATCATCACCAAATACAGCTGCTATGCTTCTGGCAGCAGCATTTATGGTTTATGAGAAAAATATTTAGCTCTTTAACATCTGAAATGTATTCTTGTCTAGTTCTACGGATCAACTGAGTGTCATTATTGAAATCTGTCAACACAAACAACAACAACAACTCTGACATATATTTTCTTGCTTTTTTTATGTAAATTCTTGATATAATATATAAGAGTAAGCTCGGGGAGTGTCCTAAAGGCTTGAAAAAGAACAGAACTGCACTTTGCACTCTCCCTTTTTATATATACAGTAAGACAGACGTGTGGTAAACGCCACACTGAGACACAACTCAAAGCAGACAGCTATTTCCTTTGCAACTGTCTTGGATGTATACATCCAGTGTCCAGATCCGTCTTGTAAAATAACGCCCTGGCTCCCGTGCCATTCCTGCTGAACCTAAAGCTGCTCAGTTTAGAAAGGATGAGGAGACAGAAGAATGTGTGGGTTTATTACACAAAACGCCAACGTTCTGGGAAGCTGGAGGGAAGACCACAGCTCAATGGAATGGGTTTGGACAAACCCGACAGACCGCAAACACACTCTTTCTCATAGTTTACGCAACTGAAATGGATGAAATATCAACACATTACTTCAAACGTGGTTTAAACGCCCTTGATCAATTTGCTGATATGATTGTAAACGGGATGCAGTCTGAACAGGGACTTTTCCAGTTTCATGAGCACTTTTCCCACTCTTGCATGAAATAGCTCTCAGGCAGCAACGCCTAGTTAGACGAGAGGTCTGAAGGTCGTTTACAGCAGCTGTAATAGAGAATAACATTATTTGAATTATTCAATTTATAAAAAAACTCAGAAACATACAATTCTATTCAAAGTCAAGTTTTCAATATTCAAAAATATTCAAAAAGCCTTCGTGCATTTTCCATTTTCACAAATGCATCTAGATAAGTACTGTGTACACTGTGCTTATCGATGTGAATACCTGCAGGTGAAGCTTAAATAAACACTGTAAATGAAGATGTTAAGGGCACGGGCACCAGGCCAGATCATACACTGAAATGTAAGACCAGGCCTGCCAGGAGGAAGGATACGCCCAAACAGCTGCTATCATTTGATCCAGGGCCTCCCTGGCAGTCATGTGACTGCACATCCTAACGCTGCTGTCAACTCGTTTCGAGACTTGAACGGACACGGAGCTGCTTGAGGCTGTGAACGCCGCTTCTGCTGACAGGTTTTGACAGTACAGGCCTGTCTGACACACTGCCAAGATAAAGTGTACTCTAACTGACTCCATTATCACTTTACAAGTGCCAGAATAAAGGAGGGAGGCAAGGCTGCAGAATGAGGTTCTCCTTCTAATGTCCAAGTACTTAACTTAACTAGGTATGAAGCATTATGTAAGGGGGGAGGAATATGCAAACTGGAAAAATGTAGATGTAAAAAGTCAAATGTAACACAGCAATACAGTATATAAAAGCCTATATCTGTGCCTTAGAGTCATGGACTGAAATGTAACTATGGTAACAAGGTTTAAGTCATCATCCTCCACAGTTTCATGAAATCAAATCTTGCTTTTGCCTCTTTTTTTTAATAAATAGTTGTGAAATCCATCAATATCGCACAGATTTCAAACTGCCTTCAAAGCATAGGCTGTATATAAAAGATGGATGGTGCCTCCAGGACTGAAAAGTAAAAGTGCTTCTAAACCTGTATTACTTCCAGTCACCTCTTCTGGTTAAAAAAGACGTCTAGCCATAAAAGGTCCAAGGAGCTCAGAAGGAAAGAAACTGGACTTCTTCAGGTTTACATCTAAAAGATAAATAATGTCTCACTTCATTTATGACAACAGTAAACTGTCACGGTCCTGAGTCGTGTGACCCAGTGTTTTGAATTTCCCTGTATTCCGATATTCATTGTTTATGTTTAAGTTCATTTAGTCATCTTAACTCTTCCACGGCATGCATTTTTAATTTCTCTTTGATATTTGGACATATTGGGACCCGATGAATGTAAAAACAAAGAATTACCAGATTTTTTTTTTACCTGATTTTTGTTTCTAAGAAAAATGAGAGCCACATATGAGGATATTCGTTTAACATTTCGATAGAACAGTAGCAGTATAATGTCCTTGTAAGTGGATATCAGGCCCTTGTAGAGCAAAATTGAGTATTTTGGTCTAAATAACCCAAAATGTGATGTCCACATATGTGGACGCCAGGTCCTAGGAGGTTAAGCTCCAGGGTTGCTCAGTTTTAGTTCTTTGTGTATTCGATGCCTTTGTGTCATCACGCCTGTGTTTGTCTCCCTTGTTGGTTTGTGTGTCTTTAACCTGTCATGTGTCATGTCTGCATCCCATTATGTTCCTGTTTTACTTTGAAAGTCGTTTCTATGTTCTATGCTTAGTGTTACTTTTCCCTGCGGTGTCATGATGTCATTCTAGTCAGCTGTTTTCCCCATGTGTTTCCACTTCCCCCGATCACTTCCTGTGTGTATTTAGTCTGTGTTTTCTTTCAGTCTTTGTTTGCATGTCTAGCGACGTCATGTCTCAGAGTTCTTCGTACTGATCAGGTTCATGTTCGGTTTATTTCAGAGTTCCATAGTCACACGTACCTGTTCGGTTTCATGTCCATGTCTCTGGTTTCCCAGGTTAGTTTCAGGTTAGGGTTTGCCCTGTTCGCTCTTGCTTTGTTTTTGTGTTCACAAACGGCTCGCCTTTTGTTTAGAACTCAGTTCCATCTCCTACCGTGTCTGCATTTGGGTCCTACTATTCATTCAAACACACAGTCAGCTCCCACTGACCGTGACATAAACAACTTTCCTTATAGGCTTAAAGTTTATTTTGATAATTTCAATTCTTGTGAGATACAAGATGTTTTTCATTTTTTAAAATTTTGGTTACATTCAGACAAACAGATGACAAAATAATAAAACAGTACATGCTCTGGGGTATGGTTACATCAAGACTGATGTGTTTACGGGTGCAGGAAGGAAATTTAGTTTTTAAGCTTTATTTTGCAGCACTCGCTAAAACTGGCTTTCAGATTAAAATACACCTTACTCTATCCAAGCTAGGTAGCATTTCATTGTCACTCCTCCCATCTAAACATGCTCATGTCCTGCGATGGCAATGGCCATCTTTTATATACAGTCTATGATTGACACCCACATTAAATCCTGCTGATTACAAACCCCATTTGGGAACCTGCTTTATCAATATATGCTATCAAGATCAGTTATCAGAGCTTTATTGTGTGATTTCGAAGAACCTTATTGTGTAAAGCCATGTCACCACTTTAGTTTTGTGCAAAAGTGTTGCATTCCCTAAATTCCACAACAGCACATCTGAGACCATAACATAACTGAAAAGTGTTCGCACTACACTGAGCTGGAATGAATTTCTTGTGGTGTTAAAATTCCACATATGCTTCTATCTGGCCAAGGATCTTTCTGCTTGTCTTGCAAATATACTGCTGCACAACTTAACACCTCCGCATCCTTCAACAAGATTCAACAAGTTGTTCTAATGCATAATTTGTCCTAACTCTCTTAATTAGCAGAAACAGAGCTGACATCTAAATCAGACCTGTGTTTTCTCGTTGTTTTAAAGACTGTGGGAAGTAGGAGAGCAGTCAGGAGTTCCAAACTTGTACAGCGGTTACATGTGTGCGTCACATGACAAATGATAAGATGCCTGAGGTTCAACAAGTGTCTGAGAAGAGCCCAGCAGTAGCAGTAGAGTGTGGGTGTCTATTTATCTTCTGTTCAGGGTGGAAAGGGCTGCAACCACCCACTCTGTCTGGACACGTTGCTTCCAGTCATTCCCATTTGCATGGCGATGACGGCAGACTTGTCAAGATGAGAAGACCACATCCTGTGCTTCCCAACAAACTGACGAGGCCTCGCTATTATCTCTTTGTTTCTTCACTGACCACAAAAACAGCTCAACTGAAATTACAATATCAGCTAGACAAAGATTAAGACTGATCGCCAAAACTATCAAATTTAGACATCCAGGGACTATTTGAAGAGTCATTTGACCAAGGATGTCACTGTGTGTCATCTGTAGGGATAAAGACGGTCTCAATATTTTACATTTCAAATCTTGCATTACATGCTTTTGGCAGGTTGATGCATAATACTTGGATTTCAACTTAAAAAGAAAAACGTGTGCTGAATTTACACAAAGCCCATGCTAGTGGCTGACCCGGTTTATAATATTTAAACTTGCTCTAGTTCTGCATTAACACCTTAATAAAATTAGACGTCAGTGGGGCTCCTGTGCTGCTGTGTTCAGGTCCAACAACTGCTAAAGCTATACTAAAACAGCTAATAAATGCAGAACAGCAGTAACTCTTCCAGAAATGTCTGTAACAAGGAAAGAAGTCTGGAATACACTCACTGGATAGAGCTTGCTTCCGCGTTTTGTTTAGAACTGTTTTAATTCGTCAAATCAGAGATCCAGCAAGGCCGGAAACACTCCTCACAGATTCTTGTCTATGTTGACATGCCAGCGTCACACAGTTGCTGCAGATTTGTCTCCTGGAATCTCCTGTTTCAGCACATCTGAAAGGTTCTTAATTGGTTGGAGTACAGTGAACTCATTGTCCTGTTCAAGCTGTTTCGAATGATTTGATCTTATGGCATGGTGTGTTATCCTGCTGAAAGCAGCCATTAGAACATGTGTGTTCATAAAGAGATGATAAAGGGTCAGGAACAGTCCTTAGGTGTGCTGTGGTGTTTAAACGATACTTAGTTGGTGCTATGGGGGCCTAAAGTGAGCCAAGAAAGCATCCACACCACTACAACACCAGCCTGAACTGTTGATATAAGCAAGGATGGATCTGTGATGGATCTGTGTTCATGATGTTTGAGCCAAATTGTCGTGAGTGACAGGTGTGGCACCTGATGCGGCGGTCTTCTGCTGCAGTAGTCCACCTGCTTCAAGGTTCCACATGTTGTGCCATCAAAGATGCTTCTGCATACCTTTACAGCAATAGTAGCTACAGAAGTCTAAGTCAAACTAACTTAGCTGTGCCATAGCTTCCCTACACTTAAAACCTAACACAGCATTTAAATCCATATATATTCTTTATTTTCAGTTTTGGTCTCCCCTCTGGCTTCTTGTTATCAAAGCTATTGTGCAGCGTTTCATTAGCAAAGCGGTTGAGCAGGATAAAAGCTCTGTGAGCAAGCAAGGTCAACGACTGCCAGTTAGCTTGCTCACTAACAGGACTAGAAGTCATATTTGTGAGCTTAAGTCATGTCTGTTTTGTCGTGTTAAAAGTCTCTAAATAAAACACATTTAATGACACTTGGGTTTAAAATTTAAAAGGTTTGGAAAGCAGAATTGAAATTCTTTGCAAAGCACTGTCTCATTTCTATTTGAGAGCTGGAGTTAAAACTTTAAATGTATTCTGAAGATTTCAGCTATAAAAAGGAGCGACTGGTTTAAACTGTGGCGGTAAGCTTTTCTTCAGACATAAGGGAGTCTATTTTATAAGAAAAGTCTTTACTTGACAGTGATTGATATTTTTAAGGAGAGAGTATGACAAAACAAGTTTCCGTCTTCGAAAAGAAAAAACCTCGGTGGCCGTCAGCGTCTCGGAGCTGTCCGATGTGGAAATGTTGGTCTAAAACTTCAGCTTCACCATTCAGCCTTTTGTTCCCAGCAGTCTGTAAAAGGCATCCAGTGTGGTAAAGATGTTAAGAAGTCACATGCTAAAAAAGCTAATTATACGGTGGGTGATTTTACCAGTCTAGGTCCTTCTTTGGGAACACACAGGCTCCCCTCGAGTTACAGTAAAAGTGGCAGACGATCGGAGGTGGCACATGGTAGAAATACTTCAGGGAAACCCATCCGCCGACCTCACCGCCCCCTCCGCATAGCTGTATGCAAAGCTTGTGTGAGTCAGCCGGGACTGTTCCTCAGGTTGGTGTCTGAGGTGAATCATGCCTTCCTAACTTCAAAACAAATCCATGTGACATGTTGAACGCTTCCATCTGTGACTGGAGGGCAGGTCTGTATCCAGTGGAAACATATTCATTCGTCCCAGCGAAGTGACAAATTCGAACTGGCAAATCAATCTCAGGATTAATCACAAATAAATGCCGGCAAGTTTTCAGCTTTCAGAATCAACACAACACAAAAAGATGCTGAAAAGCCTTATAAAATCATTTCATCCATTGCTAATGCCAAAACTATTTATTATAGCAGCAGCAAGTCAACTTCTTTATTCAACCAACCCACCAACAGTTGTCTTCTGCGCCACAGTGAATTACTTGCGGTCTGTCAGTATGACACACAAACACACACAGACACACACAACACAATGAAAACCTTGCAGAGAAGGGTTCAGTTGCTCGAGTTGCAGCGGGAGTTAAACCTCTCACTAGGGGCTCATGCATTATAAAGGAAAACACATGGTGCATCCATCCTGCATTTATGATGTCTTAATTTTTATTATGGCCACTCAAAGCTGCCACATCAAGGAGAAGACATGAGGCATGATGGTTTAGGCAGACGACGAGAGCAGGGGGGACCCCGACCCAGAATCCTTTTCAAGAGTCTGACCGCAACGAGACCAAAGACAGTTCGCCCACATCAAAACTCTGCCTGGGGACTAAGTGAGCCTCAAGAGGCCAGTAACGTTTATCACGCAGGTCCCTGCTAAGTTACTGACTGAATTCATACACCTGACAGGAATGGAAGCCTTTGAAACTGCTCTGTGTAAACCTGTGTGTTTTAACTGAAAGCAGGAGCGTAAATTTGCTTTGGAGCAATATTAAGTGGATAGGTGGCCAGTGCAAATAAACATTTATTAGACCAGAACCCTGCAGGGATGACATAAGGTGCTTTAAACGACGATGGTGGGTACAAGTCTAGATTTTAATCATCTGGTAAGACCAGGGGTTGAATCCAAATGCATACAATTTAGAGAATCAAGGGTTATTTATATTATGGCTACAGGTGAACCAACTTTTTACAGTTATAAAGAGCAGCATCTAATAAGTGAATTAGAGCTCGTACTCAGTTTGAGTGATGAACTTTATTGTCACTTTAAGATATTTGTTTTTGCCCTCTGAAAGTATTTCAGAAGTTGTACTTGATCTTTGTTTAGTTAACATTTTTCATTAAGCCGTGTCTCTACTTTAAAACTCTTTTGTTTGTAAGTAGAGATAAATGGTTCAGCACACCGTGTTAGGGTGTAAAATGTAATTTTTAGGTGTTAAACAAGTCACAAAGTGTTCATTTACTTAAGAGGACACAGAATTTTGTTACCACTGTAAACAGCCTCTTTGCTAAGTTAAGCTAACCTACAGGTTTTAGCTACATATTTAAAGCGGATAGACAGAAAATGACTAAAATGTTAAACTGTTCATATCTGCTGTTCAAAATAATGTCAACAGGTCCTTGTCTGGTATCATTTCTTAGTGAAACTGTCCCTGTTTGTTACAAATACTTTTTACAACGAGGACGTTCAAACTTAAAGTCCTAATTTGTATCTAAGACCTCCTAAAATTTGCTTCAAGTACTTGGAACAGCAGTCAGCCATTTTCCTCACTCAGACTATAAACCTTCAGAACAAATTTTACACATGCCCCCAAACCAAGAGTGACATAATCATGACACATGCAGTAGTTCCAGGATCCATCACTAGAGCAGACTTCAAAAAGTTGTCATAGCAACTTCCTGGACAAACATCCGCCCAAAACTGTGGCAGATGTCCATTGTGTTAAAGTGTGTACAGTAAAAGCCATTTAATGCAGTGTGGTAATTATTGTTGTGGAATTTAAACTCATCTGGCTTCCATTAGGGTCTGTCCTGGTGTATTTCCATGAAGGAGGCAGCTGTCTGGAAAACAATCCCGAGGATAGAAGTTTCCGGGGTGGATGCTTCCTAGCACTAAAGTGCTGATGGAGTAGTGATGGAAATGGCCGGTGGTGTCTTCTGGTGGTCGAGCCACCTGCTTTGTCATCATAGGCAAGTGTTTAAGGACAGGAAGAAATGTTTGCTGTGGGCTCTTTCTCAAGATAAAGGCCTTCAACTCCATGCAAAAGTTATGAAATATTTAGAGCTGACAGAGTAGTCCTTTAGATAAAAAGATATATTTGATCCCACATTTGTAGCAATCAATGGGAAGCCACAAAAACTGTAAGAATGAATGCACTCATTTGTTTTAAATTAATTTACATTTACTAAACCAGTAAACCTGAATCTAAAAAGTTACTATTACACTGAAAGGCAATGAAGTTCACTTCTGTCCGTGATTTTTTTCCGAAGTGGAAAAAAAATCACGCTGGATATCTAAACTGATTTGAATTGGATCTATGAAAGGATGCCACATCATTTGATGGAAAAGAAAAGAATCAACCTACAGTGGGCTGAATTCAAAGACACCCCGGGAATTAAAAACGTGGGACACTAGTCCAATTTGCTAAAATGTCATTGCAGTAACTCAAAATAGTGAGAAGTAGTTTTTATTGCCCCCATGTGCTTGTATGCATGTTTCTTGGGATGGGATGACAGATAGCGTCCTGTGAGATTTCCTCCCAGATCTGGAACAGGGCATCACCGGTAAATGGTAAATGGGATGGTTCTTATATAGCACTTTTGCACTCTATGAGCACTCAAAGCGCTTTACACAATTTGCCTCATACACCCATTCACACAAGCACTTTGTTTTATGCAAGCGCTTTCTAGCTAAAATTCACACACAATTATACTCCAATGGACGTATGAGAGCAACTGGGGGTTAGTATCTTGCCCAAGGATATTTGGCATGCAGACTGAAGGAGACAGGCATCCAATTAGTAGCTGACCTGCTCTACCAACTGAGCTAAAGTCACCCCAAGGTACAACTTAGGTACAACCTGGCAGCGATGGATGGAGCAAGGTCAAGGTCAAGGTCAAATTTATTTATATAGCACATTTCAAACAGCCAATGCTGCACAAAGTGCTTAACAATATAAAAATGGCATTGAAAAGCAACAATGTAATACAATAATAACAATAAAAAACAATAATAGGACAATAAAAGAATTAAAACAATAACTAAAACTGATTCAAATAAGACCAAAATGCTTGGATCATAGTGTGTTAAAAGCCAGGGCATAAAAATGTGTCTTTAGTAAAGATTTAAATTGCTCAAGTGTTTGTGCAGATCTAATATTTAAGGGGAGACTATTCCAGAGTCTGGGACCTGCCACAGAGAAGGATCTATCACCACGGGATTTGAGATAAGTCCGTGGGATGGACAGCATTAATTTTGAGCTAGACCTCATGGTCTTTCCTGGAGCATAGGCAGAGAGGAGCTCAGACAGGTAAGGAGGGGCTCGGGCATTAAGTGACTTAAAAACAAAAAGTAAAACTTTAAATTGGATCCTGTAGGAGACAGGAAGCCAGTGTAAAGAAGCTAAAACTGGGGTTATATGCTCTCTCCGTTTGGTACCAGTTAGCAGGCGAGCAGCTGCATTTTGAACCATCTGAAGACGATGGATGGTGGCCTGATCTAGACCATAATACAATGAATTGCAGTAGTCTAATCTGCAAGTAAGGAAAAGGTGAATAACACGCTCAAAGACGTTAGCCGGGAGGTATGGCTTTACCTTGGCTAGCTGTCTTAGCTGAAAAAAGCAGGACTGAACTACTGCACTCACCTGCTTATTCAATTTAAAAGAACCATCAATGTAGACACCGAGGTTTTTTACATGTGTTTTACAATACGAGGAAAGGGGGCACAGAGTGCTGTCGATATGATTAAAGGTGCCAAAAATGACAACCTCAGTTTTATTTTCATTTAGCTTTAAAAAATTTAATGACAACCACTGTTTGAGCAAAACATAATTTCTCAGAAGTGTTTTATTGATGAACTTTTAGAAACTTATAAATGGTGAAAGGTATTTTAGAAAAGAAAAAGGGGAAAATCAAACAAAATCTAACTCGTTTGGAGTGTGTCCTTTAAAACCTCTTCTTTTGGATGGCTCAGTCTTTCTGTGGTTAGTCATGAACCATACCCTGGTGAGACCAGAGGGTGTGTGTTTTGTTGTTCATAGCTGTACAAACCAGAGCAGGAGGCAAGTCATCCTACATTTAGTTTTATGACTGGAATCCCCCCTTAATCCAGACCGGAGACTCTACACAAACATTTATGCACAGCATGGAAACACAGTCACATTATGCAAGTATTTTTTCTAGCTGTTAAGATATTCACAAAGGTGTTTAGATAGCTTGCAATAACAGTGTTTTGATTAAACTGGCAGAGAGGATCTCTACCCGTTATCTTAGTCATCTCACAAACACTCAACCTTCTGGTGTGTTTGCTCATCTCGGTTCTACCACAGTTGTTCATTACATTTGACGCAGGTTCATTTCAATACTTCTATCAGATTATGTAAGATTAGAAGGTTAGGGTATGCTACACAACATTATATTTCCTCACTGCATAGTTAAAATCTGACCTAAATGTGAATGTGTATTTAAAAACAACATTCAAGAAAGAACGATCATGTTATTGCTCACAGTTTTCATCGTTTGTAGACATCGAGTTTGTGATAAACTGTTGCATGCAGATTAAAGGTGTTACAAGGGACAAACGACTCTGTATTGAAAAGTTACCCAATAACATTTTTTGTGGTTTTGTGGCTAATGAAACAGATATTCAGCTTCTTTACGAAATAAAAAAAAAACAAAAAACAAACTTACTCCCCTCCGTGAATCGCTACCTTATCATGGTGGAGGGGTTTGTGTGTACCAGGGATCCCAGGGGCTATGTTGTCCCGGAGCTTTTGCCCCCTGGTAGGGTCTCCCATGGCAAATTGGTCCTGGGTGAGGGACCAGACAACGAGCGATTCAGATGACCCTTATGAGAATATCACCGAGGGAACAGTTTACCCTGTCCGGGATAGGGTTACCGGGGCCCCGCCTGGGGAGGTTGCCCGAGGGTGAGCGTCTGGTGGCCGGGCCTTAGTCCATGGGGCTCGGCTAGGCACAGCCCAAAAAGGGGACATGGGCCCATCCTCCTGCAGGCCCACCACCCGCAGGAGGCACAGTAGGGGTCGGGTGCATTGTGTGCCAGGCGGCGGCCAGGAGCAGAGGCCCTGGCGGTCTGATACCTGGCTACCAAGACTGGCCGGGAGGAGGCCCCGGGGCAGACCCAGGACACGCTGGAGAGATTATATCTCTCGGCTGGCCTGGGAACACCTTGGTGTTCTCCCGGACAAGCTAGAGGAGGTGGCTGGGGAGAGGGAGGTCTGGGCCTCTCTGCTTGGCCTGCTGCCCCCGCGACCCAGCCCCAGATAAGCGGAAGAAGATGGATGGATGGACAAAAACTGACTGACTGTTTGGTGATTTCCTGGATTTTTTCTTTACTTTTCAAATCTGGAAATAAAAAAACAAACAAAAAAAAACCACCAACAAAACGTATCTGAATTCCTGGGCTAATTTACTGCTAAGCAAAAACGTTTGAAGGCGAAAAAGCTAAAAAGCTAAATGACATGAAACTAAATGGTGTGAAAGAGTGTTTGCCCTCTTCCTGATTTCCTATTTTTTTGCATGTTTGTCACAGTTAAATGTTTCAGATCATCGAACAAATTTAAATATTAGACAAAGATAACACAAGAAAACACAAAATGCAGTATCTAAATGAAAGTGTTTATTATTAAGGGGGGAAAAAAATCCAAACCTAGAAGGGCCCTGTGTGAAAAATTGATTGACCCCTAAACCTAATAACTGGTTGAGCCACCCTTCGCAGCAACAACTGCAGTCAAGCGTTTTTTGATAACTGGCAATGAGTCTTTTACATCACTATTCTTTGCAGAATTGTTGTAATTGAGCCACATTGGAGGGTTTTTGAGCATGAACCGCCGGTGTCCTGCAAGTTTTAGATATTACCCTGGGTCAACACACCTGAATCACATGATTAGTTCATTACCAAGCCTCTGGAGAACTTCGGGACATGTTGAGGAGGTAATTTAGCCATTTAAATCAGCTGTGTTGGCTCAAGGACACATCTAAAACCTGCAGGACACCAGCCCTCGAGGCCTGGAGTTAACCACCCCTGCCACAGCATCTAGATCGGATTGAGGTCAGGACTTTTACTAGGCCACTCCAAAGTCTTTATTTTGTTTTTCTTAAGCCATTGAGAGGTGGACCTGCCGGTGTGTGTTTTGGATCACTGTCCCGCCGCACAACCCAAGAGCTCTTGGAGTAATTTTGGTCGGTTGGTTGCTCCTGGGAAGCTTCACCACTGTTCCAAGTTTTCTCGATTTGTAAATAATGGTTCAGTGTGGTTCAATGGAGTCCCAAAGCCTTGGGCCTTAAGCCTTTCCAGACTGACAGATGCCAGTAACTTTGTTTCTCAGTGGTTCTTTTAGATCATGGTATGATGTGTTGCTTTTTGAGATATTTAGCCTGTTTCACCTTGTCACACAGGTTCTAATTAAGTGATTTCTTGATTCAACAGGGCTGCCAATAATCAGACCTGATTGTGTTTAGTGAAACTGAACTCAGCTTTCCAAAAAATTTGGTTAATCACAACTAATTTATGATTTAAGAAGATGGGCAATTACTTTTTCACACAGGACCGGGAAGGTTTGGATAACTTTTCTCCCTTAAATCCCTGAAATTATGGTTTAAAAACTGCATTTTGTATTTACTCGGGTTATCTTTGTCTAATGTTAAAATTTGTTTGATGATCTGAAACATGCAAGTGTGACAAATATGCAAAAAAATAGGAAATCAGGAAGGGGGCAAACACTTTTCACACCACTGTAGTTGATTATCATCAAATGTATTCTGGTTCAAATCCAAATTTGCACTTATTATTCCTGAATGCTTTCTATGACTGAAATGTATTTAGGAGACTTCAACAGCTTGATTGCTTTCAAATGTAGATCAATTCCAGCTCATTTATCAGTACTGCTGCAGTGTTTTGCAGAGTACCGCCCTTTCCCGCTGCTTGCACAGCTGGTATGAATACAGATTAGCTTTGCCACATCCAGCTGTTCCAAACCATCTTCCTCCTTGATGTTCTCCTTCTCTCCTCCCCGTGTACCATGTCTTAATTAAAAACAGTAGCAGTGCTGACATTTGGGCCGAGCCCTGGTATGCACGCTGCACATGGCTGCCTTCCCTCCTCCACTGTCCAAAAAGTTGCTTATTCCTCCTGTCAAACACCCCTAACTTTAACATTTAAATGTGTACAAATGGATCAGTTCTACACAAAAATGGACTTTTCAACGAGGGAATGATGGGAGAAGCTACCCTTTGAGGCCATTAGCTGTTTTTATGTACCACGCTGTTAACATGGGAATATATAGACCATAGACTTTACATGAAAGATGGACAAAGCCACCGTGAAATTACCCATTGGTTTTGGCTTCGCCATGTTGGTTTTTTATAGCCAGAAGTAGAAGTAGCAGAATGAGAGGGAGCTAAATTGTCAGCTAACACTGGCAAGCTCGGTAAGCAGATTGCATCTGGAAGCTGCACAGGTATTATAGACAGAGTCACATTAATAAAATCCCTGAGACAGAAGACTAATAAAAGCCTAGAACTTATTCAGTGAAACTGAAGTATGATCTCAGATGGTTTGTGCCACAAAGTAAGTCATATTATTTGAAAATGAAAATGCTCCAACTGCACAAACACGGTGAACATGTCTAGTTCAGTTACTCCAGTTAGCTGAGGGGAGGTCTAGCAGACACCGACTGGCTACAGCTGCCTATGACAGGACACCTGTCAATCAAATCACACCATGCAGGCTTTCTCACTTCATTACTGATTGTCCTAATAACCTCTACAGATGAATGGGATCATGTGAAGCTTGAATTTTCTAATTCTCATAGAAATGACAACTAATAAAAGGGTCGTGAGCCTGCCTATGCATAGGCCCCAGATTTGTCTCTCTTGGGTCTAGACCGGAGTTGTTGGGGGTGAAGCAAATTGAATACATTTATGTTTGAAAAGTTTAAGTTCCCACTCTGCCTTTTGCTCCGTTTGAATAAACACTTGATCCCAGCATTGAGGGATTTAATTCATGCCTTGGCGAGCTGTAATTTTCTTCACAAAGTTGCACGAAACTGTAGCAAACCATGAAGTTAAAGCCCAGTGTAAACGCAGTTAAAGAAACACTCTATGCAGACTCTTGACATCTGCTTTATGTCCCAAATATCATAAATGAAACTGCATATTTAAAACATCCTCCTTTGTTTTAATGTTTTTTCTGTGGGAACAGGAAATTGGAGCAGGATATAGTACAGGAAGGAATTATTCAAAAAGAGACTGCAAGGACGTTTTCTTGGAAGAATCACGTGGTCCGAGATGAGTAGAGGCAGCTGAGCGGCTTTCACGGACAGTACCAACTGCCAGCAGTGTGTCACTGTGACCTTTGAACTCTCGAAGTGTGCGGAGACACGGGCAGGGGAAAATACATTTGACGTCACGAGAGAACATTTTGTATTTGTGCGCTGTCGCGTTACTCACAGGTGCAGGTTTGGATCGGCGATTGTTTTTGCCAGCATCACTGAGCTGAAAGGTTTGACTGAATGATTCCATTCACTCCATGCATCATAACGCACCGAGGCCAAATCTGCACACAGCCATTTCATTTCTGCTCCATCTTTTCCGAGACCTAATACTGCCGGAGCCCCTGGAAACTGGGAAAGAAGCATCGCTTTTCCTTTAGAGTGAAAGGAATGTGGCACAGTGTTGATGACTTTTGCAGGACTGGCTCACCCAGGACCCGTCTGTCCTTTTTCTTCAGGAGCAGGAATGTAGGTTAGTGAATTGATTATCACTAATAAGGCCTGTCCAGGTCCCTATTACAGCACAACCGCAGAGGAGCTGGACCTAAATAGCTGCACTCAAGTGGAGTCTGGACATGTACTTAACACTGAGTTTCAAACAAATCTCTGTTTATTTAAAATGAATAGACTGGACTGCAGTAGTGGCTGTGTCCTGTTATTAAAATATATTGGCTAACCATCTGTAATGTCAACCACGTGTGAGATCGCTCAGATATTACAAGGAACTCATTGATAGCAGTTTTTGTCAGTCAGTGTTTTCAAAGATGGGACCAACAGGCATTTAAAGAGTTTTGGCCAAGCCTACGCTCTTTGTGCTAGAGGTACACCTTCTGTCTGATGTAAATGTTGCCATCAGTGAGTGTAAGCGAGGCTCTATGTGTGTGTTCACATACCATCCAATTTGCTGTGGTGACTATACTACAAACCAGCTACACATACTTATTCCAAATGGACTAGAAAGTAGTCAGCAGCTGTCTGCGTGTGCTTCTATGTGGTAAGCCTTGCGACATCATTGTGGATGTGATGGCGCTACAGCACTATTTTAAAATATTTATCATTTCCGTTAAGCAACTATTAGTTTGTGGCAAAAAGCAATCTTCAATTCTGAAAATGTAGCCAGTACAGGAGTGCCTGTACAGCATTTCCTTTACTGTCCACACGAGGCTGGCTCTAAAAGCAAGTCCATCCCTTTTTATATCGTGGTACAAGGTGGACCAGGACGAGCATTGACAGAGCCCTACAAAATGACCTCCAGCAGGCCACTGGTGTGAATGTGTCCGACCAAACAATCGTCTTCTGGTTGGGCCTGTGCTCACTGCCCAGCACCATAGCATAGAGCACCAGAATTGGCAGCACTGTGCTTTTCACAAATGAAAGCAGGTTCACGCTGAGCACATGTGACAGATGTGAAAGGGTCTAGAGCAGCTGTGGACGATCTTATGCTGCCTGTAACGTCGTTCGTCAGGACTGGTTTAGTGGTGGGTCAGTGATGGTCTGGAGAGGCATAACGATGGAGGAACACAAGGGTGAATGACAATGCCCGGTTTCATGTGGTGATAGTATGTACGCAGCTCCTGGAGGATGAAGGAGTCGATACCAATGTCTGACTCCCGCATCCACCTAACCTAAATCCAATAGTACACCTCAGAAACATCATGGTTCAGTCTAACGCTGCCAGGTTTTACCTCAGACTGTCCAGGAGCTCAGTGATGCCCTGGTCCAGATCAGGGAGGAGAGCTTAGGAGACCTTTTTGAGTTTCATTTTTTCACTTTTTGAATTAAGCTCTCTGTAGATAGATCATTTTCATTCCAATGAAATGATGTGTCATCCTTTGGTGCCTAATACATTACTCAGTCCAAATCAGTATAAATATCCAGCATTCTTTTGTCCCATTGAGATGTGACAGTTTTTCAAAGTAATGCTTTAACTTGTTTAAGCAGTGTATATATTACAATGTGCCAGAGAACATTAAAAGGTTCTGTAGAGCTGGGGGAGGGGGGGGATGATTTTCTGCGGCTTAATTATGCTAATGACATATTCACTCACATGTTGATTTGGCCTCTTGTTATGCAACAACATTTAGGAGAGAGAGGAGGCCTGAATTAGTAAGAAAAGGGTACGTTTGAGTTACAGAGCAGGTAAGAATAAACAGAGCAGATTCAGGGTAACATGACCTCCTGATACTGCTTGAAAAAAGCAGCAATCCACAGGAATGATAAACTGTGGAATTTTCCACTTCCCACCAAGTCCATGAAATTAAACTTTTCTATAAATATAATCTCGTCCACAAGGTTACATGATTCTTAAAACAGTAACTCATCAACTGTCTCAGTTTCCTGTTCTGTTAAACATTATGGAAAATTTCAAACGCCTGAATTACATACAGTATGCTCAGACAGATGGAAAAAAAAGTGGCAGGGGAATCCTGATACTGTGATGTCATGTTTCTAAGTTTAACCCTGCCTGAGCACCCTCCGCCCTCCCAGTGTGTGATGTCAGCATCCTGCGAACCCCATAGACACCCTTAACCTCTGACCTGACGATGACTCACTTGACCATCTTCCCTAAATTAACTTTCCCTCTCCCCCTCCCACATGCACCTTCCCACTGTTGTTCGGGTTTCTGGGAAAAGCTGTTTTTTTGGTTGTTTTTTTTACAGTTTCTGATCATAAGAAACCATTTACCATTTGCCAGATGAACTCTGTTTGAAGCAGTTAATAAAGAACACCATTATACTTGCTAAAGAATGCCACGCTTGTTTAGAGGAAAGCAATATGACTAAACGCACGTACCTGTTTGGGCTTCTTACTCAAATAGGTAAATGATTCTCAGAAATGCAGGTTATTTTTGTCTGCTTTCCCAGAAATCAACTGAAATTAAAACAGGTGACCAATAACGTAAATACTGGTTTCCTTGGGTGTTTCTTCTTAAATTTTACCAGTGACAAGGAGAGTGGTATACTTTATTCAGCTCAGATATGTTGACTACAAGCTTAACCTTATCACGAAGGTTTCTTTTGCTAGTCAGCTACGTGTCAGTAGCTGGCAATGGGGCATTTGGATCTTACTAACAGTTTTGAGCTAACTAATGAGCAGAATACAGACTAAATTTTCTATAATCTGAAAAATAACTTGGAAACCCCCCCTAACTATCACTTCAAGGTAATAGTGTTATATTTATAGTAGTGCTGTCAATGTTAAGTCGTTAATACGGCATTACTGCGTTAGCTAAACGCGTTAACGCAGTCATCACGATTAACGCGATTAAAACCCACTCAACCCGTGTGGAGCGCAGAATGGACAAACTTCAGACAAACTGCCCAAAATGCGTTGACAGAGACATTCCAGCGATTTTGAGACAGTGTACGCTCCAGATTAGTACATTTTTAATTGCATTAGTAGTGATGATGGCGTTAACACCTCTGAGCTGCATTAACACCTAATAACCCCTCACACGAACTAATCTGCGTTAAGTCAATTGACAATTTTGACGCGTTAATGTGTTAATGTTGACAACACTAATTTATAGACTATTTGGGGACAGCAATCATGCTAACATATCAAAGAGCAGTTCTTAGTTCTTGTCTTTCTAATAAATGTGAGTAAAACTGTTCTTTGAGGTGTGTTTGTTTTTCACCTACACTTACACCTGAGTCATCTAAACGACATCAATCAAAATGACATCATACTTTAAAATAGATCACGCCATTTTATTAAACTTCCTTAAAATACATTTGCAGAGTAAATTCAGGGACGTTTTAGCTCATAGGAAATGTTAATATGAATGTTACTCTATTGCACTGTACAGTGATGCAGGCAAAACACTTATGAATAGAAACAGAATTTAAGATAAAATTATGCAAAAGTGGAAAACTTGACTTTCTTGTTGTAGGACGTTGCTAGGAGTTGCTTGGCCATGAAAACTTATGTTACGAAGCTCTCAGTGCAAAGTTTTCGTGCTGATTTTAATCCCAGAGGACGTTTGGAACTCTGCAGTTGCTGAGTTAGCAAAGAGTTGGTGGCTACGCTTTAGCACACAGAGACGCCGCTCTGTAAGATTTTGTGGCTGAGTTCCTAAACCTCGTAGTTCTTTCAGTGATGGCGTCCTACCATGCTTAAATTCACTGAGCACTGTTTTGGGGTGGCTGTGGCTCAGGACAAAGACCTGTACCTGCTGCTAAGTTCATCAACACCAAAGCAGCTTAAACTGATTAACAACGCTTCCAAAACTTAACTGACCAGATCAATATCCTGAAAGTTTAACTGAGTTGATGATAAACTCTGATTAAAGTGTTCCTTTCATTTTTTTGAGGAGTGTAATAACATTATGAGCCACTAAAAAAATGATGATAACCATGCAGTGAGCAGCATAGTTTATGTTGTTATTATGTATCATCTTTTAAAAGCCTGATAATCTATTTTCATGTTTTCTTAAAAATATATACATATATATTTTTCTCCCGGAGGCCTTTTCATATTGTAAGATTTGCCAGTTAAGTCAAATTTTTAAAAAAATCTTTTAACATTTTTTTTTAATTTACATAAATACAGTGGAACCCCGACTTACGAAATTAATTCATTCCAGAGGGTCTTTCGTAAGTCAAAATTTTCGGAAGTCGAAGAACCTTTTTCCATCGCCTTTTGAGTGAGGAGATGCTGGCTGAAGACGAAGTTCTTGGTGGAGGAGGAGGTGGCGGAGGTTGAAGAAAGCATACGTATGCATGCATACATATGTACGTGTACATGTACATAACATTATGGAATTTAATTTAATTTTTTTTAAATTTTCTATTTTATCTATTTCGTTACGCGGGCAGAAATATTGCCGTTAAGTGCCTTCGTAACTTGAATTTTTCATTAAATGGGGTCTTCGTAAGCCGGGGTTCCACTGTATGTCACAGATTAATGTGATGATGGACTAGTTTGAGGCCACCTAACAGATTTTTTTATTTTTTTCCCTGTTCTCAGCACTGAATCCGGCTTCGGCATTCTCTCAACCTTAAGGAATTTGTCAAAGCTATTTCCATGCTGTCATATGCGCATGTTTATGGTTAGGCCTGGTGTCTCATTGTCTCATGCCGTAATACAACATAGTCATTTTGTGGGGTTTCCTGACCGCACACACACCAAATATGTACAGTACAGTACAGCAGGGGAGCCTGCGTCTGAGCAGCGAGTGCTGCGGTTGCATTTGGCCCGCCTGAGTAGGAAGTTACTGACCGTTCATCATATTTTATTGTAGGGGGAGTCCCATTGTGAGCAGGATCATGGGTCAGGGCCATGTTTGTGTTTTTTCTTCTGATGTCTTAACTACACATCAAATGACAGACATGCTGGAGTTGGTAACCAGTGAGCATCTGCTCAAATATTCAGTGACGTTAACATGCTGAGTAGCTCAACATCAGGCCGTCATGTCATTTTTTAAAATTCAGCTGCAACAGTGGGGAAGTGAACAGCCACCAATATCAAACTTGTACAGACTGGTTTCAGATAGCAAGCCCTGAGCTCATTTCCAACTATTCAAACTCTATTGTTCAGATAAAAGCAACTGTGATAGCTAAGGTTATCTAGTAACGTCATTCCATACCAGAGAAACAATGACATCACTTGTGCCCTTACAGCCATTTCTTGGTTTACTCTACTTTCCTAGACACTTAGAAACAGAGACAGAATAACTGGCTTGCACTTCCTTTATTTGGAACAATATCAGGCAAGCAAGGTCACAGTCTAAGTCCACTACTCCTTTATGTTCAGACAAATGCTCTTTCCCTTCTGGCACCAAAAAAAAGAAAGAAAGAAAAACAGAACAGCAAAGAGGCCTGCATTAGATTTCTTTCATTTTTAAGGAGTGCTAAATGATAAAAAAAAAGGGCAGATCACAAACCTGCATTTCGCCTTTTTTTTTTTTTTTAAAAGAAAAACAGGTGCAGATAAAGACTAACAGCTAAATATTTATTACGTTGCTTCATTTTTGTTTGCCAGCTCTACAGCACAAAGTGTTTTAGCATCTTTCAGCATCTTTCAGGTTTTACTAAAAGCACTGTGGGGAAGGGAGTAAAAGTTGATAAAGTGTAATATCCCAGTGTTTTGTGTTGTGATATTGTATCCATACAGGGAGCCAAAATGTCAATATTTTATTAAATAAATGTAAATATTCTGGGAATACTACTAATACTAAGATTATCAGAAGATTGCATGTAATTGCCAACTTGACCCCACTGACCCCACTCAATCACAGACTGATAGGGGAATGATAGCAGACTGACTCCATCTTATGATGATGAGAGAGAGATGATGAGATAGCCTTTATTTGTCAGTTGCAGTTGCCCACAACCGAGATGACAGACCTTGCCGACCGTACATACAATATACAAACATAACATTGGGGAGACAGGTCAGGCTAGGTAGCAAGGGGGAAAAAAAACATCGAAATGTGTAACACAAAAGGATAATCCAGGAATGCACAGATATCAACACACCATAACACAATAAAACACAGACAAGCAACATGGGAGAGTGTTCCAGTGTGTACAGCTGATCTGGGTCCGCTGCAATCTTCGATTGCGCCTCCGGCTGATCCGGTGTCCACATCGGATGGGAGCTAATCATGGGAGGAGGTGTTGGATTTGGGGGAGGGAGGGTGATAGTGAGGGCGTATCAGTATCAGTGTACATGTTTCGTGCGTGTGCATGTGTGTGTGTGTATCCCGTGTTCAGCTGAGAGAAAGTGTCGCCACGCCCGGTTAAGCGAAGGTTAACAGTCTCCAGTGGACCCAGGTGGCCTTGAAGGAGGTACAAAGAGTTCTGACAACAATCCTGTTATCATGGGAAGAATTTGTTGTTCCAGTCAGCTTCAACCTTGGCAGGCCTTCAGCTGGCGCCAGGGGGGCCGCATGAGTGAAGATGGTGAATGTTTGGGTTTAGTGCGAACAACTGCATCCAATTTTTACAGTTGATCTAATGTCCATCACTGGTCACCAATCATCTCAATTCCCGTTGTTCTTCTCCAAGATGTTATCCATATTGCAGAGCCATGAGCTTCTCCAAGGTCTTATCCATATTGCGTTCAAAACACAGTCTGAGTACTCACAGCCCTGCCAATCGTCTATCATGTCGGCCAGCCTTATGGGATTTTGAACAGCTGTAGCCGCTTCTTGTTCTTCGATAAGCCAGGTCCAAGCCAGCTCCAATCAGCCCAAACTCTGTTATCGTGGTTCCAAATTGGTAGATGTGGTTCAATGTCCTCCATCGAGAGTGGCAACATTTAGGGCAGGTTTTAGTGACAGTGTTGTTATGCTGAGGTGAGATGTCTTTATCTTACTGGATAAGACAGCGACAGCTGCCAATGTTACATTTGAGGACATAATTTGCAGTTTAAAAAAATGTGGTAAATCATAATATGTGTTATTGTACTATTCCCCATATTGCAAAATGTTGCAATAATATCATATTGTGAGTGAAGTATTGTGATAAAGTTGTATTGTGGTGTGTTTGGTGACTCCTATGTCTACAGCACTGCCCTGTTTTAGTTTTTGTGTTGGTGTCACCAGCCCACCGCAACACTGCTGTACGTTAATTAACAAATTAAGGTGTTAATTAACAAAGTTAGCAGGTCACTTTTTAGAAGTGATGGACCCTGAGAAGTGGATGCAAGGAATGTGTTTCTTTTCCACCCCAAGATAGCAGGAAAAAAAAAAATCTCAGTACTGAGAGTGCCGTCCACCTTCAAGCCCTGATCTTGGAGCAGAATGAACTGTGATGGCTCAAATGCATCATTAGAGCAACAACACTCGAATGCTGTGGCTACACTGAACACCTGAATCTAGCATGTGCGTTGAACTTGCTAGTACCAGCTAGCACAGATTTCAGCATTGTACTGCCTGGATACTACATCCAAACCTTTGGTCAATGGAAAATTAGGACTCAAATGTGAGAAGTTCATCAAAGAGTGTTATGGAAAAGCGTACTCTGCTGTGTTAATATACCCTGAGAAAAAAAGAAAGCTTTGAAAATGTGTCTCTCTCCAGACTGACAGACAAGACAGATCCAGGAAATCGTGGATTTTTCTCCTTGGCTCAGAATGAAAGCTGTGTTGCCCACGAGACAGCCCAGTCACTAATCTTTGTATGTGGGATAACAAAAGAGTTAAAGATTACAGAGGAACTGGCAGCAACACGCTCAATCAAAGGTACAGGAAGTTCACAGTCGTAACTGCATGCCTAGTTAGGCTGGGGGATGAAATGGGACAAAACAGGAATGCTGATTAAATAGTGACAAAATATCACCACTTTGACTATGCCTGTTTCATTCATATCATCACTTAAGTGTAACATCCATCCTCATCAGTAGCAGTTTCTAAAAAGATCGAATTAGAATTCAGCAGAATTGAGTTTAGCTTCTTCGTGGAACTCTCCCAGTTTACAACAGTCCCAGCTTACCATGTGGCCCCTTGAGAAAAGTAACCGCTGACCCCTGAGCTAGAGGTTGCTTAGTAACTTAAACCTGTAGTTGTTAACCTACTCCTGTTACACAGTTTTGCAACAGTGTAGCAACTCTTAAACCTGAAAACACCACAGAATACAGAAGAAAAGCTCACCAAACTTGCTCTGCCTGTGAATCAGACGGCTCCACATCAAACGCGCGCTGCAGGTGTAACCACTATAAATATGCATTCCATACATTCCGTGGCACATCTGACCCAGGAGCGGTCATCAAAGGCTTACATGTTTGGTGAACCTGAAGCATAACTCCTGTACAGAACTAAGCAAATCAATCCTCGAAATTTTTAGTACAGAAAACAGAAACTGTGAGATAGGAGGAATAACGTGCATCTGGCCTCAAACTGGCAACCTTTGGATGACTTTTCCTTTATGCCTACAAGCCAAACAATACTTTTACTTTATAGTGTCAATGCTGACTTGAAAATAGAAACATTAAATGCCTGTGAAAAAGCATCTGCTTGTACCAACTGCACTGGTTTGGGTAAACTGTGTGAAATAACTTCCAGTCCCTTCCTAATAACCACACTCCACCTGCGGTTCAGTTTACCACCCAGTGGAATTTCACTGGACAACAGGTGTTTCCTTTGTGTCCAAGCAGCCACCCAGCGAGTTGGAGAAAGATCCTTCGCCAAACCACAAGATCCCAAATCCTCCTGCGAAATACCGCCAGTGCGCCTGCTGTGTCACGACTTTCACTGCCGGTCCTCCTCACAGCGCCGAGCTGCAGAGCAGAGGTCATCCTGTGTGTCCCATTTAAGTGGAATGGCATGTAAGCCGAACACCAGGGCCGGGTGAGTGAGGGCTGGATGCTGTCCCTCGGCGACCGTCTCTCCCGGCGGTGCTATCTTTTCAAGTTTCAACTCTTCCTGTGCCTCTCTAGAGGCCTGTCAGTCGGATGAAAGGTATTTCCTCTGAGTCACCACTATGTTCTCTTTTGTCAACCAGGGCTTAAAGACCTCCAGTACACAAAGCTGTTGTCTGCTCCCCCGGCGAACGGCCAGCCTCACAACAAACCTTTTTCTATAATTGGACTTTTTCAGATGAAATGCACTATGCTCTGCATTATTCTTACAGGATGCTGGCCTACTTTTAGCAGCATGATTTCCAGAGGGTGTTGAGGGGTTTTTTTCCCTTCAGTTGCATGGATCAAGTCACAGTGACAGACTGTGAGAGACACACATAACCAGAATATTCTGGAGGCCATCGTCTGTTTTATCTTGTCCCATTTCTGACAGTAAAGTTAAAGTAGAACACGATGCTTGCATAGCATGGGCCTATCATTTTTAATAGTGCACCTACAATCTTCAAACATAAACTTATTGTTGAACTCGAGCATCCCTACCGCATCTGTCTTACTCTCTCGACTATCCAGCGAGAGCGTCTCAAGCCAAAAAGACACATTGAACCCACACACATATGGTGAACAGCTCTCCCTATTCAGCTGCTCACTCCAAAAAGGAAAATTTACCTTCACATGCTCTGCGCTACACATAATAAATCACTTTTTTGATGCTTGCTACATTCCGAGAAATATTTTGCAGTGAAGTGTTGCGCTTTTCATTTTCGAGCCACCTTCCGTCGGCCTCCCTCGTAAACATTCACACTGCAACTTCCTACATTTTCAAGAATTCCTGTTGACAGAAACCAGAGGACAAAGTTAGCATGTTGCTTTCTGCCCAGATTAGAGTGAGCAGAAACAGACCCAAAAGGAAGAGGAGGGCGGGGCCCATTCAAGTTCATTTATAGCTCCTTATCATACGTACATCTGCAGACGACTCTGCAAGGACAAAACAAAGAAGGAACAATCAATCCCAGAATGACGTCACGGTGCCCGACAGGAGTCCAAAATCATTGTATGGGCTCAGTGAGCACTGTGTGCCACGACTTAAATGGTCATGACAACGTGCGAGTGTGTTCACCGCACACCATCGCCACTGCAGATGGGTGCCCCACCCTGAGCCTGGCTCTGCTGGATGTTTCTTTCTGTTAAAAGGGAGTTTTTCCTTCCCACTGTCACCATGTGAGTGCTCATAAGGGAGTTCTTGATGGATGGGGTTTTCTCTGTATTATTTACAATATAAAGCACTTTTAGGTGACTCCTGTTGTGATTTAGCACTACATAAATAAAACTGAATTTAATTCAGTTGAATAGACTCTCACAGTTCTTTATTTCATATTAAATTTGATGACTTGTATATTTTTATGCTTTCGTTAAGTGTAAAGAGACAATAGCACTTAGTATATTTTTATCTATAAAGCCCTACTGAAAAAGCTCCCTTCTTATTGGTGGAAATCTTCAACAGTTGCAAACACCTGTTGTGATTTGTGCTCTTCTAGTCCAGATGCCATAATTTCAAGAACTTAGGACACAGGTGTCGAAATCCAGGCATCGAGGGCCGGTGTCCTGAAGGTTTTAGGGGTGTCCTTGATCCAACACAGCTGATTTAAATGGCTAAATGACCTCCTCAACATGTCTTGAAGTTCTAGAGAAGCCTGGTAATGAACGAATCATTTGGTTCAGGTGTGTTGACCCAGGTTGAAATCTAAAACCTGCAGGACACCGGCCCTTGAGGCCTGGAGTTCCTGACTTAGGACTACCATTTCCTGGATGACAGAGAACCTACAAACTCGAGGGACTTGAGAAGAAGAAAAAGAAAAAAGAAAGAAAAGAAAATTGTCAGTCCTCAGCCTGTCATAGTATGGCACAACTGGCTCTGAGCTGACAATCACTTCTGACAACTTTAAGGACAATTTATATTTTAAAGCAGTCTATGCCAATAATCACCATATTAGGTTTGTGCATTCTTTGGCCCTGATTCATGTTGTTATCTTATACAATATGTTAGAAATGCAGAGTTGTTCCACTGCTATGAAGTCATATGTAATTTGGCCCAAGTGAATCACTCCTTTCTGCAGCCGGCCTTAACTTCCTGCTAGTCTGGACCTTCCCGTTTTCATCGCCAAAGCCACAAATGACACATGCAGATTCACTGCTTCAGTAGGGGACGCCAATAAATTTGGCTTAGATTTGAGGTCGGAGACTGAACTAACAGTACTAACAGCATGGGCATTTTCTGTGCTTGAAGACAATTACGCAGCTGACGTGTTTTCAATAATGTGTGCTGGAAATGTAGCTGCTGTTGACCATCGGATGAGGCTGTACCTCTGATAACACACTGTGAAAATGAATTTCCGCAGACGGCTAATGTCCTGCTGGCTGAAATGCGTTGACGCGTTACACCTGAATGTACCGCTAAACAAACACGGACTTCTTTTGATGAGTTCTTGATGTGAGTCATGGGTGAGGGATAAAACGGAAAGTCCTGAGGTGCCTGTGCAGTATTTCAGCCTGTTAGTCTTTCTGAGTGTGACACATTAACAAAAGCATCCATTAAGTGGCCTTTAAATGGCTGAATTTTCTCAAAGTTGGCATATGCTTTTCCAAGAACAAGCAATCTCTCTGCAGTAAAATCAATGGATGCTGCCAACAACTTCTCAACTTTTTGATCTACATGATGTCAAAAAGATGGGATGTCCTTAATGTAGCAGTTACACAAGGCCCGCCCCCACTGGCTGTTCAAACCTTCAGTTTGCCTGGGGCAGGCAATCAGAAGTAAGCTGGCTTAAAGAGGTGCTAAAACAGCGTTTAAAGAGTTTAGAGTTGTGCAAATTTACTCTAACAGAATCCAAGAAACGAGCATAATGGGACCACATGAACAAGGCAAACAGTCAGCTTTAAATTTTATGATTAAAAGTTTAAAACTGAAATTTCACATGCTTATCAGTCCCCTGCTAATTACAAAATTAAGCCTTGGTGTGCCTGCGATGTCTCTTTAAAGCGTGATAACCATTAATGAAGGCCCATCTAGGGTCAGAGTTCCCCGACATGATTATTTGTGCTGCGCTTATGTAACCACGAGCAGCGTGAACACTTAACATAGCTCGCTCAGTCTCTCAGCAGATAAGCCCCGGCGGCGACAGAGCAGCGGATCTGTGAAGCAGTCAGGAGGGAGAGGAAAGAGGCTTTAACTGGCTAATATAACTGAATGTGCCTAACAGGTGGCTTGAGTAAAGCCTTTGCAAAACAAAGTGAAGCTATCCACAGGTCCACATGAATCTTCAAGCACAGTGATGATCAACCTTAAAGAGGGAGAGGGGAGAGAAAAAAGAAGACAAAGTGGCTTTCTCTGCCCTCACATCTGTTGATTTTACTGTGCAGAGATGAAGAGTCATCTGGCTGCCTCAGATTGCTGCTGCAGACTGTGTTTGCTATTACTCAGCATTGGTAATTAAAGGGGGCGTCAGAGGGTGGGCAGGATGACTAAGTGAGGCTCCTTGGTGAGAAATGAGCAAAAATGAAACAAAAGAATAAAGGAGACATTGTTTATTATTTAGTTATTCTTCTTGCAGTCAGAAGGGGGTGAGGAGAGGGGGAGATAAAGTATTTCTGGAATTAATCTAGTGAATGAGATTTGATAAAAAACTCTTTAAATTCATTAGTATTACTTATAAACTGTGTTTATTGTTTTTTTTATGTACCAGTATGACATGTGAGTTCATACTGGCTATCTACATATCTTTCATTAGTTATTACATCACTAAATCCTGTTTGTAATGAACATGACGCTAGACGACATTTTTACTAGTTGAGCTTCACTTCTCTCACCCCGCTTTCCCTTCTGTGATCAACATCAAACAGTTGCACGCATATTTTTTTAGCTAACATCTCATTCTCTACTTTATGTTTCTGTATTATTATTATTATTATTATTATTATTGTTGTTGTTGTTGTTGTTGTTGTTGTTGTTGTTGTTGTTGTTTTCATTATATTTAGGTCTGTATGGGAAAATAAGATGAAGCGGGGGAAATGTTCCAGTATGTCATCGTGTCTGTTATTCCTAATAGCGTGTGATTGGCCGCACTGGTCGCGAGCTCAGAAGAGGGAGGGGCGTGAACCTTTCGTCGCGCGCTTATATGTGCGTGTGTGCTCCTCCGCGGGATCAGGGAGAAACGCTCGAGCAGAGAGAAGCGAGCTGTGACAGACGAGCAGCACTACAGACGTGGACGGTACTCACAGAACTTGCTGCATCTACTGACTACTTACCGAAGCAGCAGCCAGTGTGTGGTGGTGATTCAGCGGACTTAGTCGGACAGTTTTATTCCAGAGAGGGAGTGAGAAAGTTTGGAGAAATGCACTCAGTGTACCTGGTCAGCCTGCTGTTTATCTTCAGCACCCTGCATGTTAACCAGCTGACGGAGGGCTGCTCGTGCGCTCTCACGCACCCCCAAGACGCCTTCTGCAACTCCGACATAGGTGGGTAACCCCGATTTTTTTCCCCCCTCTCATACTCATGAGAATTAGTGTGACTTTATTCTAACCACTGCACGGAGGTCAGATGTTAAAATAAAAGCTTTGCTTGTCACAGGAGCGTGAAAAAACTGGTTCGTTCCAGTCCTTTCTGGGTTTTAGCTTGCGGATCTCTCACTGTGAATTGGACATTTTTAATAAACTCTGGTAGTTTTTGGTCAGTGCAGGATGCTGATTAAAGTGAGAGAGCTTAAAATGTCCCAGACTGATGAAGACGCTTGAGGACCTGAGTTTAAGAATCACCTGATTCAGTTCACCTCGTGGTCCCACCTGTTTAAATCGGAGCGAGTGCAGAGTTCTCTTCCAGCATCAGCCTTGATGATCCTTAGCAGGCTTCCCCACACAGATGATTGAATGTTGTTGCTCTGTGTGTGTCTGTGTCAGAAAACTGTTTGACTTTTAATTCACTTCAAATATTCCGCTTTTGCTCCGGACACAAATGTCTGCACATTCTTCCCAAAGCTGTGCTCTGGTGGGAGGATGGGTGGGTGAGGGGGAATGTGCTTTGATTGGTGTGACTTGGAACCAGTTGAAAACAAGACCCACGGTGAGTTTACATGTTTCAAATACTATTTATTTATCTGCACGCTCTGGTATTTCTGTGTTGAGCGGCTCAGTACGCCCGGCCTCGGGTTGATAAAGCAGCAATGGAGGGTCGAGGTGTACATGCTTGTTTTACTGGCCTGGGTGTGCTTACTCTGACTGCCCAGAATAATATGAATTTAGGATCTGGCTTAGCCTGGAACGCCGGTCCAACCTGACCTCTGTGGTTGGATAACACCAGTAAAGACCCGAGGATCATTTGATCTCTGCTGTAGGGAGAGAGGGCTGAAGTGTTTCAGATGGGACAGAAAGGCGGTTTTTATTGCAGACGAGGAGCGCAGACTCGCATTTGGGTTTCTGACTGGAGCCGATATTTTGTTTTAATCTCATTTGACCTGAAAATGTGGGAACCGTCATGAGGCACTCTAAAATCCTTAACCCGAGCTCAAACAATAATCTCTCAGTTCAGACCAAGCGCGTATACACACACACACACACACACACACACACACACACACACACACACACACACACAGCAACCATGTGTGTAAGCCCACACCTACTGTCAGCTAATTCACATAAACACACTCTGACATCATTGTTAATGATCTTGTACTTGCTACTAGTAACCAGTAGAGGCTGAAAACGATTATAGAGAACATTAGTTACTGATGCCTTAAAATCTTAATGAAATTGGAGACTTCTTCATGTTAAATACACACACCGAATCATAATTTACTGCACAAATGATACCCATTATTCTTAAAGGTGAAGCAGACTTCCTACTTCCTTTTCATATTAATTAAACAAAGAAGGCATTATTTATTCAACTTTAGAATTATAGTTGAGTCTTTGGACATAACCAGGCTGGCTGGTTCCTCCTTTTTTCATAGTCTTTATGCTAAGTTAAGCTAAGCTAAGCGAACTAACTTGAAGGTAGTGAACATAAACTGTAGATAAAAGATGGACACAGCTTATTGGTCTGAATTCAGTAATACACCTGCAATGCAAAGTGTACCATATTTGATACATGACTTTTTGAGACTTCTACATCATCAGTGTGATTTTATTTTTGAACACACACGCCACCCCAACCTGAAAAAATTAAATGCACAATATATTTTTAAGCAATAAATAGCACAACAAAGCTGTATGTAACAAATATGATACAAACTAAAACTCATATATCCAAATTAATATACATGTGTATTTGTAATTTTGTTAGATTTTATTTTTTGGCAATTATTTGATGGTTGATGCTTTAAAGGGTTAAGTGCCTTGAACTTGCATTATCTTCAGTAGCCAGCAGGCGGTGACTCCTCTGACTCTTATAAAACATCCAACTCTGTAGAGATGTACTGGGGGGTCTGTGGTCCCCATTAGAGTCTTAGAGGAGGATTTGGTTTAGGATGAGCCTAGAGGCATTACATCAAGTTTCAAAACATCAAGGTAGCAATGCCTAACTTGCTAAGCTTGAAGCTTTAGCTTTGGTTATCTTCAGTGTACAGCATGGTATTCATACCGGCACAAAGCTAGTGGTGTCAGCTAACTCTGAAAGTAGATTTTCCCAATGAAATGCTCTGTTAACCTTAACGATTTAGCATATGGATCACCATCAATAAACAATAATAAAGCTCATATTTCCAGAATCCAGCAGCTCTCATAAACCTGCTTTTCTCTCCTTGATTGACATCCTGTTCAATTCACATATTTTTATTACCCCTTGGCAGCAAGAAAAACGTCACATTGAGGACACGGTGTAACTTTAAAAATGCCATTTCATTTGCAGTTTCCTTTTTCCAGTCTCAGAGTGTCATAATCGCTCCACAAGACTTTACTTTTCCTAAGGCTTTGCCAGACTTGCCTGTGAAAAGGAGGCTTCTCTTTGCTCAGATTCTGAGGACAGAACCAGCGTGCCTCTGTAGGTGGAAGTCACTTCATTTAGCTCTGACGTGGGCAGCAACTCACAATGATGGTTTGGTGAATCCTCTGCAGCATCTTAGAGGAGGAGGTGGTGCAGGTTTAGCCTGTCATACTTTAGAGGATCCTACTGTTTATAAGGGGAGATAACAGAAACTGTGACATTACAGCCCCAAAATGGCCGTTTTCTCTTTGGTGGGGACTGATCACAGAGCCTGTGGGTGTGTCTTCAGCCAAGTGACCCCGTTTGACAAACGCTCAAGCGATGCCTTTCACAGTCCTTCAGATCTTTTGGATAGCTTGTGGTGTTGGCACCCCATGAGACTTGCAGTGTAGAATCTGGGACTGACTTCAATGGGGGCCAGCGATCAGTTGTGAGCCCCACAAATCCCATTTCCAAGGCCCTGGGCTTAGCTTGGGATGTGCTTTGAATGCTTGCGGTTTGCTTGCGCACCTCCAGTCCCTCGATGAGAAACGCTTCAGAAACACTAAAAGGTCACATGCTCACAGGATATTCTGGGTCAAGTGTAGCCTCCCAGCATGTGCAATTACCAAATCATGGACAATTTAACTGTATAACTGGTGTAGAGATCTTTTTATTGTTGTTGTTTTAGCTGAAAGTCTATTTTTCTTCCTGTCAACTTAAACTGAAACCTGCTTTCCTGCTTTTCTTCGCTGGACTCGGAGACGTGGAAAACAACACGGCATAGGGTTGAAATGCTCATTTGACAGGAGAGAAGGGCTGTAATTCTCAACGTCAACATCAAAGGCAACAAGCCTGTATCTTCCAAATTTAAGACCATCAGTGGCGTTCAAAGCATTTTCCCTCTTGGTTTCTTGGCCCTGACCCACAATCACCCGCAGGCACTCCACTGGATGAATCACAATTAGGTTAAAGGGGTTGAAAATTAGGTTATTGCAGAATGTCTCCTTTTTACTTCAAGTCTAAAACTGTGACATACAAAAGCATGCATGTGCTGCAGTTTCTTGTCTGTGTTGGACTTTATTCTGTGGTCATGTGATAGAAAGGCCCAAAATGTGCTGCCTACTGTTAGAGTTGGCAGAGTTGTAGCTGGTTGTTTTTTGTTGTTTTCTTTTTTCCCCTGCTACATACCTGAGCACTGGGCAATGACCTGGCTGCTGCCTTATGCAAAGACCTTGTTGGCCTCTACTAGGCAGCTGGGTTAAAGCAGCCCATTCACAAGGAGGAAATGTGCAGCACTTGTTTTTCCAAAGCCCTCCCGAAGCAAGATTAGAGGTCTGGGAGTAAGCTTTGACCCTGAAATTCAATATTGCTTCGTAATGCCGCTCATTCCCAAAGTGCTTGGAGGTGACAGGAGCAAACTTTCACATGCTTGCGCTGTAAACCGGGTTAGAAGCTGAGGATCAGCGTGATATGTGTTTATGCTTGGATTGGGGATCAGGCCATTGAAAGAAAGGATCCTGCCCCACTGTGGATGTTTGCTATCCATAGAGGAGCTTAGTGAAACAAGCAAAGCATAGTGGGTTTAGAGCGATGCATGGCATTGGGCTTTGTGACCTCATCCTCCTATTAATGAGTTATGTAGCATTCAGGTAAATAGCTACTCCCTTTAGCAGCATCTGCTCCCTCCCCCCACCGCTGAATTATGTAAGCTTGGATCAGATTTTTATAGTTTTCCTCAAGCGAGTTAAAATTCGAGGAGATGTCAAAGAGTCTGGATTCCATACAAGCTTGGGATGTTCGTCCCCTGAGCCAGGCGTATCAAATGTCCAGCCCGCCCTTCCCTTCTAATGACCACACAGCCACCCAGAGGTTAACTGTTCCAAAACAAGAGGCCAATACAGGGGTGACGCACAATGGTACAACACATGAAAACACAATGAAGAATAAACCAAAAACCTGTCAGTTATTCAGCTTTAGTATGTTTATTAAAGGTTAGCGAACTTGAAAGAATAGTAACAAGTACTGTTTGATCTATACTGACCTCTAACTGTCAGTGTTACCAAGATGTATGCAACACTTGCAGTCTAACAGGTAAAAAGGTGAAAGGCAGCTGGTGATTTGAGTGAGTAACAGCAAGTTGGTGAGTGGCAAAGATAAAAAGCAAGAAGAGGAAAATGCAAAGCAGGTGCAAAGGTAGTACGATGCACAGATAGCACCCAGTGTTGGGTTGTGGCTGCCTTTCCCAGAGCTTTCTCAGCATACTCCCTAATTTAGATACAAGGTTTCATTGCAGAGCACGATGCTGTGTTTTAGATACTTTGGCCAAAGTGTGCAAAAGGGTACCAATTTTAACTCGGGCAACTAGCATTTTTGAGGTCTGCTAGCGTGACGGCAACATTTAAACGAGTAGTTGGTTCAAGGTTCCTGTCGCTCGATCCCGCAGGAGCCTCTAATGAAGGGAAATCAGCTTTCTAATTTGGTGAATAAGAAGTTGAATTCACAGGCAGTTAAATGGATTTTCGTTTTCATGCACTGCACTTTGCTTTGTCTGGCATTACCAGCTGTGTGTTGGTATTCACTTAGCTTAAATATTAGCTAGAAGCTTGATAACTGACATTACAGTTGGGTACTTTTTAAGAAGTCTGCTACGTTTGAGCACATTTAAGCCAAATTTAAAGACTGTTAGGTTCTTATGTTTGATTTGGCAGAAATCGACCATCATGGTATGAGAGTGATAGGAAAGAAAAATCCCTGTGCTTCATAAGCTTCCCTCTATTTGGCATGTGAGCGAGCGCTGCATGCTCTCTGCACCAGTCTTTTTCACCTGACATAAAGCTCTGCAATGGGGATTCGGTTTCAGTGTTTATTTTTGAGCGTGGTAGTGTGTCGTCCTGAGAATTCCTCTTCCTCCTACTCGCCTCCTCAAGCTTGGACAACTTTCTGCATACCAAAATCGGCGCCCCGTGCCTTGCTTTCCTCCTCTCCCTCACACATCCACAGACACACTCAAACGACTAGCCTTATTCTTGCCATGCTTGCAGTTTGCCACATTGTACGTAGGCTGGCTAAATGTTTAACTAAATTACACGCTCACCTTAAGACTTAGAATTAGCATCCATGCTTGTGTAATCGCCTGCTTCAGGCAAGAGAGTGGAGGGGGATTTTGGTTTTTTCTTTTCTTTTTTTCAGGTTATTTCCTGTTTACCTCCCTTATGACAAAAAGACTCCCACTGTTGAAAATGTGTATCAGGTCTTCAGCAGAAGATGAATCCCTGTGCGTCACAAGGAAAGTGTTCTGAGGGGAGGTAGTGGCGGAAGAGGGTGGGGGTTATAGCCTGTTTTGAATAACAATATGTTGGTCAACTACTTGAGGTCAACTTTCTTTCTATTTTGGGCCTAGCCTACTGCTTTTGTTGCGCAAAGAGATTAATTTCTTCTTCTCATGAGGGTGCTTCCAGATCGAAATTTTCTTCATGCAAATTTTAGTTATACTAGCAGTTGCAGTGACAACCACAGGGAAAGACTCCTCTTCCTCACTCGTCACTGACAGTTCCAATAGCAAGAACACTGCATAAGCCCGGGTTAGGTTTCGCTAACCTAAACTTAACATGACAGACATGGCTATGGTGTAATACTTAATATATTTACCTCACAAGATGGAGTGAACCTTCAGCCAGGTAATACGTGACTGATATTAAAATACATTTTTGTAACAAAACTAGTACACATGTTATTTTACTTGGTTTAGTTCAAAAGTTGTTAAAGCCAAACATTTTTTTTTCAATCATTATCACTCTTAGCTAGGTTACCTAGCTTCCACTCATTAACAGTAGAAACGATAGCTGTAATTTAGATTCAAATAAAGAGCATAATTTACTAACTTCAGGTTTTATTGAACCTGGTGATGATCCCCATGAACTAATAAGAAAAGTGTTTTACTAAAATATTAGCTTTGATAAACTAAATGTTTTTATACAAATTAATTATATTTTGCAACCAGATGAGCGCCTCCTGCTGGGCATTAAAAAGAATACACATTTAAGGCTGGAAGTGCTGTTGACTTCCTTTTTTAGACCTGGAAGCCAGGCTAGGTTAGCTAGCGTAGTTTGCTAACTTTGAGTCAATCTAAAACACTAAAAGAAGTTTAGAAAGTACCCACTTAGTATACCCGTAGTTTCCAGATGAACCAGGGTAATGTGAGAAATGGGTTTAAATATGTGAGCTGGCAACTCTGCGGTCATTTGCAAATATAACTGCTGAATGCAGAGAAGGTCAATTCGAGGAAATGACACAAATCCTCTGTCTTTGGTGCTTCACTATTATTATCACAGGCCAATTAGTGGCCTTCGTCTAAAGAAAAACGAAGGGGTCCTATCTGGATGTACTTCAGCTAAATCAGCTGACCTGTGACTCTTCAAACACAAACATTTGTTAGTCCTGAGGGTTGGTTTTGAGGCTGGGGCAGAGAAGGAAACTGCGTTTTCGGGTGGCATTTGAAAATAATGGCGGCAGTGTACTGAACTGAGGCAAAAGTATCCAGTTATATCTGCACATTCCTGTGTAATTGTGCTCCTGTGCTGTTGTAATTGCAGCTGCAGACGTCTGTCAGACAGCATTTAGATACATTTAGCAGAGGTTGATCACATAGCAGCGCTCCTGAGTTCATATAGAGCGAGCTGACAGGTTAATGGATCGAATGCTGTGCACCAAGTTATTGCAAAAGTTCAGAAAGTAGAGGGCAGGCAGGGGCTCTGAACAGTGTGTTAATCTGGAAGGAGTGACCCATGTTTTTTTTTGTTTTTTTTTTAATTAATTTACAATTTAATGTGATTTAATCTTTATTTTATTTATTTGGTGACAGTTAACAAAATGCCACCACATGAGTTGTGCATTTTTGCTGCAAAGTGACACTGAAAGTGAGGCTTTCTACTAAAGAAGACTGAAATGAATGAAAAGTAACACAAAATCTGTTTGAGGCTCCTGGATGGCTGCATTGCTCAATTTACTGCTTCAAAATAGGATTTGGTGTGTTGCATAAATAAAGTCTCGGTTCAAATAGGGGACCGTATGACTAAAATAAATCTGTGGTCACCACTTTTGGGTGGCCATGCTGTAATAGCTTCCTATTTGACTTGTAGTTTTATGCCCAATTTCCTTCTGCCTTTTAGCAGGACAGCTAGACAAACAGAAATCCAACAGAAGATGCCACATGCCTCATTTCTTTCTCCCCCCCCTTTCTGGGGAATGTGAAACCCCAAAGAATCTGGGAAGGAAATTCCACAGGGAGAAGATAACAAACATAGTCAGTGTTAGTTGTGTCTGTGGCTGTTGGGCTTTGGGCAGCAGGTGAACTTCAGAGCGGGACTGAAAGCTCATGCAGGGCCCGCAGCTCGAGGTAGGCGCTGAAGCAGCAGCTCAAATGATCACTCATTTTGTACACTCCCAGTTCCTGGCCTTTCATAATAAGCCCCCTTACTCCAACACAAGTGAAAGCAAACAAATCAAACTCGCCGCTAAGCATTTTCACCTCGCCAACATTTACATGAGGGTCCTGCACTCTGATAAGATCGTTGTCAAGCTGTACTCCCAAAGATGGGACCCTGTTTTTGTTTGAAGTCGCACTTTTTCCTAATTATGTGAAGATTTAGTACTCAGATTGTCAAAAGTTAATAACAGTGAACATGAATGTTTTTTTCCAATCCCGCCCTAGAGTAGTTATTTGCAGACATCCATGCCTTTCTAGTTCAGACTCTTTTCCTTCCATTTCTGTATCAAACTCATTCTTTCCTTTAGTGATTTTTCTCTATTGGCTTTCTCAGCAAATGGAAGTAATGCAGAAAATTGGATAAATGATTAACTGTGGTGCCAACCTGGTCCTGAAACGGCATTTAACAGAAGCAATGTGTTTATTTGCTTAGAAAGTTGTACGCTAAAAGGAATGCACGTGTCTCTTCACAGTGATTCGAGCTAAAGTGGTGGGCAAGAAGCTCCTGAGAGATGGACCGTTTGGAACCATGCGCTACACTGTCAAGCAAATGAAGGTGAGAACAAACATCATCTGCTTAATCCGATGCTGTTTCCCTGAGTTAAATACAAAGCTACAGAAACCAAAATCCTTTTATGGCAAGTTTCAGTTTAATTCCTGTGTTTGTGCAATAACATGACGAAGAAGAGATTTCCAGGACACGCAGCAAACGACCAAAAGTAACGAAACCTCTAATCTTGCTTTTGTTTACATTTCAAAAACAGGATCAAATAACATGTTATACAAATAACAGAGTAGTTTAACAATATTGAAGTCTTGTTTTGTTTTTTCCTGCTAAAGTATAGCTAACTATACTACAGCGCCATATTTAACTCAAAGTCATATTAGCAACTGACTGGACACTTACAGAAATGGCTGGTTGTCTCCAGTTCTTCTGTTAAACTAAGCTAATCACAAACTATCTAAATATTCTAAAATAGTCTCTATATAAGATTTATACCTATACATTTTTCTTTAGCTCTCATGAACAGAGAAAAATAATTTTGCTATTATTAGCTAATGATATGTACTAGCTAGTGATGACAAGTTAATCCTGAGCTCCATGAAATCATGACATCTGCTGACATGGGACGTTACCTGTATAGCCTGAAAATATCCACACATACGTGTGTATATATATGAGGCTTGCCTATCTAGTTTTCTTTTGTCACACTACAGGAAAGAAATATGCTGATTATTATTAGTAAAGATTGGCTTTCCCCCCCAGTGTTGTCACTTATTTAAGGTTTTTGTTTGTTTTGTTTTTTTTATCTGAAGCAAATAAATTGTAACATTTCTGCATCTTTTCAACTGAAGAACATTCTTTGCTCTCATTTTTAAGTATAACTGACTACATATCGTGGATTGTTACATTTTACTTACAATGCTGTCTCTCCGCCCCCTCAGCTGCTGTGTAATAGCTGAAAAGCATTTCAGGATACTTGCCCTGAAAGCTCGTTCTTTACTTCCTCTATATTCTTACATAACGCTGCATATTTCTGACAGATGCTGACATCGGCCTGCTGCTCAGATAGAAGCCAGGCTGGAGGATTAGCAGGCTTACGGGCATTAGAGCTCAACCAAACTCCTCACTCTGAGTGTAAATATTTCAGTAGAGTCATGCGATGCATCAGTAAAATCCCAGTTTGTAACAAAAACATCAAGTGGCCTGTTGATGGCGAAGCATAGCAGGTGTCACTCTGGGATTATCCTCAGGAATTAGACGTGGCCTTTGAGCCTCTTGGTTTATTTATTTGTATTTCAGTCTGCTGGTTTGTACTGAAAACAGTGCTTTGCTTACACAGTTCCTTTCAAATTTCAACAGATCCTATGAGACTTGTGCCTTTGGCTTTCCCAAAGTGCCACAGTTTCTGGCTTAAGTAACGGTTTGTTCTGCTTTTCTCAGAACGCCGCATCTAAACAGGGATTTCCTGTTGTTCCCAGACAAATAGATTACACTGCCAGGGGAAGAAAAATCCAGAAAGTTCTCAGAGCAAACATTCACTTAGGGCTCTACATGACTGAGCTGAATGGAAGGACTGGATTTTAGCAGTGACCTTGCCAAAACGCCATCAAAGTGAAAGCATATTACACAACGTAGCTATGTTATCTATGATTAGGTTGAGGGCAGAGCCAAATACTCCTTCTCCCCTGAGGCGCTCCTTAAGAAATGTCATCTGATAAAGCCAGTGTGCTGTTTCCATTCCTCATTATTTATATGTGGAGGTTGAGGAAGAGATGGAGTGCCATGGTGCAGAAACATTACTTTCCTATTTTTAAAGAGTATGGGGGTGTAATTCCATGTTTGATTCTCATGTCTTACAGATGTACAAAGGATTTGAAAAAGTCCAGCATGTGCAGCACATTTACACAGACGCCTCGGAGAGTTTGTGCGGTGTGAAGTTTGACATCAACAAGTACCAGTACCTGATCACAGGTGAGCCGTGTTTTTGAGCGTTGCTCTGATCGACTGATTTTTACTCAGACTGTTGAAATAATCAACGTTAAGTGTGAGAAACCCTCTCAAAGCTAGGCTATGCAACTTTTACAGAAATCTGTGCTAAGGGGGGAAATGTCACCGTAATCAAATTATATAAAGGAAGAAAAAAATCTTGAACTCTAAGCTAAGTTATCCAGCTTTGCTCGATGGCTGTCTGCTCCTCACAGAGTAATTTTTAGTACTGAGTTTAATGTAAGTGGAACAAGCAATGATTAAGTTTTGGCTAAAATTAGTTTTCTGTTAAAAAGTATTCTGGAGTGGCTGCTCCACTCTGTGTGTAGGGGGAGGGGCTCAGAGTCACGTCTTCATGAGGAGATTAATTGGTGCATTCCAAAGACTCCTCCCCCAAGTTGAATCTTCACAGCTAAGTGCCAAAGCTTTACCCCGAGTGTAACTGGCACTTAATTCTGACTTAAATCTCAGCCATCAAACATCAAACAGGCCTTTTAAAGGGTATGGAGGTGGGATAAGAGCTGAAAGTTGCTTTTACAAAATATCCTCATTGTGAAGGTCTTTGATTGTCCAAAATAACTGTTTTTATTTGATTTTACTGCCTTTGGCATTTGTGATAGCACCAGAGAAAGTTGTAACTGACCACTTGCGGTCTGTTTCGTAATACCATAAACTTAGTCACTGCCTGTATGTGACAATCTCAGGGGACGTGTAACTGTTAGCAACACTCTTTCTGAATATATCCTTTTGAGCTTGTGGCATGATTAAATCCTCCAAACTGAATCCATTTTATCACCAAATGGGTGCTGAAAACATTCAGAGGCCTTCCAGCCAGCATCACTGCAAGACACACACACACTTCTCCTCCCCAAGGATTTCTTGGTTTGTCCTGTCACACAAAGTTTCCCACTAATTACAACCTACTGTTTGCCACCGTGCAAGGTGGCAAAGGAATGGTCCTCTTAAAACTCATTTCCCTTAGCTTCGCCGTCTAGAAACTGCAGTTTTGTTTTGTTTTTTCCTCTCACACAACTCGTAATTAGCAGCCAGCAGGAAGCGACTGACATTTTCCAGCAGAAGCACTTTATGAGTTGCTATTTCTAACAGAGGTGCAGTTTACTTTGGACCCTGCTGTGCTTGGTGTATATAACTGTCGCTAAGTCCCGACCTGTAAATACTCTAACTACACCACACCGTGCAAGCCAACGAGCTGGCGTTGCTGGGCAGTGACTGCTATGTTTACCCAGTCCGGGTGCGAGGGGACATCAGTGTCTTTCGCTCCTTCCAGGGCATCTATAGAAAGAACTCCATATGATTAGGATTGTATTAAGAACAATTTAAACACACCGAGGCCTGCAGGGTGAGTTGCTAAAATCTCTTTTGATCAAGTATAAGGGCGCCGACCCCGATTAGTATTTTAGGTGCATGTCGCACACTCGGCACCATGTAATAAACCACAAGCGACTCCAGTAATCCCAGTCCAACGTTGCAGGCCGATTGGGAGGTGCACTGGGGGTCGAAGATGCACATATTTGTGAGCTGTCACATTCCCATGTGGTGACAACACTGATGACATCGAAACGTTCCTGAGCACATGCAGTGTGCCATTGTGCACCTGTCTCAGGAGTCCGTAAGGTGCAAATGGTCCAGCACTAAAAATAGATGTCTGCTGACATTTGGATATCCAGAAATAGAGGTGCTGGTTTAATATGGGCTTACTGTATGATATTGTCTTACCATGGGCAAACAAGTTGGACTGGTTGAGTGATGGGACTACAGTATCCTGTGTTATACTGAAACGATTACGAAATAATAAAGTGGCATGCATGCATCGTGACCTGAGTCGGGATTAATGTGTGGGTCTTTACACATTAATCAAGTACAGGTGCTATTATTGGGCGCCAGAGAGAGCTAAGTAAATACAGTTGTAAGGCTCCTTAAAGCCTTCGAAAATATTTGAATTTCTGTGAATTAGGTCGATAATGTCGGTCTGTTGGTTGGTCCAAAGTCGAAGATTCAGTTTGTCATGTGTGTGTCTGGCAAAGAAAAACGCCAAATCCTCACATCTGTTTGTATGACTCCAGAGTCCGTTTTAAAGACTAAGAGGTACTTAAACATCGTTTTGTACAGAGGTGAGAACACAATCTAAGAGTGACATCCAAATATCCTGTGCTTCCACAGGACGAGTCTACGACGGCAAGGTTTACACGGGGCTGTGCAACCTGAACGAGCGGTGGGAGCGCCTCTCGCTGGCACAGAAGAAAGGCATCAACCATCGCTACCAGCTGGGCTGCAACTGCAGGGTGAGTGTCAACAGGCAACCTTTGCCCCAACAAGGATATGATAGATGAGGGAAGACGAGGACAAGAGGAGCTTACTGCTGCTCATTTTTACAAAGGCAACTAAATGTTATCCTGCTGGATGACCACTTATAAAGTTGATTAATATAACAGGATTTAAACCGTACAGGAGGAAGGATGTGTATACTTAGTTATGGTGGCTCTGTGTGAAGAATCAAATCAATCATTAATTCTACTGCAAGCCATTGAACGGATATTATTTTTTTTTTATCAAGACTGAAATATGAGCTCCTTTTTAAGTGTTTAATTCCCACTATTATTCATCACGGATGTTTAGCTGGGATAGAAATGGAGAAAAAAAACAAGTTTTACTACTGTCACTGGGAATTAAGTAACAGGTCTGGAATCATCTCAAGCCTCCCATTTCATGTGACTCACACATGTAGCTTGCTGCTGCGCAGCTGCCGAAACGCCTCATAAACATCCTACTGTACAGCGGCGCCGCGGACATCTGCTAACACGCTGGGCCCCTATCAGTATAAGTGGATTAGCAGGGAGACCTGTTTGTTCCCAATACGGGCCAGAGCAAGTAAACTGTGCTCAGATTGTACGTGGCAGCAGCCCAGAGGCATCCGAAGAAGGCAATCAATCAGCTGAGGCTTTACGGTGACGGCCCTTAAGCGCAAAGCAGACACAGAAATCACTGCACTGTTTTAAAAAACCCGCTCCACTGTCCTTCGCATTCCTTCACAAATGAGGACTTGCTGCACTGGAGAGCGAAGAAGCATGTCGTGGCAGTTTTATTACTCTCTACAGATCATTAGAAGCACTCGAACTGGGAAGTTATGTCAGACATCTCTGAGCCACGGAGGATAAACTTTCTTGGCCTGAGTAACAAAAGCAGCCAAAAATGGCAAACGTGGCCTTTAATGTACTAATTGAATTTGCTGCTGAATTCATATCCAGATAAGTGTGATGACTCAGTTACGCAGCGCCCCGGTTAGTTATGTGAATCTTCCTGTCACTTCAGGCTGTATATTCATCTGTGAAGCTGCTTTTTGTGTGAGCACCTGGAGTGGTGACGCACGAAAGGCTAACATCGAACTGAATCCTTAACAAACTACAAAAAACTCTCGCTGCTTCAGGAAGACATCAACGTTCCGTCGCACAAAGCAGCACGTGCCAGTGTAGACTTACAGGGTTTGAGCTTAGTTATTTAGAGAGCTGTCATTTTTTTTTCCCCCAGTCCCATCAGATCAATAAATCTGCTGCAGTAAATCCCTGAAAGCAAACGCTGAAAGGCAGTAGAGCAAAGATGCATGTTTTGCTTGTTTCACCAAGCGTGTATTTCATGTCAAGTGTCTTTGAAGATCCAAGCTATTTTTCTTAACACTCATTAAGCTAATTCTACTTTGAACCTTAAGTAAACCTAAATACTGTAAACTCGAAGTACTTTAGGATTTGAGAAAATGCAGTCGGTAAATTGTTTAAGTATTTAGGGAACATCTTTCATACTGCCAAAATCTGCTCATTTGTCTTTTTGCTATGCTAACTAGGAAGCCAGATCCAAGCTCAACTAGTGTTACCATTTTCCGCCATTTTTAACCTCTTCTTGCAAAGCTAATAAGTGCTAAGCTAATTAGCGCTATGGTATGATATTCAGTTATAATATAAAAATAGTGCTGTCAGCGTTAATCTCGTTAAAATTACGTTAACGCCATAACCGCATTAATGCGGCAAAACTCCGTTAGGGAGTTAACGGAGATTTGCCGCGTTAACGTCATTTTAACAAGATTAACGCTGACAGCACTAATAAAAAGCTGTTATAACTCAGTATCATGTATGTTCTAGCAACATGCCAAATCATGGGATAGTGCTTGTCAAGCTTCATCTCGGATTTTTCTCCTTTCTCTGTAGATTAAGCCCTGCCACTACCTGCCCTGCTTCGTGACCTCCAAGAATGAGTGCTTATGGACAGACATGCTGTCCCACTTCGGTTATCCCGGCTACCAGTCCCGGCACTACGCCTGCATCCAGCAGAAGGAGGGCTACTGCAGCTGGTACCGAGGCATGACCACCCGTGATAAAACCACCATCAATGCCACTGACCCCTGAACCCAAACGCCCTCTGACTGAAACTCGCTGCCGCCTCCCAAACTCCGTCCCATCCCTGGTCACGTTTAGAGTATTACAGGACTCTTCAAGCTCACCTGCCTGGGTGATGTCCCCCTTTTTAAAGGGGTAATAAAGGAAAAAAAAAAGAGCAAATCTATTACAGTGCCTGTTTGTAGCACTTCTGATAGAAAATAATACCCCCACCCTCCCTTTTTTTGTACCGCTTGTCCTGTAGCTCCTTTTCCCTTGTACTACAAACACCATCCTTTGCACCAAGTTGACATCGGTGACAAAGACAGAAAGGGCCAATAAAAAGTGTAAGACCTCGCTCCACCTACCGAGAGCTTCTGAAAAGATTTAATCATAAGTATTATTTACAGCATCAGTATCATTGGCTTCAATTAGCAACCTGCAGTTTAGCTAGTAGCTAGTGTCAGGATCATTTGAACGAGGAGAAGTCTCTAAAGCAAAAGCCAGGAGGTGTCAGACGAAGTATTCTACGAAGATGATCCTTTGTAAATTTGCTGAGTAAAGCTAGCTTGTTGCTATCAATATACCGAACATGGCCGAAACAGCGCCAACATATTATATATGTTAAAGATACACGTCTATTTTGGCTTCAAACCCCTTTGTGAAATGGACAATGTTTCACAGTGAAGTATTCATCGGTTATGTTCAGTTTGAACTGTAACACACGTCTTTATAATGGTAGTAAGTCTGCTTCCTGTTTTTAAAGCGACTGTTGCGCACTGCTTCACAAATGCTAAAAGTAACACAGTGCCAGCGCGGGGAAGCGCCCGATTTCTTGCAGAGATGGTGATATTTTATTTGTTGCTGTATATAAAATAAGCTACAGAAATCAACTCATCTGAAACCTCTATTACATTTATTTATATGTTTATTGGGTTATACTATGTGGTATATGTGCGTAAAAGAAAAACAGGCCAAATAATATCGTGAACTCACTGCAGTGTATTAAATGAAGCACCAGCATCAGCAAATTCAATATTATGGTACTATTATGGTAGTTTGTTTTTTTGGCTTCATTATAGTCCCCCCACCAAGCTGGTACTCGTTACCAATCCGATGAAATTAAAATTATAACAGAGGTTTCAGAGAAGGACATATTTTGTAAGTGTATATTCAATCTTTTTTATTTAACTATTTGAGATGAACATTATATATAAATGAAAGTAACAATATATTGTCACTAAATTCATTCTTGTTCGCCTGTTCCCGTCTGGGGTTTTCTCTTATTTTTACTTCCCTTCATTCCATTCCAATAACGGACACAGACTGGCCTCACAAAGAGGAAGAGCCCATTCGTAATTTATGCTAAGAGAGCACCAAGCACAGAAACTGTTAGTTTGCTAAAAGAATACTGATAGCACTCTGACATGTTTGTGCTAATTATGCATCTATTTTTGGCAGTCATTTAGCCTAGTTTATGGTAGCTTAAAGCAGGATACTGTAAACTGCCTCGCATAGCATACTGGAGAGGAAGGACAAACTATGGTGTTTTAAAGTTCGTTCAAACACTACTGTGTATGTTTCATATGTTGAGATGGTGTGAGTTATGCTAGCTGTGCTATTTCCAGACTATGTGAAGCTAGGCTAACTAGGTTGTGTTTAATTTATGGTCCATTTCTGGTTATCTATGTCACTTTTTTTATCCCTTTAATTTCTACAAAATTCTATATTTTCTCTTATTTGTTTTTTTTGTTGTTGTTTTTTTTGTTCTCTTTTGTTTTTTAAACAGCATTTTGAGCTAAGGTTAGCCGAGAGGATAAAAATAATCAGTACCATTATAAAACTGTTTTTGTTTGGTTTTTGTTGTTTTTACTGAATTTTTTTTATACCTGAATTTTTCAGCAGTATTTAGTTTATCGTTCTTCACCTCCATACATAATGATGAGGCTCTTCCTCCAGCTGTGGCATTTCTGTGTCATTATTTCTGTGGTTCATGTTTATGTAAATATACTATCTGCTTAACACAGAAATCAGTCAAAAGGAAAAAAAATCCAATCAAGGAAGCTGTGTACAGTCTGTGTGTAAACACTGATTTATGAATTATGTGGGTTGGGGATATTTCCTTGTTGGGGTTGTAGAAATGTTTGACTTAATTTCTGTGTTTTATATTTTTATAATAAAGACTTACTGAAAAATGCTCCACAGGAGGTCTTTCGTGATTTTTTTTTTTTTTTTTTTTTTTTTTTTTTTTTTTTATATAAATTGTGCACATCCATGAGAGTGAACACCCCCCCGCCCCGTGTCCCGTTGAAATGAAGAATATCTGCGAGGCACTCACCATCTGTGTGTGGTTGGGATAAAAAGTTTGTTCATTCAGGGGGAATTTCTCAGGGCCGAGGGAGCGGTACAGCTTAATCATCTGAGAAAACTGCAAGCAGAAATAAACAAGACGTCATTATTCAAGAAGGACGACAAACAGAAACTTCTATAAGATTCATGCGTGTTAACGACTTTTAGGAGCAGAGGATATGGATCGTCTGAAACTCCAGGTTTTTTTTGTTGTTTTTTTTTTTTGTTTATAAAATGTGGCCTGGTACAGTTAGACCCACCTGTTAGTGTGAGGGTTTGAACACCTGTTCTTCTAAAATCAATAATCCATTTGCTTACACCCCGAGGTAATTCTTTCTTGGAGTTATTTATTCTCGAGGTGCTGGAATTTCCTTTCCAATAGATTTGTCTTCAGACCTGCTTCGGTTCATTGTTTTAAACATGTTGCATTCAGCAGTTGGTTAACATATACAGCATGATAGGTGCATTACTGGTGATCAACCACCTCATTTTTTTTTTAACTTGTGCTTTGTAAAATGGGTAACAGAACTGTAAATATGTAGTGAAGAATGGCACATTTAACAAAACTGTGCTGCATATTTCCTGCTTTAAACCTAAATTTATGACCTCTTTCAAAGCCAAGCATCTACATACTTTTCACTGCAGTTTTGTAGCTTTTCTCAGCACTGTGACTAAAAACACGTGGTGGCCGAGGCCGCCCGCTCTGCTGGCTGGCTCAAATCACAGGTGTTGCAGCTCCATTTAATAGCACAAATAAATCAGTCGGACGCAGCTGCTGAGGGAGGGACTTTGCGACACCTTTGTGTGGGTTAAAGTAGAGCAAAGAGAGCTGTTACGGAGCGCTTACCACCCAAGGTTTGCTGCAGAAGTTGTATATGGAGAAGACAGAGTTGACGCTCGGGACGCCGCCAAAATGGAGGCCGATGACAAGATTCCTGAAGTCCTCACCGGGAATCATGCTGTAGGCGTGCTGGCGAATCAGAACAAAGTCTGGCTTGAAGGACCTGCAGCAGGACGGATATGGAAAAGGAACCATCAAACTGGGCCTGTTGTCAAGGTTACGCATACAGTTAGGCTGTTTAGGGTTAGAGTAGGGAAGAATTCCAGGCAGCTTTGACTCAATAGGTAGAAGTAGAGCAAGGTTGGTGGTTCAATCCCGGGCTCCTTCTAGCCTGCATTTCCACTCCTAACCACTGCATTTCAAAGTGGTTGTGTTATACCACTTTGAAATATATATTATATATATATACATACATATATATATATTCTGACAGCACTGGTTCATGAGTACAGCTGTTTTAAGGTGCCTGATGTCCCAGAAAAGTTTTTTATTGATCATGTAAACTGGACCCAACAGGTGGAGTACAATGTGACTCTTTTGGCAGATCATAACCATCCACCCACTCCTCCATGTAACAATCAACTTCCTGTTTAACACCTAACCTAACAGCACTGAGGGCAAGCATCTCCAGCACAGTGTCTCCTTGCAGGCTGACAGCTCTGTTGGCACATTATTAACACACTATATCTGGACGCTGTGTTTACAGTCTGTCGTTCAGTGCATCGAGCTGATGGGGTAAAGTAATGCTCCTTGCAGCACCTAATCTTTTTGGACCATCTATCCAATTAACCCAGCCTAATCCTTCCTTTTTACACACTGTTCTGGGATCAGAGCCAAGTGCCCCATCACCCACCTGAAAGCCTCTTTTAAACTAGCCCACATTTCATAGTAACAATGGGAATTCAGTTTGACTTTTATTTATTTATTTACCTGGAAACTTTAAAGTTCTATACAAATGTTCCTGCCAATTGTTACATTGATGTAAAAATTATTAGAGCCCGGCCAATATAAGACCAATATTTGCTCATTTGAAAATCTGACATGTTAGGGGATATTTTTTTGGGGACATGGGAAATAAACATTTGTTATGTGAATTTCTGAGTCCTTACTTTGGCAATGAAGTTTTAAAAAAAGATCTTGTTTTATTATGACAACGAGTTACGGATTAATAGTTTATGCTGTGCCGCACTCTGCTCAGAACATCAGGTTTTAGTGTTCTAACCATACGGGATGTTGCAGGGTGCCCTCTAGTGGACAAATTGTGCAACATCGACATTCATAAGGGCGTTTCTCCTGCCTGTTCTTTACTTTCCAATATTCATTAATTTATCAGCCGTTATAAAAGCCGATACAGACATACAGGCAAATAGCTAAAATCAGCCAATATATGAGCCCCGCCCATTAATTTGATCAGGCTCTAAAATTGATCTCAATCATACAGTGACGTCTGGCTTGCACACAAAAGTGTCCATATTTAATAAATTGGTCATGAGAGACTCACCTACCCATTTCCACAACTTGGTGCATAATGACACTAATGTAAAATGACACATTGTATATACTTGTGAGATTCCAGTGGCTTTGAAACAAAGATTCAACAGACTGAGACTGGTAAAATCCTCGCACTCATGTTTCCGTGGTTAGTACCAAATCTGACATGCTCCGACATGATTTTTCTAAAGGAAGCATCAGCCCGCTGCAGGTGGAAACCAAGCTGATGAGAGCGGTGAGACTAAACCCAAACAAAGTTGTGGGATATAAAACCAAAACAATGAAAGACACTGAGGCAATATAAAGCTGATGGAAACTACAGAGTGGGAAAATTCTTTGTTGCTAAGGGAGACGCCTTTTGACACATTCCCCTCGTGACGAATACTTAAACGTATTAAAACAGAACACAAAGGTACACAGCAAGCCCCTGGATTACCTGCAGTTACAGACACAGGTGCGTGCAGTAGGTAGAGGGCTGAAATTATAGCAAGGCCCTCCAGCAGACTCTGTGGTCCTCAAGCGCTGCTCATGTTAGACTGCACAGAGAAGACTGGCAGGATGGCTGAGGAGTGATCTGTCCTCGGCGACAGAGCGACTACAGCTGTTCCTCCCTGCTGCTGCTGCTGCGCTCGGCCGCAGTGGCAACAGACCAAAGGCTCTGCTATTTATACTGGATGGAGCTGTTTATTGAAGCCCAGAACCCGACCAGACTCGACTGCTTCCTAAACACGGGACGTGCTGTTCCAAGCAAACTCCATTCTGGTTACAACTGTGCACGAGCAGTTTAATCAAAGTACACCTTATTAGCCTCAAACAACATACTTGATTACACTACTTGATTATAACAGAACGGGCAGACGCAGCGGTCGTTCAGCACAGTGGGATTTCACTGGGCTAGAGTTAATGAAGGCAGTGCCCTGGAGCAGCAGAGCATCACTGAAGTTTGTCACCCATTAACTTTGCTTTTGTGTGTCTTCACCTGGGCTCATCCTGTTAAAGCACTGCTTCCCGCGAGCCACGGATTAACCCTGAAGCAGCACGTTTATGTTTTACGATGCTAACACCTCGGGCCCCCGAGACTCACCGCTTCACAGGCGATATTCTAATGTGGCCTTTGAATAGGTTACAGTGCAATAAAAGGCTAATAAGAGGCTCAGATGGGGGAAGAGCACAGATATAGATTAGGAGGTGAGGACAGAAAGGATCCGTGTGGATTCATAATTCCACAGATAAGACAGGATTTGTAAAGTAAGCCAGACAGGGACCGAGTGGGTGGTTCTGTGTGGCGCGTGCATGTTATTTCTACCTGTCTGTGCAGGTGCTCCTCCCACAGCATGATAGGGTTAACTGGTGACTCTCATCTGGCTCTAGCTGTGGATGTGAGAGTTTGAGGTCTTCTCACTTTCTGTGTGTTCGCCTGGTATAGACTGGTGACTTGTCCCGTATCAACACGTCACTCTTACAGTCACTTCACAAAAACCCTCAAAACAGGGAGGTGTCACTGCACGACACTAGCTGTGTGCAAATATGAGCTAAAGTATGTGCTGATTATAAGTCATAGAAAATGTTTGGGAGCTGCTACTGACACTATTTTAAGTCAACATCTTCATCTCATGACTCCTTGCTCGTGAATGCAGCCGCTCCCAGTGACGAACCCACAGAGAAAAACTGCCTGACTCTGCAGTTTCCCCCAGCTTTGTGGGTGAGTTTCAGCATCTCACGTCTGGTTGCTTTGGCTTTACAGGTTTTGAATTTAATATTTTGGTAAACTGTTACAGCTTTGATCTGAGTAAGATCCATCATACAACCCTTTAAACACAGGTCAACAGCTAGCTGGGGAACACAGGGGAACATTTGGTTGCTCCAACAGTAAAATATTTCCCCTTGAAACGGGTGACAGAAAATAGATCCAGAAGAAGGGTGATTACTAATTTGTCACACAGACATACTAACATCTCCAAAGTAATATTTGCTCTGCTTCGGTTTCATGAGTAACCCCCAAAACACCGCCAACTCTACGATCTTGCGCTGTGTTTGCGTTTCCACTGCTCCAGTGAGAAAAGGTGCAAATTCTATAGGACAGAAAGAGTCATAGCACAAGGCAGGTAATTCTCAAAGCACAGATAAACATGTTTAAAACACTCCACTTTATAGTGGCTGTGAATACACAGCGAGCCTGGCAGTTACGTAAGCCCATCATAAAATATACCGCACAACAGCGCCAACAGGATGTTTTCATCAGCATTCTTGGAGCAGGAAAGTATTCAAAACTCAGGACAATATGCTGCCGTTTGGTCTCCAGATCCATTTATCATACAGAATCTCTGACCTTCTAATAGGCTCCAAAGGGATGTCTGAACTGTGGGGAACATTTGTTCTCGAAACGGTCCTGTGGCTGTTTCAAAAGCTGGTGAGGGCCTTATCTTCCACCATCAGTCTGTCTCTCATTGATAAGCATAATCAGGGTAGAACTCGGCGGGAATGCCACAAATGTCAAACAGTACATACCGAGGATCAGCACAGCGCTCGTACACAATGGTGCATTGTGCCGCGCTGGCTCCCTGTCATCAGAGGGAAATGCACCTTAGAGAGAAAAGTCTGTGCTTTCCTGTTAGGAGGACGCACTCCAGAGCAAAAACTCTCAATCAGGCCACAATCATTTTATGTGTATATATGGGGAACATTTCCTACTTCAAGACAACTACAGGACAGATGATTTTCTTTACAACTTTTACATTTTTCATGAGGTATAGTCACTCTGCCACTTTTTCTTCTTCAGGATTGACTGAACACACTAAGGCAGTTTTTCCTTAAGTCAATGGGAACCTAACACAGGGTGCAGGCTAAAAACCACTAATGCTACCAGTCATACTCTAGGTGTTAAGGCGAATGAGTGACCCAACCCCAAGAGCAGTAAATTTAGGTCAGAGTAATGAGTGATATCACAAACTAACCCCCTCCTATTACCAGTTTTAATTTGCTTTTTACATAAATAACTACATTTATATAAATATGTGAATGTAAATAATTGTGAGTAATTTAAAACTGAATTTCAGTTTTTATATTACTGCAGCCCACCTGCAGTACGTTTTGCGTCCCATCAGGGGGCACCGGTCCACACTTTGGAAACCACTGGAGCTGGCTTTTCTGTTTCCCTGGCGAGTACATTTTGTTTTTCGCTAGTTAAAAATCAACGTTACATTTAATCAGTGGACTGCAGGCGCATTTTTCTAACAAAACTAGCCAGCATTAGCTCAGAGGTCCCAACGTTTGCATCCTCATCAGAATATAGTCGCATTTGGTCACTATATAAAAATAAATAAATAAATAAATAAATAATGGCCAAAACGCTAATCTAAAGGTTCAAAACAGCAGCACGTAAGAGGTATCACAGCTGCTGTTCATCTTTTATATACAGTCTCAACCAGCACAGAGATGGCTCTGCGAGCCAATTAGCTTACCTCATAGCTGAAAAACACAGTTAGCTTAACACGTTAGAGATTGCATGATTTAAACAAGCTATAATTGATCAATACAATGAAACAAATTATTTTATAATAAAATGTATGTTCTATGCAGAATTCTACCGTTCGATGTCGCAGCGCTCGTTAGCGTCTGTAGCTACAGGACATTTCAGAGGCCCCACTGCACTCGAGTGCAGCACAGACAGAAAAGGTTCCTGAGTTTTAGAAAATCTGTTCAACTAAAAACAGTTTGACACAGTAGACGCAAAAATGTGAACCTGAACACTGATGAGATTAAATAATTAATAAAGCCACTTTTATGAAGTTAAAACAATTCATTCAGTTTGCTGTTTTGGATTTTTACTAAGGACTGGACACATGACGCTACCATATCCAAAGGCTCTGAACAACTCTTATTTCTCTCTCTGTGTCCCGTCTCTCCCTGTAGCCGAGCATCTTGTTGTGGTCCCCTAGTCTGACTCTAGGACTCCTTGTGGTTGCGGCCGTGGCTCCAGGCCTGGTGGCACCAGAGTGACCTGGCAGCATCTCAGATCCTGGGAAGTTGCTGTCAGGGCTGCCAGAGGTCTGGATTGTCTCCAGCTGAGCTCGCAATCCGAGGCTGATCTTGACACGGCACTGAGGTCACACAGAAAACAACCCAAAAAAAGAAACGGGGCCCAGCACCAAAAAAATAAAACTTCACACGTGTTAAATCTAAACGGGAGTGGGAGTAACTTTAGCGTGCCGCAATTTTGAGAATGTTTAGTTGTTGAAGATTAGGAAAAAGAGTCCCACGGGAGGCAGATGTAATGAGGAAAAGGAGCTGCGAGAGGAACACAGCGCCAAATGACCTCTGGCAGGAGGGGAAATGAGCGTTGTTAGGAGTTTGAGTGAATTAGCGGGGCCATTTGTATTCATGGCTATATTACAAAAGCAGAGATGGTGGATCGGGCCTCACGGCCGCTGCATGCTTTCACTGCAGTCAAAAGAAAGCACCCTCAGGCCTCCTAAAGCCACGTCTCAACTCAGCGTGTCTGTGAGCGGGATTTATTTGCTCGGTAACAAGATGAACCTGTTTGAGGTATTAAGTGTTCAGGCTGCTCTGGGCAGACAGTTCCTTCCCTGATTAAAATGGGTTTTTAAGGGGGTCAGCAGAAGGGGGGCGGGATGTTAAGGATTCTTTGCTAGCCAATGTGTGTGTGTGTGTACGTGTGTGAACAGCCTCTGTGTGGTCTAAATTGTAAATTGTCACCTGAGGTAACCAAAGGCAGAGAGTCTTGTTATATGTGCAGAAGGGATTTGGAAAGGGAAGCGGGGGTGGCCTTCTTTGGCGGGTAGCTCTCAGCATAGAAAATTAAATGAAAAGAGGGGGTAAAAAAAAGAAAGAAACAGGACAAGGATCTGCTAATGTAATCTGGCGGCCTCCCTCCCTCTGTCCATCTGTGGGGTTGAGAATGGCGAGGAATGTGACGAGCTAATTCAGCCATTTGAGACAGAGAGTGAAAAAAAGCGCAGAATTAAAGAGAAGTCTGGATCTAATGTTGAAACCGATTCAGAGCATCACCTCCAGCCCTGACAGTTCATCCAAAATTAGGTTTTTATTGACAGAAAATGACAGAACTGCAATATGTGCCCAAACGAGTACGTGATAATTTGTATGTATGTGTATTTACCCATGACTGCCCTCACCTCGGCTCTTATTGATGAATAACAATAGCATATGTTACATCCTTTAAATAGGCTCATTTTAAATAGTGGAGTTATTGATCAGTTCGGGTTTTTTTGTGTGAACTTGTGTTTATCTACAAAAAGATTCCACAGGACATTTTTAAGTAATATTAAAACGTAAGTCAGTCTGTTTTCTAGACCTCTGCATCACCACCTGAAGTCTGGTGTAATGCCCGCTGAAGGGAGCAAAATTTGACCAATCACAGCAATGAGGTGTGACCAGAAGCGACTTTCTGAAGAGTCACTTGGATGAGTGATGAAACGTTTCTCCCACTGAAAATGCTACGTCTGGATGACGGGATTTACTTATCTGGATGATTGAGCATGCATTGAGACATTTTAGAGCAGCGGTCCCCAACCCCCGGGCCATGGACCGGTACCGGTCCGTGAGTCGTTTATTTTGTTGTATTTATCCGCGACACTTTAATGGCCAGTCTGTGGTGCAAAAAAGGTTGGGGACCGCTGTTTTAAAGGACTATATCCCTGAGAAAAAAACCCAATGCTTATGGGTAAGAATAATGGTTAATAGAAACGTGAACTTTTAGGTTGGTAGCCGGCAGCTGAATTCAGTTTTCTTACCCCTCCCAATTCGAGTACATAGTCCGTTTACCTTAGAGTCAGGTGTCCATGTCTCTGGAGACCGCTGTAAGACTTCAGTGAGTCAGTGAGTCAATGAAGCGCAATTCTGACCAAAGACAGCGATGCTGAGGTGAGTTGTTGAGAATATCCAGAACCTTTCTTTTGGTAAGCGCTGCTGTTTTTGCTGCTGTTCGCCAGCGTTAGTGAAACTTTCTTTAAGTGGGACACTTAGTGAATGAACTCTCATGTAATGTCAGCATGTAATCAAACTTCTCAGAGGGAAAGTGTGATTTTTAGGACACTTGAGCCCAACATTAGCTTAGAGGAAAATGGACAAAAACAAACAAATGGACAACTGTACCCTCATACACACAATAATAACATGGACTGAACCACCACTCACAACCACTAGCACTTCATATAACCTCTGTAGAAATTATCCCACATATTTCACTTACCTTAATTGCACTACTGTAAATGCTGTATAGACAATCACACAATAAGATAATTATAATTCTACAACTGTTTATAACTTGCATAGTTAATATTTCTGTATAGTTTTAATATTTATATCCTGTTCATAGCCTGTACATACTTATAGTTATAGCATATTCATAACATACCTTCATACCGTGTACATTGTAACATACCCATAATAGACCCATATTTTGTACCCTCATACCTATAACAGACCGATTTCTGTAATATATCTGTATATCTATGTTATTGCTAATATATATTTTGTAATATATCTATATTATGGCTAAAAAAGCACTTCTAGATGGATGCAAACTGCATTTCGTTGCCTTGTACTTGTGACATGTGCAATGACAATAAAGTTGAATTCTATTCTATTCTATTCTAATTCCACGCTACAGAGGTAGCACCTCATTTAGGAATAAAGTCCTCAGTTTGTTTTGACTGGTCCTTCTGTTTGGAGCTACCTGGCTCTGCGTCATCTTCACTGGCCATGCTGGTATTCTCTGTGCCTGCATCCATGTGGTTACTATAACATTTATAGTTACTTCATGTTTTTATTTGAGGTAATTTGTTTGATGCATCTTCTGAAATTTGATGTTTGAGAATAATGTATATCATTTCAGTTTATTTTGAAAAATCTCAAGACGATCTTCAGCTTTATTGTGAAAGGTTTATGTGGAAAATAAACAAGCGGACAGCGGAGCCACACGCTGGGTTTACCGTTGTTGTTGCTAACGACAACACATAAAAACATTCGCTTGTCCATCTGTAGTGTAATAAATAATAAATACATAAAAGAGAAATAGGGAACTTTAAGAAATTAATCTAGCTACTACAGTGACCATCAAACCATGAAAACATATTGCCGTAAACAGTTTATTTTGCAACACCACGAAACAAACGAAAGGGTATAATATGAAACAATAGATGTTTTCACATCATCATCCGATATATATGTCGTTATATCGAACAGCCCTAACCCACTCCTTTATAAACACAGACAGATTGGTTGCAACATGTTGCCAATCTGCACCCACGAGTACAGCTCAGTTACAGTGCTACATTAAAGCGAGGTTGCTGAGTACCTGTGTCTTTTTGCAGCTAACATCACTAAGTATGGAGGAACTTCTGAATTGCTCTTTCTAATCTACAAGGTTCTGGTTGGACTGAATGTCGCTGCTATTCTGTCCATACAACTGCTGCTTTTGGGCTGGAGCTAAGTGGGTTAATAATACTCACCATTTCATCATCTACTAAATGTATTTGCTGAACTTTATTTATAAGGGCATTTGGAGTGGTTCACTTGTGAGATCTAGTGTTACTGTAAGTATCAGTGTCCTCGAGGGTATAATAACGTGTGCAGAAGTATTAATTAGATCCTCCAAGACTAGTAAAAGATTTTTTATAAAACTGTGATCCTCGCCACGATGACGGTTCAGTGTTGCATTACAGAGAACACGCCAAAGCTTCTCAATCCTCCACGTCCACTCTAATTGTACATTTATATTTTAAGCATCTGGCTCCAGCCCCAAACTACTTCCAGTGAGTGCAACAGTAAAACAAGCTCAATAAAATACTCAACCGCCAGCAGTTAACGTCCCCATAGCCCAATATTAATCACCATTAATGAATCATCTGCCTTTATTAACCACAGTTAGAGCTCTGTGAAGATGGCAGAGGAGAGGAACACTGCTCTGTGGCTTATCAAACTTTGGCTGCCGCGACCAGTGTTCCCACTTTGAGCCGAGCAGCCTGGCTGGAGGTTTTGGCAGCAGAGAGCAGAGAAGCCAAAGGGCTGACTACAGCAGAGCAGCAGGGAATAAAATGCCAGAACTACTGTACCTTGTGGTGTGTCACTCTGCTCTACTGTAGGCTGTACAGCTTGTGCCACGTTGCACGTTTTTCCTTTGCTGTCCATACACAAATGCCAAGTTAGGTAAGGGTTAAAAGAACAAGATAAATAAAGAGAAATGAGGATAAAAAATAATGGAAGATAAATAAATAAGTACAAAAATAAGTAAAGGAAGAAGAGTGTGGTATGCAAATGTTGATGTAGATGGATGTACAAGGAGCTTAATGTGCAAAATGAACTTAGTGTGCAAAGTGTCTGACGTGCAAATTGCAGTTGAGGTAGGTCATCTGTTCAGGAGTCTGACAGCAGTGGGGAAGAACGAGCTGTTGAGTCGGGACGTTCTGGGTTTCACACTCCTAAACCTTCGTCTGGAGGGCAGAAGCGTGAACAGTCTGTGTTGGGGGTGTGTGGGGTCTTTGAGGATGGAGGCGGCGCTCCTCTGGACTCTGCGATGGTAGCTGCTCTGCAGAGAGGGCAGCTGTGTGGTGTTCAGTGTCCAGGTGAGGTCCTCGCTGATGTGGACGCCCAGGTACCTAAAGCTGCTCACCCTCTCCACTTCACACTCCTGGATAAACAGCAGCTGGTGAGGCCTCTTCTTCTTCCTCATGTCCACAATCATCTCCTTTGTTTTATCAGTGTTGAGGTTGTTGTCCTCACACCATGATACCAGACCGGCATTCTTAACATTTCCTATGTTTAGGCAGGAAGTCCATAAAGCACCAAGACTAATCATGTGCATTTGTTGGACACTAAGGTTCAGCTGGCTAAATAACCAGGTTGGCGTCATCGCTTTCTTGCCAAATCTTGATCTTGGTTAAGGATCTTGTCAAATGCAACAGCCAATGTGCATCTTATCCTGCTTTGCTACTGCAGTGGCAAAAGTGTCATGGAAAGTCTAAATAAACGCCATTTTGGATCGCTTATGAAAATCTACCAGGGTGAAGATTTTCCAAAACTCCATTTTTGCATTTATATGTGGATATGGAAAATTGAGATTTAATTACACAACTTACTTAATTACACAAAGGTGTGTGCTTTTAGCTCCTTTTGTGATGTCATTACACGCCATGTTATCGTTTGCAGGTTTTTGATTGGCTAACATTTCTTCACAGTGTGCGTTATAGCGCCACCTGTCGCTCTGCCATGAACTTGAAATCACTTGGGATCATTTCTTGAGTTTTTGTGTTTCAAATCAAACTTGGAAAAATCCAAATTTAAAAAAATACCCGTGTAAGTGTGGAAATAAGAAGCCTAAGAATCCCATTTGGCAGCAACAACTGCTGTCCTTGGATAACAGCAGGTCCTATAGCCAAGTGTGGCGTGCTGGAGTGAATGTGGTGCATACATAAGTAGACACATTGTGTTTTTATGTGTATCTAATGATAAGAATGAGGCTGGAGTTTTGCAATAGCTACATTTATGCTTTCAGGCTTTAGGCCTAGTTCACATTTGTGCTGCCGTTTACAGCGAGCATCAGCTGAGACAACACTGCACTCAGTCAGCAGCAACCCACAAACCAGCTGCTACAATCAGCAACCGTGCAAGAGCTAAGAGACACAGGATCCTCAACAATAAAAGAAATGAAAACTCTAAAAGAGGAACACAGCTCTCCCAAAGAAAAGATCGCTATCCAAGAAGATGGGCATAAAACAAAGGTACCTGACCTCGTCCACCGTGAGAAAAGAAGTAGAATGGAACGACGCCTGTGCTGCTCTTCAAGATAACGTTGCTCGACAGGAGGAATCCTGCATAACCAAAGTCCAAAAGGAGGAGAACGAGAGAAACATTGTCTCTGAGAATTTCTGGATGAAGGGAATCAGTGGGATGGTAAAGCAAGAGAGGCAGAAAAAGACACAAAACTCTTCATCAGCAGGATCCAACAGCTTCAGGTACGCAGCCTGAGCTGATCGTTGGATTTCACGATAATGAGCTCACCCGAAACCCTGGCTGATTAGGTCCCACACCCGCTTTCACACCTTGGCTCATGTGATTAGAGGATCACCAGGGGGTCCTTTGTCCCTCTTTGGGGGGAAACTCCCACTGGGTTTAAATCTGGGACTCTCGGCCATTTGACCTTAGAACTGAAGAAGCTTCTCGGATGAGAGGTGAAACGTCTTCAAGCAACTTTAAGAAGTCCAGACGCTTTTCTTTCCAAGCTCCTTAGACTACGATGACCTGGATGACTGAGAACCTTCACAGACATTTCACGATAATGTTCTGTTGGATCCCAAAAGCATTTCAGAATGTTTCACAGTTTAATGCAGAATCCTTAGTGATTTTTTTTTTGTCAAACAGCTTGCACTTTAGAAAAGGAACAGAAAGGGTTAGGGGTCGTGGCACAAAAATCAGAAAGTGTAAAAGGTGGAGAAAAAGGAGGAGGAAGGAGAGGAGGAAAAGGAAGGAAGAGAAAGACTTGGGGGAGATGGAGGGAAGAGGAAAATGCAGAGGAAAGACAATGAAAGAGGGAGGAGGCACACAGGAGTGCGGAGAAAGCAACTTTGATTCCTACCGTTTCCCCTCTCCACCTTCCTCCATCTTTCCCCTAACTCATCCCTCTCAGAAACTGCCTCTATCCTCCAGCACCAGCTCTCCCTCTCCCATTCCTCCACCACATCCAGAAAACTGTGAAGGATTCAGGAGATTCAGAATCCTACATCTCCTCCATTTTATCCCCATCACACCTTGATCCTTTACCCCCCAACCCTTTTTCCTTACACAATACCCTTTACCCTCCCTCCGTCCCTCCATTTTGCTTCACTGTTTGCTGTAAATAGCTCAATAAAATGTAATCGATTACATCTAAATCTACAGTGTTCTACTCCAGTGTTTTACTACTAGCTTGTTTTAGATTTCAGTGTGATCGGGGGAGTCAACAAATGAATATGGATGGATGAGGTCATTTGGACAGAAAGTAAATCAGTTTCCTCATGTGTGTGTTCATCACTCATGTTAATATTTAAATGCATCTCAGCACTGATATTGTTTGGGTTACGCTGACAACAAAGACAAAAACAAATATTTAAAAGACACTTTGTATTTCTATACCCTCTAATAAAGCCCTCACTTCTGGTGGCAAAGCAAACTCTTAGCGTGCATTTTAGACATCCAAGTCAATTCAAGTCAGCATCTGTAATTTTGCTGACTGCTTGGGTTTTACTGCATTCCCAGTTGAAAGTATAAAGACAGTTTAAAGATTACATGACTGCCCTGCTAATCTCTAATTGTCATCATACTCACCAGATGACAAACATTTTGCTTTAAGATACAGTCTCTTTTCCATGAAATATAACTCTCGCCACACTTCAAATATTAAAATATCAAATCAAACGTGAATCTCTTAAGAGATAAAAACAGATTAAAGAGCTAAAGAGCCAAATAAATCCATGAGTGAACTGATTAATATCTTTCATTTTCATGCACACGGATATATCAGGTCAGAGAGCTTGTTATATTTGATGGCTATTTGCCTTGTTATACCACATAAGCACAACATGTAAAGTCCATCCTTCTACAGCTTAGAGCAGCGGTCTCCAAGCCCCGGGCCTCGTACCGGTACCGGTCCGTGAGTCGTTTGGTACCGGGCCGCGAGAGTTGAGGCTCAGGTGTGAAATGTATGGTTTTCAGGGTTTTTATCGGTTTTCAGCGTTATTTTGTTATCGTTTTTATCGTTAACTCGGTTTTCCTGGGTCTTTTCACGTGTGTTATGAATAAATCTTCATTTTTTCGGTACCGGTAATAGTTTTATTTTGTTGTATTTATCCGCGACACCTTAAAGGCCGGTCCGTGAAAATATTGTTGGGCATAAACCGGTCCGTGGCGCAAAAAAGGTTGGGGACTGCTGGCTTAGAGTGTACTGTGCAAAAACCTTAGGCTGTCCCTCTTTTTTTTCTATTTTGCAAAATGGGAAACAGGTGCAGAAATGTATTGAAATATGCACAAATCCACAGATTTGTACAATTCTAACAAGCTTGAAAGTCAATATTCGGCACCACATTTAGCTTGTCAAATTTTGTATCACAGCCTGGACTCTCTTCGCTTTCTTTTTGTTTCTTTAAATCTTCTTTAAAGTCTTCAGGAATAGTTCTTCAGACTTCTTGAGGGTCATTCAAAGCTCTTCTTTGGAGTTTGCTCCGTTTTCGGTCAACACGATCCCACACTGCTTTAATAATATTGAGGTCTCGGCTCTGAGGAGACCAGTCCTTGACTGATTCTGTTCCTCTGTGTCTTTTTCTATCCAGGTATGATTTTTCTGCACGGGCAGTGTGTTTGGAGCCATTATCATGCCACTGCCAATCACTCTTTCCTTAGTAAATCGACTTCCATGGTGGATAGTACTTTCCTGCATTCATAATCTCATCATTTTTGACAAAATTTCCAACACCACTCGCTGAAATACGGCACCAAGCCATGACGCAGCCTTCTCCGTGTCTTAGTTTCCCTGTCAAGAAGTCATTCCTTAAGAATGGCTTCATTTCTTTCATTTCTGACCTTTTCTGATGAAGCTTCGTTGGCTTTCCCCTAGAAATACAGTCTGTCTTTTATATGCTTGATTGTTAAGTGGTTCAGGCACGAGCCACACAGGCCCACAGTCATGGCCCAGTCTCTAGGCCTGTGACTGAGGCCTTAGAGAATAAACCTGTGAAATGAGAGGTGGCATAAGACTTGTACTGTGCTGTAATGAACTGATATATGATTTGTAAATTTGTGTTTCAATTTCTTTTTTAATTTAATGTGTTATTTAATGAAATTGAAAATTAGCTTTCACTGGTTATGATCTATACAATGAACAGATTTTAATCAGTTTACAGTTTATTCATCCAAAGAACAGTTCGGTGCTACTCAATGAGGAACTATGATTACTGACAGAATTCATCCAATCAGCCTGCTTACTTACAACAGCCATTACACTCTCTAGGGTCAAGTTCGGAATAATAAATGATAAGCTAAGCCCAAATAATCTGGCAGTGAATGTCAGTGTTTGTGAGCGAGGCAGCAGTAACACCATCTGTAACCAATTTGGCTTCTCCACCATTACAGCAACATCATGAAAAATATTCAACCCCCACAATAACCTCAGTGTCAACTCTGACAACAGGTGGCATTGTAACATTAGCACCATTCGCCTTCTCGGTCGGCAGTTATTCTCACTTGATTTGTAACATGGTCAGGCTTCTTCCCATAACTCCCCATACGCAACAATATTTCAACAGGAAAATTAATTTAATGAGATAACAAACATAGATGGTAACACTGCTAATTAAAAATAAAACATGATTTTGCACAGTTTAGGTTACATTTAAGGATTCTCTTTTATTTTTATTTTAAATGTAATTATTTATAAAACACTGTACAGTTATTACTACTATTTTATTTCATTTTCAAATTTTCTATAGCTACAGTATCACAACGACAGTTATTATTAGTATCATTTTTGTTATTACTATCATTTTGTTTTGTCTCCTCCGACTCCTATTTTGCTCCACTGCTGCTAAATATTAGCTGGATGTTAGCAGCTAATAGGAAGTACCTACGTTTGTTTTGCTTAGGACTGGAAACAGTGCAGTCCAATTGCTGAAAAGTCCATTGGAAAAGTAACATTTTTAACTACCATCTAAAGTGCACTGCTTGGGTTCAGACCACTTCATTGGTTGATCCAATGATTGCCTAAGAAAGACTAATGATTAGCCAATTAGTGCCATCCAAGCTAAAACCCAGGAAGAGTAATAACAGAAATTCCTGGTACCCCCTCAGGTACCACTGCTGGTACCTGAGGGGGTTATCGCAGTTACCACACTTCTAGGAAACTTGACCTCTGACCTTGACCTTGAGGTTGAGGTCACTGAGATTCTGAGAGTTTTAGTACACACCTATTATGTCAACTTGAAAGTTCTACGTTGCTTCGTTCTCATTTTCAAACCTATGTGTCCACGTTGCTCGCCCACCCACCAGGGAAACAAGGATATCAGGCTTTTACAGCTAAGGCGTAAAACGGAAGAACAATAAGTAGACAGAGGTGTAATATCAACAACGGCAATCATAGAACCGCACGTATGAGGCCTTAGCCATGCATCAGCAAAATATCTTAACTTAAAATTAAGTTGGATTTATCCTTGTACATGGGTTTCTACAGGTTAGCTAAGACTAAGACTAAATCCTGTCCCATGTGGAAATGGTTTAGACTGGAGGCAACGTTATCTCACAGCATACACTTCATTTATGAAATTAATCATAATCCAGAGCGACTCTTTTAGGAGCCCATTCTTGTGATTCTTGGAACAGGGTCAATAAAACAACAAAAATGGCCTTGACATCGAACAAACGTTTGGTCAAGAGCCATTCGTTGATCATTGTGTGCAAGTTTTCCTAAAATGAAACTAGTACTACAGGAAGAGAAGCCATTCTTGCGAGCTAAAGAATGAAAAGTTTGCTAATATTTTCATTTTTGACCCAACTGCTCAGTACGTCACTAAAAACACCAAAGACATGACTTGTGTGGAGTCCAAGCTTGTCACCATCATCAGCCCACAACAGCTGTACTGAAAGGTTTCATGAAGTAAAAGCAACATGAGGTCTACATGTTATTTAGAAACATTTATGCAAAGAACTAGTACAAGTAGATTAATAGCAACCGTCAGTTTTGCCAGAGTTCTAATTCGGTCACTTAGCTACAACTCCTGCTTGTTTAACATGCATTTGCAGGGTGGAAAAACCTCACGGTGACGCTGTGAGAGCCAGAGATAAAAGAAAGCTCAAACGCACATGAAAACTGTGACCAAAGTGAAAAGATTAAACAGTTTTCCACTGTCACACAGATTTTCCTGCAAGGTTAAAAATTAGTAAGCAAGCCGTTTTTAGTTTTTTCAAAGGCTAAATCGCATTAAAGCATTGATTTTACAGAGTCGCACTCATGCTGGGGGAGGGGGGTTGAAACACAGAGCCATGCTTAACAGCACTGAGACAAAAGAAGTGTGCAGGCTCACTGTGGCACAGTATATACTGGATGGCCTAGTGCCTCAAACGACTTCCCTTCGAGTGTCTTACCTGATCACTTTGGTGCCACCTTTATTGACCTGCATGTCCACCATACATCCCGAGTTAACGTAGGAAGCCAAGTTGATCTCTGAGAACTCTGCCTAGGGGTAACGAAGACAAGGCATGTCAAGCTCATACAACAACATGCACAAACAGAGCATTTTACAGTGCATTTGAATCAGTGTGTGCAAGCTGGAAGAAATATGGGCACTGCATTAGACTGCATTCAAATTTGACTTTATGTTGTTTGTGAAAAGTACCAACAACCACCAAGATAGTGCTACAACACACTCTTTCACCTCCGTTTTACATTTCTGCACTTGCATGGAAATGAGCAAAATACAGAGTGACAGAGTGAGCTGGTGAGAGAAGGCTAATTGAGTTATTCCCAGTCAGTGGCCTCCTGGACAGTGAGGGCCTTGTGAAAGGCCGTAGCCTGGCTACCTAATGACTCAGTCAAACGTCCAGAAATACTCAGAAGGAAAGGCGACAGTTGACTTCTGGGAATGGACTTTGTGCACGATTGGGAGGGATGATTCAAATTTCCTTGTACTGATTGTCACAACAGCCCATAAATCTATTCAAGTTTACTGCTTTGGACCAAATTTCAGAGTAGAGTAAGAGTAATTCTGTCAGATTGATAACCAAGTTACTACAAAGGATTTCTCAAGGTTTCCTAAAGAAATGATCAAAATAGTAAGAAACTTTGTTGCGGCTAGACAGCAATGAGGAAATAGGAAATTACTCCAGTGCGTGCCAGAATACCATAACATCATTAATGGGTGTGCGCATACTTCTGACTGCACCATTCAGTGATGCTGGTCAGAGGTACATCAGACCTTCCTTTCCCCAAACAAGCTCCAACCATTAGAGAATGACCTCAGCACATATGCAGGCAAAGACAAGCTCATAAAGAAACTCTTTGTAGACCAGAACTTACACAAAACCCAGGCAAACCTGCTAAAATGGGAAAACGACAACAAATGTGCCTGTTGGATTTGTGCGTGTATGTCACGTTCAGCATCATGCTCAGGTTTAGAAATCCATGAGGTCCAAATTTGTTTCTGTTAATATCTTATGTTTAAGGTGAAGCACCTCTAATAACCAACAGAAAAGGCTACACTTCAGAGGAGACAGGCTCCTAGAGTTGCGACACAATCAAAACCAGAAATTTTGAAAGCTGTAAAAAACTATTTTTATCATCTTCCTTCTTTTGTGGGAGTAAAAAGAAATGTGAGCTATATGTATAGCATAATACTGAAAGTAAATACTGAAATTAAAATTGCACAAAGGAAAAAGTTACTTACTCAGTGACTCTGGCCCTACTGTGCCTCTGATTCACCCATCGCTCCTAAATCAACCTATTATCCTTCCTTGTGGGTGATTTATCAACCTAACCTTCTCAATACATCCCAGTAAGAGGGACTGTAGGACAGGCAGGGACTTCATAAAATTTTCAAATTAAAAGTCATGTGGCAAATGAACACTGATTTGTCTCAGTTTTATTGTCTTGTTTTGGAAAAGAAATTACCGAGGTCCAGACCTTGGTGACCTAATAGCTGTGGTAGGGTCAGAATTTGGCATAAACAACATGAAAGCATGCCTTGTTTGCTCAGTCAACAGCTCAGGCTGCTGGTGGTGTAATGGTGTGGGAAATATTTTCTTGGCACACTTTGGGCCTCTTCCTACCAAGTCAGAATCGTTTCAATGCCGCTGCTTATCTCAGTATTTTTGCTAATCGTGCCATTCCCTCTATGACCACAGTATATCCATCTTCTGACTGCTGCTTAAAGCAGGACAATGCACCATGTCACAATGCTCAGAACATCTCAAAGTGGTTTTCTGAACATGACAAAGAGTTCAATGTACTCAAATAACCATCACAGTCATCAGATCTCAATCCAATAGAGCAACAGAGAGTGGAACAGTAGATTTGAATCATGGGTGTGCAACAACTGTGAGATGGTATCATGTCCATATGGAGCAGAATCGCTGAAGGATGTTTCCAGCATCTTATTGAATCTCTGCCAAGACAAAAGTGGATCCAACCCAGTTTCTACTAAAGTTTCTGCTGAGTGTATATCTACCTCTAACCATTAGATGAATGATCATGAAGTTATGCTTAGACCTTTACTGTCAACTGTGGCATTCACCCATATGGCAAACTCCAGGACTTAAAAATCAACCAAAAACTGTGGTTCAGCTCCACTTGGGCCTCATGTTCTCCCCAAGAATTCCCATATCCTCTAATTAAATGGTAAATGGACTAGTTCTTATGTAGTTTTTCTACTCTACTTGATCACTCGAAGCAAAGCACTGAGTGCACGACATGCTTCATTCATCCAATTCACATGCACTCATACGCCGATGAATGCCTCAGAGAGTATCTTGAGGCATTGCCATTCAGTATCTCACCCAAAGACACTTTGGCAAACAAACTGGAACAGCCAGAGACCAAAACACCAAACTTCCAATACGTAGATAACTTTCTCTACCTCCTGAGCAAGTTTGTCAAAGAAATAAATTCCTGTTCTTTGCTAGCCAACATTAATACCTCTTTGTGTTTATAATTGTGAATTACTCATGCTAGCTAGGATTAGCTAAAAACTCTCCAGCTGTACCTTCTTGTACAAATACAGTCATCATATCCACTTAAAAAACACAACGCCTATTTACAGTCATTGGTGCCCCTACAGCTACTGTAGTCAGTTATAAAGAGTTGAATTGCATTGTACAGCAGAAACAATAGTACGCTACATATGTCTGTGTAATATAACCAAAGCTACACCCTAAATATGCAGCTCCAGCCTGTTTGTCAGACCTCATTCCTCACTCTGAACATGCTCTCTGCTTTCCCTCAGAGGAGAGTCTGTCAAGCTGTGTAACTGTAAACTTCCATCTGCCGCAGGTACAGAACGCCCCTGGAGGGACACTAAACAGCAGTCGGTTGACCTCAGACACGAAACACTGCCGTTTGCTAGTCGTCACATCAGTTTCAAGTATGAGACATGACACTCAAGTAGTGGATTAAATGGGCCCTAAACAAGTAGCCTGCACTCTGTGGAAAAGCAAAAAGTCAATCTGAAGTGACGTGGTCAACTCTCGAGCGCCACATTTCACAGGAAACACGGCTGCATTTCCTGGTATGCTAATCCCGAGCCAGCTGTGGCTCGGCTGTGGCTCGGCTGTGGCTCGGTGAGCAAAAATGAAATAATGACCAAGCGACCATTTCATAACCATTTCACAAAAGTGTCAAACAGAGAGCAAAGCGTTTGTTTGGTTCTCAGCTCTGCTTTAACTGCTGCATGACTACGGCACGAGGACGAGATACTGAAAACACTGCTTTTGGCTGGAGAGCCGGACCCAGAAATTATATCAATATGTAGCACACCTAATGGGCTACATCTGAACATACTATTAATATTATTATCGAAGAAAAACTTCGGCTTTCTCGCAGCGTGATGTTTTAATGATTCAAAACTCGGATTCTGGTCAATTTAGTTGAAAAGATTCTTCTTATTTTTACAATTCAAATGTTTCCCAAGGACACTCATGGGGTGAAAAACACCTTCCCACAGTGACATCTGGCCTTTGGAATAAATCCCAGCACACATGTACAGCACATGGCTAATGACATATGGCATTCAGCTAATCACAGAAATACGTTTATGACTCGAGGGCTGACGGTTTAAATCATGGACTTGTTAGATGCAAGAAACCCTTTGCAGCTGGTCTGACAAATCTGCATTAAGGTATGTCACCGTTTCACAGCTTGGAGAAAGTTGTAGTTAACTGCAAGAATGGTCAGCAAACCATTTTTTTTTGCTTTTTTTTTTTTTTTTACTCACAATGTCATTGGTAGACTGCTTTTATTCTACCAGTGTAGAACTCTTACAAAATCCCAAATTCATTACACATTACAAAAACACAATTGGGCATTTAGCAGCTAAGACATTTCCCCTTAGGTGTTGGCAGACAACAATACAGACAAAAAAAGAGTCAATATCAGATTTAGTTTACAATTCTAACAAGCTTGAAAGTCAACGTTTGGTCTGTTCTCTGTCAAGATGATCACACACTGCTTACATAATGTTAAGGTTCGGGCTCTGGGGAGGCCAGTCCATGACTGTCCCATTATGTCTTTTTCTATCCGGGTATGCTTTTACTGGACTGAAACTAGATTTGGAATCACTGTCAGAGCAAAACGTGAAGCTATTACCAATCAGTTGCTTTCCAGAGCAGTATTTTTCTGCATTCATTCTTCCATCAGTTTTGATAAGCTCATCACTGGATGAATTCAGCCAAAACCATGACAGCCTCCACTGTGTTTTGATGGTTGCAGAGACCTTTATACCTTTCTCTTACATATTAATGCTGATTTTAACCAAAAAATGTAAAATTTGGATTCATCACTCCGTAAGGCCCTGATGCCACTCATTTTCAGTCCAGTATTTGTGTAATTTAATAAGCAAATAAGCTTGCATTGCTAGTTAAACAATTTGGTATCTGGACATCCTCAAGCTGCGTTTTTCATCTGAGGCGCTGCCAAGCTTTATTGAGACTCGCATGGGCTTTCATCTGCATAAAAAGGAATATTATCAGGATAGGATAGCTCTGTGGCCCATGTAAACCTTGTATGGGGGAGTAAACTTCCTTTGAAAAGAATTTGCTGAGTAACAAAACTGTTTGGGTTTTTTGGGTGGTGGGGGGGCAAGAGCGAGAGGGAGAAAAAAAACCCACCCACCTCTTTTTATTTATTGTTTTGCACTCTCAGAGGAAGAGCAGGGGGCGAATAAATACCATAATCTTATTTCAGGGACAACGAGGCGCCACTCATGCTCACTGTGCCTGAAGGACATGTATTTGGCTCTGGTTCTTTTCTCAGCTCCCCTCTTACTGATACCCATTCCCAAAAGAAACATCTGTGTGCTCTGCAGCACATGCCGTGCCAAGAAAGGCTCCTAAATGCACAACACACCCAAATGCACACTGACTGCGTGACACTCCCATGCACATGTACACACTAATGCACCGTGCTGCTTCTAAACAAATCCCATCCCAAACACCAGGGCCTACAGTGGCTTGTGCGGCGACCTGATAAAACCAGAGAGTGGGCAACATTTTGGCAAGCTTCAAGAATTACACGCCATCTCCAATTGGCTGGTTACATTTAAAAGGAGTGCTAACAGCCAGTGTCACTGGGTAGTAATGGATGAAGAAGCTGGTACAGGGCACAGGCCCAGAAGCCAGGGCAGGAGGCTTTACACAGTGCCATGGTTACCATCACGGTACCACATTCAGACACTTGTCTTGGAACAGCTCTTGCCCTGGGAAAGGAAAACAGGAAGTGATACACAGGACAACTGCCTCCAGAACTGATTCTTCTCATCTGTTGACCTGCATCCAGGCTGAATTAAGAATGGTGTGCAGTCAAACTGCTATAGCAGAAGCACCGTTTGGGGAGAAAGTTGATTTATGATTAAGTTTAACTATGGCTCAAAGCTGAGATCAACAAATCTTGCTTACTTAAGCTTGTTTGAATTTCTGCACTTTCAATTTCATTGTCATTCCCTCTACTCACAGCTACTTTCATCACAGTAATCCAAACTTGTGATCTTTTCTTCTTTTTAGCACACAGCTAACGTCTAATTGGCCTTTGAATCAGATACAGCCTCTTCCTGACTGATAAAGTCTCATACCAGGCAAACACTGCTGTGGTGAAAGGCAACAAGGAGTATTTATTTGTGCACTCTGTCAACTTTGCCAAGTTACATGAACCCATGGATAGTACAGTAAACACCATTAGACAGCAGCTCATCTGGAATCTTTGTTGGTGTTTTTAGATCTGGACTGAGGAAGGTTATTAACTTTCACGCGGTTAAAGGTGCCTTTTGCTTGGTCCTGAATCAAAAACAACTTAAACGGACCAGCCATGTTACACCTAAATCTTTGATTTGCAAAAATGTCCAGAACGACATTTTTTTTTCTTGAAGGTGAAAACATTTGATAACTTTACATAAAATATTTTATGATTTCCAGTTTTGACTGAAGGAGCAAAGATTAGTTGAAGTATTAAAGCTGAAATTGTCTGAATTTATTTGAAGTGTAATAAGTGCAATGGAAATTTGGGGTCTTTAAGTTTGCAAGTCTCCAAGACAAACTGAAGTGTCATCTTAAGCGTAAGCGGTGAAGTCTCAGTAACTGTCACGGTACTGGGTCCATGACCCAGTGCTTTGTGTTTATTGGTGAACTGATAGTTCTGATTATCATTATGATTTATGCTTTTCTGCTTATGTTACATCTTCAGTCCTTGGATTGTGGTTTCTGTTTTGTATCATCTCTGTGCTTCAGGTTCCTATGTTTCCACGTCTTAGTGTCTAGTCTGCGTCTTGGTGCTTTGTCTCAGTTTCCTGTTTTACTTTGGTAGTCCTTGTCCCATGTTTATGGTTTCAGTTCTGCTTCCCAGTGTCTCGTCATGAGTACATTATCCCAGCTGTGTTTCCCTCCTGTCTCCCATTTCCCTGATTATGCCAGCATGTATTTAAGCCCTGTGTTTTTCCCACGCGTCCTCCATGTTAGCTGTGTGTTCCTCAGTCGTCATGTTTTGTCATGTTTTGTCAGGTTATGTCAGGCCACGTCATGAGATCATCCTTCCTAGTTTGGATTTTGGTTTTGTTTCTAGTGCTCATGTATTGTGTTTCTAAGTTCGTTTTCTGCCAGTGAATAAAAACTGCCGCCTTTAAGTTAAATATTCTGTCTCTGAGTCCTACGTGAGTCCAACCACTGTCTGCCACACAGCTCACCGTGACAGTAACCCTGAGTAAGGTAATGAAAGCAACTGAAATGTCTCACAGCTTCACTGTAATTTGGCATTTTAAATGAGAACGAAACAGTCGTTGAGCTGCAAGGTAAAAAGTCAGTTCAGCTTAAATGGAGGAATGGGGTAGGGGCGTCATTTGACACAGACAAACTGGAAGCTAAACCAGTTAAAAACAGATGAAAGCAGTGAAAGTAGCATTTCAAGTGGAAGACAGACTAAACACAGATGAGTCTTTATTTGAAGTGTAATTTTAACTAAAGGAAATGAATGAAATGGATTTTTTATTTCAATATAAAACAGATAAAGGTAGTGGAAGTGTCATTTCAAGTACAAGACATAAATACAGCTCAGTCTTAAATCTTAAGTGTTGGAGATGATAAGAGCTGAATTATGACTTTGATGAACGCAGCTGAAATGTCGTTTTAAGTATGAGAGGCTAAAGCAGTTTGAGCGCTATATTCCGGCATTACAGGGAATCATGAAGGCAAAATAAAAGATAAATCAATAAATGTTCTTCAGAACAGTTTATGAAGATCTAAGCCATGATTAACCCAACTGAACTATTATGGTTCCTCTCCACAAATGCCCATTATATTTCTTTTAACCCAGACTGATGACAGTTGTTCTTTTTGTTGTTGTTCCCCAGTGGCTATTGATAAAATCTCACTATCCCCAGCTCCAATTGTGTGATTTCTTTTCACCTCAAAATAGATGTTTTTCTGCTCCAAACTGCTTCTTTTATTGCTTTACATCTCTGGTTTCAATGGGGAATACCTTGACAAACTAAAACCTAGTTTAAATACAACTCTAAATAGAAAACGTTACATAAATATAGCAGTTTTATTATCTGGCATGTGAGGCGCTGTTTTTGTTATTTGAGGTCGAGCTGTTCAGTTTTACGCTGCAGTCAGAACAAAACTGCGTGACTTGACTCAGCACATGGGGAACATACAGTAGTTGCGGGGCAGATACTTTGTTTAATGTTTTCGTCGTTCTCGATAAGCTCGGCTGAATCCCATGCTGATGCAATTGAGAAGCCTGAAGTACAGTGGACTATTCATATGCACCACAGAGAGGTATTTGTTGCTAATAGCTACCACCTTGTGCAACAGTGAAATAATCCACTGAGGCACTGACGGCTGAAATTCACGACAGATGCTAAGTGCAACGGAGCAACAGAAGGCAGCAAGTTACACACCAAGTTACACATCCGTCTTCTGAAAGCTCTCCCCACATGCCCTATGTCATGGGCAAGTACGAGCCAAAAAAGGGTACGGATAACATACAGCCAACTGCCTGTGAGCTGCCATGACTGCAGCGGAAAGGAGCGTGGACAGCGCTGAGGTCATATGCCTGCTCAGCAGATGTTGCCCCGCGCGACCCAAACCACACATGAGCCGGCAACCCTACAGAAGTGCCTCTTGTTCTTTTGCAAACAACAGACCTCTTCAGTTCTGTTTAATCTGTCCAATTGTGTAAATTGCAGTGTTTATGAGTTGTGGGTAGTAAACAGGCAGTTTGTCTGCCAGCCTGTTGTTGGGTGTCATTACGTCTGTGATCAACATTGATTGTAGCTGTTGAACTTTACAAAAATCCTGCAGCAGACTGTCAGAATTTTCTGAATATCTAAAAGTGAAACAGGCATGGTAAAAAACTGCCAGTGCACGAGAAACTAAATGAGAAGGTCTTGAACTTGGCACTGCCACAAGCCTGCAACACATCCAAGACCCTTCAGACACATACAAAAGGCATTGTAGGAGATGGATATCCCACAAGCTCCAAAGATCTGTGGAATGTACCACTCGTCTGAATGAACACAGCTCTTGAGTCTAAATGTAAAACAGCAGGCAAGTGTTCAAATAACAAATTGACTGAGTCAGTGGGTCGAATAATCTACAGCCACCTACTGCAAGATAAAACTCCTCAAGGAAACATCTATGAAGGATATAATACAGATGCAGGTCAGAAGACGGGGTTATCTTAGGGATATAATTGATTTCTGATGTTTCCCTGTTTGGGCCTTGCTTGGTTAGACAGGACCACAGTGAGGTAGAAATATCTGGGAAATCTGTAGATATTACCGAGCCTTTGTCATAACCGGTTTTACCCTTTTACTATTTATCAAATTTCATTAATGTTCAGTGGGGGGGTTGCAAAGGAAATGGTTTGTAGTGAGGTGTATGCAGTGTTGGGTAAGTTACTTTAAAAAAGTAATTAATTACTATTACTAATTACTTAGTCAATATTGTATTTAAAATACTTATCTAATTACTGTGTCAGAAAAGTAACTTAATTACTACATAAGTATTTAACTAAATACTTCTTAAAATCCATATAAACCTTGAGTGGACAAACAATAGAAATTAAACTCTTTAAATAATAAATAAATTTTTTTAAAGACGGACACGCTACAGTACGCAGCGGTAGCATCTGTTCCACAATGTAGCCTGGCAGGGCCGGACTGGGACAAAAAAAATCGGCCCGGGCATTTAGACTAGAGACCGGTCCACCAGGTATTATAGGAAAAGCCATAAAGCCTTTGAATGAAAACAAACGCTGTTGTCACAGTGATGTACACTGTCTTGTTGGTATATATGTATCAATCTAATAAACTTAAACCTTCACCATCCTCCCTATTCTGGTATTGGTCGAGTTAACCTCCTGAACTATCTACAACACATAGTGAAAACCTGAAAGTAAGACAAAGACTAGAGGTGAGACATGATCATTACTGATTACTGATGACAGATTTAGATATATTTTCATAAATCATTCATTTGCCACATCAATAAACAGCATGGCAGGGCAAAATATTTTTTCTAACATGGCAACCTTTAAAAAGTGAAAGGAGATAGAGAGACAGGTGAGAAAGAAAAACTTAATTGACTTTTTGATGGCATTTCACACACAGTACTGGTACAGAATCTAGAAAATGTGGGAAAATGCTGGCATCATAAACAGTACTTAGCTACTTCTGAAGAAAATATGATGGGACCCTAAAAAATTACTATGTACAATAATGGATTTCTATACATTTTACATCAGATGAAAACGTTTGTTATAAGATTCAGAGCGATAAACAAACAAGAGAGAAAAGCCGATCAGCTGATCACTGATCAGTTTCATGATTAAAGTAGAAACAGAGGGAGATCACCATCGGCCCACCGGGCAAATGCCCGGTATGCCCGATGGCCAGTCCAGCTATGTAGCCTGCAGTCATTTTTTAAGCTCACCTTCAGACGCTTTCTGTGCTGCTGAAGTAAAATCATGTTTTGCTGCTTAGCAGGAGTTGCCGCGGTGTTATCCATGGATGATGAACAAGGATCACTCAGAAGTGTTCATCTATGCTCTCGTGTCAGGCGCTTCAGTAGATTACTCGCACTATTAACAGCAGCCGATAGTTTTTTCTCCCCAGCACATAGCTTACATGTTGCTGTAATATTCTTGTCTGCTTGTTTCAGAAAAGTGAAGAGACAGGAATATGTCCATTTCGTAAAACAGCCACACACTTCAGCCGAGTCCGACGTCTTCCGCTGTAGAATACGACTATGCAGCAAACTGGCGCGAAATGACGTGCAGCTGCACTACAGCGATGTTAAAGCGGCGGAGTTTACTTCTACGTTTAGAAGATAAATTATTGAAATTAAATAATGATATTCAGCGAGTTTAATTATTTTACAATGTAACGCAAGTACATTGTAAGTAACTGTAATTAAAATACCTAAAAATGAACAGTAATTAGTTACTCTACTTTTTCAGTGGAAAAGTATTTTAATTACAGTAACGCGTTACACCCAACACTGGGTGTATGTGAGGCCGAACACTAAGGAAGGAGAAAAAGACCTCAAGAAATCAACTGGAAAGGATGTGCAACAGGTTAGAGCAGGGGTCAGCAACCTTTAACACCGAAAGAGCCATTTGGAGCCGGTTTCCACGCAAAAGAAAACACTGGGAGCCGCAAATACTTTTTGACATCTAAAATGAAGATAACACTGTATATATTGTTTTTTACCTTTATGCTTTGTGTGAATAACTAAGGTGTGTTGCTTATGAAATCCATGAAGTGCTACAGAGAAAATTACATTTTATCTATGTAATTAACACATTTTGAACTCTTAAAGAAATATAACAAAAGGAAAGACACCCAGCTGAACTAAAATGATCCATGTAGCAAACAAAAACTGTTATATCGCCTTTGGGCTTTTGGAGCCTTGACCTGACTTTTAAAAAATAATTGGAAAAAAAGCACTATGCTGCTAAAAGATGAAAAATAGATATTTGCAAAATTCTGCCTAAATATGCATTTTACCTGGTTAATGTGTGTGGCGGGGCGTGGTCTGCAGCGCCGCTGCAGGGGAGGCGGACGCACCTGAGCGGTACCCGCATTCACGCCTCGCCGCCTTAACGTCTGTGCCATCTATGCTGTTGTGTTGTTGTTGGTATGTGTCGGGCTGTGAGCTGAAAAGCTACAGCCGGCTGTATGCTTACAGCAACCGTGTGTGAAAAGTGGTCAGTAAAGAGATGCTGACAAGCGTGTTCATGGAAACATCGTCGGGTCTGCTGTGGTATGTTTACAATGGGACTTCTGCTCCTGAACCTCTGCGCACAGCGTCTGCAAATCGGGGCTGTACGAAGTCACTTTCATCTTTACGCAGGACTGTAAGCTGTCATCTGTGAGGCGTGAGCGGTGTTTGTTTTTAACATGGCTCCGAAGATCCACATTGTGTCAGCATAAAGTCCCAAAGTGTCAAACTGATGATTTACAAAAACTTTCAATGGAAGACGACATGTAGCTTGTCAGGATTGCCATAATCTGTCAACATTTATTACATTCTTATTAAATGGACAATAACCTTGGTGTGCATTATTCATTATTATACAGTTTTGGTTTCGAAGTTTTGAACAGATAAAAATCCAAACATTTCGTAAATCATTTCATATCATTTATTACATAAAGTCTCGATAAATGCACGGCGTTTCAGCGGGTACACCGGCTTCCGCGAGTGTGACGCTTATTTTGAGCGATGAAAAAATAATAAAATATAATTTTATTTTTATATTTCAATATCACAATAATCTTCCAATTTAGAACTACAAGTTAAAAAAAGAACTAACATAAATAAAATACACTTCAGCTAAATACTTCTAATTTATTTTCCCAAACCACGCGGAGCCGCACTATAAGGACTAAAGAGCCGCAGGTTGCCGACCCCTGGGTTAGAGTGATTAAAGATTGGGATGGAAATGCAGGGAAACTGTGCTCTCCCCTTTTCTCTTCATCATCTATAGAACCGACTTCAAGTACATCAAAGAAACTCGTCTCCTGCAGAAATTCTCTGATGACACAGCCATTACTGGAAGTGTGGAGATGGGATAGGAAGAGGAGTACAGAGGACTGACTGATCGGTGTGTGAGGTGGTGTGAGGTTAATCACCTGCAGCTAAATGTGGCCAAAACAAAGGAGCTGGTGGTGGACTTTGGCAGGAACAGATCCCGACCCTCCCCTGTCTGCATTAGTGGGACTGATATTAAAATATTCACAATACAAAATATGGGGCGATCGTGGCTCAAGAGTTGGCAGTTCGTCTTGTAATTGTAAGGTTGCCGGTTTGAGCCCCGGCTCCGACAGTCTCGGTCGTTGTGTCTTTGTGCAAGACACTTCACCCGTTGCCTACTGGTGGTGGTCAGAGGGCCCGGTGGCGCCAGTGTCCGGCAGCCTCGCCTCTGTCAGTGCGCCCCAGGGCAGCTGTGGCTACAATGTAGCTTGCTATCACCAGTGTGTGAATGTGTGTGTGAATGGGTGGATGACTGAATGTAGTGTAAAGCGCTTTGGGGTCCATAGGGACTGAGTAAAGCGCTATATAAATACAGGCCATTTACCATTTACATAAGTATCAACTGGACCACAGGCTGCAGTGGTCTGCTAACACCGACGCTGCCTACAAAAAGGGTCTGAGCTGGATTTACTTTCTACAAAAGCTCAAATACTTCAATGTATGCAGCTGGCTGCTCTATATGTTTGTTATATCAGTCTGTTGTTGCGAGCACCATCTTCTTTGCTGCGGCATGCAGGGGGCGAGGCATCAAGCAAAGGACGCAAACAGACTGAACAAACTCATCAGGAAGGCCCAGTCTGTTGTCCTCCACTCTGGAGGAGGTGATCAGTGACAGACTGCTGGCAACCATGGACAATGACTCCCACCCCTCCATGACACACTGGACAATCTGAAGAGCAGTTTCAGCAACAGGTTCCTTCAACCTCGCCGTCTGAGGGAACGTTACAGGAGAGCGTTCCTTCTGCTGCCATCAGACTCTTTAATTCATCCACTTGGGTCAGACATTAAGATAATTAATCACACCTCAGTGCACCCTGTCACTTTATATTTATATGTATATATATATTGATACCTGTATCTCCATATTGATCTATTTATCTTAATATTTATCTGTCAATATCTCTGTTTCTACACTCACTTTATATCAGTGCTTGATGTTTGTTGTATACTTGCTGCTATGACAGCACAATTTCTCTCTGGGATTAAGAAAGTTTCTCTGACTCTGATTCTGAAAAGAAAGATGGAGCTAGAGTTGTCAGAGATAAAGAGTTTTAGTGAGAATGAGCACGATGGACAGGATAAGTGTAACATACATCACAGGGACAGCTCGGGTAGAGCAGTGTGGAGACTCAGAGAGGCAAATCTGAGACGTGCAGGAGGGATATGGATACACCGAGCACAGGATGCTCAATATAAGCAGGAGGGAAAGAGGAAGAACCACAGAGGGGTTCATGGATGTGGTGAAGGAAGACATGCAGATGGTTGGTGTGACAGAAGAGGATGCTAATGATGAGGTGAGATCAAGGCAGACAATCTGTCTGAGAGTGATCGCAGTCAAGCGTTTGAGGATTGAACACGGTTGCCCACAACAGCTTACGATCAATCTCCAACAGCATATAACATTTAAGGCACCAGAATTAACTGCTTCAATCCATCCATCCATTCGCTTCCGCTTATCCTTTTCAGGGTCACAGGGGGCGCTGGAGCCTATCCCAGCTGTCATAGGGCGAGAGGCGGGGTACACCCTGGACAGGTCGCCAGTCTGTCGCAGGGCTAACACACAGGGACAGACAACCATTCGCGTTCACATTCACTCACACATTCGCACCTATGGGCAATTTGGATTAATCAATTAACCTATCCCCACAAACTGCATGTCTTTAGACGGTGGGAGGAAGCCGGAGTACCCGGAGGGAACCCACGCAAACACGGGGAGAACATGCAAACTCCACACAGAAAGACACCGGCCTGATGGTGGAATTAAACTCAGGACCGGCACCAGTGCTAACCACCGTGCCACCGTGCTGCCTAACTGCTTCAATGAAAGAAAGAAATCTACAACTCCCAGCCCTATGACTGCCGAGTGCAGTGAAGAAGTTACACAGAAACGGGGAATGCTCTCTGCAGTCAGGACTGTTTGTGTATTTGTAATCCAGAAGGTATGCTGACTTACAGTTACCCTCAACCCCAACAGAATCAAGAAATACTACTGAACAAGCTGCATGTAATGATTTTGTGAGAAAGCAATGGGTTCAAGCTTGTTTTATGAGTCACTTAGGAGCACAAAGAAGCCACCAGCAGCACTCCCACAAGCATCTGTTTAGTGGTTAAAAAAAAGAAAAATGGGATTAGCCAGTGTACACGGGGCTGTGAGCATCAACTAAACTGAAGTTCGAAGTGAGTCGTGTAAATAAAAGGGAATAATCCACAATAATAGGTACGCAAATGTCCTATAGAGGTAGCACACTTTAATGAGAGATCACATCTGAGAATCAAAGCCAGTCTCTCCTGGTTCTCTTTCATAGAGACTGGCATGCGGCCTCCTTTAGTGCACCATCACACGCTGTGGTGAGTGTGTGCTCTGTGAGTCTAAAGATGGTACCTTATATGGCAGCAAGCAAGTCAGAGAAGAGTTATGAAGGTTTGGCATTGCTTTAGAAAGCTTAACCAGCATGAACATGATGCATGACAACTAGCAAACTAAATGTCCATCCATGTAAGGCATGCAGTTTGTAATTACATTATAACAGAGATTTGAGAAAAAACAGCTCAGGGAGCACCTAAACGGCCTTCATGTTGAGCTATCTTTCAACTCTGGTGAAAAAAACAAAGAGGCTATTTTCAGTACTGGGCAAAAATCTTGAGCCACCCTTGATTTCTTTATGTTTTGCTTCTGAAAAGCCACACTGTCTTGTAACTTTTCAAAGCAGTCTTGAGCAGCAGTTCTCCAGGCTTTTTGCCGGTCTTACTTTGAACATTGGCCCCCTTTTTTTTACCAGTGCTGTGTCTATACAAAGCAGACAAATTAGCAAAGAGCCAATTCAAATTGTATCTTTAGGCACTTTGTCACTAGCAGCCCGTCACACCATTTGTTCCCATTTCTTTAGTTGTAAAGGTGCCAAAGATAACAGTTTAACAGGCATAAAAAAGTATTTTTGCACCAACAAAGTGATTCCCAAAGAGCTATTAGCCAAATACTTGACATATCTTGGCATGGTGTACATTTTGTTAAAGAAAATTGAGGAAACTGAACAAGCGGAGGACAAAAAAGGAAGTGGCAGGCCCCAAAAACTAAATCTGAAGCAACTGAATAGCATCTAAAAGTCATGTTCTTCAAAAATGACAAAAAAAAAAAAAATACAACAAAGACCTAAGAGATGCATCTGGCCCTTTAGTCGATCACAGGTCACAAAAAGCCCCATCAGAACTGTAAAACACGACGGAGGCTCTGTCATGGTGCGGAACTGCATTTCAGCTCCCAAACTGTCACACTGGATGGAAATATGAAGGCAGAAAAGTGCAGTTAGATTTTTCTTATCTGCCAAGTAGTATCATCTGGAAAGTGTTTGACTGGCAACAGCAATTATCCCAAACACACTCCCAGTGCAGTGTGTAAAAACATTCCTGGGTAGAAAAACACACAGTGGAAACCTATCAGACATTGATTGGCCTCCCCAAAGCCCAAAGTCACTCAAGAAAGGACATTTATATAAAAAGCCAACAACAGTGGAATTCAAGAGAGCAGAAGCCAGTGCAGCAGGACTCTCTGCTTTTATTGTTGTTCCCTAAAATGGTTCATCACAGCATGTCGCAAAGTTTTCACACAGAGATCGTGTTTCCATCATTTTGAGGCTCCAAACAGCCGATGAAGAAACTGGCTGCTGAAGGCAATTAGCAACCGACTTGTATTTGTCAGTGCAGGGGGCTTCTGGGAAAGAGGGTCGAACAAAATCCAAGTAGGTCAGTTCAAGCTATAGCTGAGCTATGTGGGGGGTGGAGGGGTGCTCATATGCCGCTTCACCCTCACTATTCTCTTAAGGGAGCTTATTATTAAATCAGCGATATTTTTATTGGAGTTCAATAATTATGACGCCGCAAGATTAAAAAAAGAAAAATTAATTTTCAAAAGAAAGTGTTGATTCATTCCAGCTCCCACGCCGTCCTACAAAGAGGATGTGACCACAACAGTTGAGAGTAAAGCAAACAGGCTATAAAATCAGCGTTCCAGCTTTCTGTGGTTTCTTTCCCTTCTCACATAAAAACACACCACTCCATTTCAAAGACAGCTTCAGTCTCAACAATGGCTTGCACATGTCAAACTGAACAGCTTTTTAAAGGTAAATTAGATGGTATCTACACACTGTAAATACCGCATGTCTAGACATATAAGCGGTAATTTCATAACTGTACTGAATTAACATAAGCTTTCTTCCTTACAGGAATACTTGAATATAGTGAAACATGAGTGAAAGCGTTAGGAGCTTTTTTCCCCTAAACAACTAAAGCACTCACTTAAATGTTATACGCTGTTAATTAAAAAAAAACAAAACAAAAAAAACAACCTCTTATCATTTAGATTTCAAGACTGAGAAGAAATTTTAAGTGTCCATTAAGACAAAGAAGAACTTCATTAACTTAAATTAGCCGTTAAGCTAGCGGTGCAGTTTTAGCTTGAAGAAAACATATGAAAAGTAAGACTGCCTTCATGCTTGAAGCCCTCAAACCCTCACGTTCGAAAGAAAAATACAACACAGGTTTCATTTTATAATACTGGACTTATTTTTTTACAAAGGTTTGAACTTTGAGAGTGTTTAAACAAGAGAGAAAAGTGTGAAAATGTTCATTCCTGTCTGAGAAAAGTGTATAAAGTGTGTAGTGGGGGGGTTTTACAGCCTTAAAATATCTATAATAATTGTAAAAAAATTAAGCTGACTACTTCGCGGATTTCGTCTGTTGCAGGTTATTTTTGGAACGTAACTCCTGCGATAAACAAGGGACCACTGCACACATGTCCCAAAGTGTCAAACTGATGATTTACAAAAACTTTCAATGGAAGACGACATGTAGCTTGTCAGGATTTATTACATTCTTATTAAATGGACAATAACCTTGGTGTGCATTATTCATTATTATACAGTTTTGGTTTCGGCGTTTTGAACAGATAAAAATCCAAACATTTCGTAAATCATTTCATATCATTTATTACAAATATTTTCAAAGAACAAAGTTAGTGACATGTTGCCTGCACAATCACTACGAAGCTGTTAAGAAGCAAAATATTTATGTTTAAAGGATCAATGAGTGCATAACAGAATAGCTATCAATGATGACTTTAAAATGGTGAATAGGCAGAATAGCGTTATTAAATACACTGTACCTGCTCGACACGGATCTCGTACTCCCCGTTCAGCTTTTTCCCTCGGAAATACTTGGCCCTAGATGAAATAAAAGAGAGAATTTGTAAAAGAAATGATAATAGATTTGCTTTTGATCCATATCAGATGATTTATTTTGTTTGCATTATGCACTTTTGGCATTTCTACAGTGGAATTCTGATTTCAGCCGATACTCAGAGGGTATAAATCACTATTTCAACACAAAATGATTTGTTACTATAGGTCACATGCACTGTTCAACATGGTGATTCCTCTCCTGCAGAATAATGTACGTGCTCTAAACACTCCTAACAGTGAAAACAACCTTAAAATAGCTTTGTTTATTTGATAGAAAGAGGGCTGAAATTTCAACAGACCTTCCAAAATACCTTGCAAGCAGGCAAAATAATGACTCACATTTTCCATGATTACAGAATCTGACCTTGCGGGGCTTCAAGTAAACACAATCCCTTGGCTAAGGGTGAAAGAAAGTGCTTTTAATAAAGGCAGCACGATGAATGAGTAGCTGTGTGTTGCTTTTTCTCATGTGTTTGTGGCAGCAGTTTGTAGAGCGGGTGAAACTGCACTGCGGTTGCTATATATCGAGGACTTACTCAGTGATCTCTCACTGCTCTAAAGTTTAGAAGTCACGTGACAGTCACGCGGGAAAAATAGAGGAATCATCCTGTCCTGATGTGCAGCCGTTTCCTTGAGGTCTGACACAATTAAGTTCCAGTTACCAGAAGAGTTATCTTACATCCCATCAGACTTTGTCCCATCAGACTTGCAGAATTTAGATTTACCAAGAGGCACGTGGCGTCTGTGAGCTATTTCAAGATGTTTGTGTACAGAAAAGTGAAAAGTGAACTTTGTTATATTTTTCTCTTTGGTTAATTTGAATGTACAATGCACGGCTAAACCGGTAAAAAAAAACCACACAGTTTAAAAAAAGCCTAAAAAAAGACACAGAGCAGCTACAATTAGGTCCATATACACTTGGACAGAGACAACTTTTTTCTCATTCTGGTTCTGTACATTACCACAAAGAATTTTAAATGAAACAACTAAGATGCAGTTGACTTCCAGCTTTAATCCAGTGGGTTAAACAAAAAGATAAACATGTGAGGAACTAAAACATTTTTCAACACAATCCCTTTATTTCAGGGGCCCAAAAGTAATAACTGAAAATAAAATGTTCATTTCTAATACTTGGTTGAAAACCCTTTGCTGGCAATGACAGCCTGAAGTCTTGAACTCATGGACATCACCAGATGCTGGCTTTCCTTCTTTTTAATGCTCTAGCAGGCTTTTACTGCAGCGGCGTTCAGTTGCTGTTTGTTTGTGGGCCTTTCTGTCTGAAGTTTAGTCTTCAACAAGTGAAATGCATGCTGGGTTGAGATCAGGTGACTGACTTGGAATATTCCACTGCTTTGCTTTAATGCACTCCTGGGTTGCTTTGGCTGTATGTCTAGGATCATTGTCCTTCTGTATTATGAAACACTCCTCAATCAATTTGCTGCATTTAGCTGGATTTGAGCCGACAGTCTGTCTCCGAACGCTTCAGAATTCATTTGGCTGCTTCTGTCCTGTGTCACATCATCAGTAAACACTCGTGTCCCAGTGCCACTGGCGGCCATGCACGCCCAAACCGTCACACTACCTCTGGTATGTTTTACAAATGATGTGGTATCCTTTGGATCATGAGCTGCCTTCTCCAAACTTTTACTTGCCATCATTCTGACAGAGGTGGATCTTGGTTTCATCTGTCCAAAGAATGTTTTTGCAGAACTGTGCTGGCTTTTTTAGAATCCAGCCTTTCTGTTCTTGAGGCTTATGAGTGCCTTCCAGTGAACCCTCTGTATTTACTTTCATGCAGTCTTCTTTTTATTGTAGATTTGGATATCAATACGCCGACCTCCTGGAGAGTGTTGTTCACTTGGTTGGCCGTTCTGAGGGGTTTTATCTGCTTTGATCATCCGCTACTGTTTTCTTTTGTGGACATCCAGGTCTTTTTGCACCGAGTTCACCAGCGCTTCCCTTGATTCTCAGGATTTACCAAAGTGTAGATTTTGCCAATCCGGCTATTCTAGCCATTTCTTGGATTTTTTTTTCCTCTTTTTGCAGGTTAAGGATGACTTGTTTCACCTGCATGGGGAGCTCCTTTAACTGCATGTTTTTCACAACAAAAATCTACACACATCAAATCAACTCCAGGCCTTTTATCTGTTTAATTGATAATGGCATATAATAACAAAGGAATTGCCCACGCCTACCCATGAAATAGCCTTTGAGTCAGTTGTCCAATTACATTTGGTCCCTTTAAAAAGAGGGTGGCACATGTTCAGGATCTGAAAGTCCCAAATCTTTGATCCAATTTGAATCTGGAGACCCTCAAATGAAAGCTAAGCGTCTACACATTATGTCCATGTCAATTATATAACTGTAATTGGAATATGTTTCCATCCATCTGACTGTTTCAGTCTATTCATTTTTAATTTAGACCATAATGGTGGACTGACCCAACACCTGCCACAGTATCAACAATATCATGCTCTAGTTTTAATGTATACTGAGGAGGCTCTGAGCCTAAGACTTTCATAGAATCAACTTATCTATGACTACATTAATGTGAATAAAAATACACCCAGTTTGTCTTGCATACATAATTGCGCAGTGCATGTTGGGTAATGATATATGGCGAATATAACTGAAGACGGGGTTTCTCACAATCATTTGCAACAACCTTAGTTAAAAAAAAAAAAAAAAAAAAAACTCATACAACTTGGCACAATTTGATTAGTATTTAACGATACACAACTCAAAATAAGAGCAGCATTATCTGATATAAGTCAGCTCTCCCTTCTTAAGATCTTTGGTTATTGTTTTTGTTTTATAGCCGCAGGTGATGCTGTTGAACTCTCAGACGTGGGACAGTGAACAATCTGTCAAAGGCTCCAGGCTGGACCCTTGAGGAGCTGAGGATCTGGGCTACATGCTACAGGCCTTCTGTTACTGGGACGGGCTTTTCAACCTCCTCAGACTGAAACACATTTCCCTTTTTGCAACATTTTTTTTCTCTTCCACCAAACAGAAAGCCTCTTTCCTCTTCTGCCTGTCCGCCTTCTTTTCTTTTTCATCTGCCCACATGTGTCCTTTTAGCTCCATTCATTAATGTTCATTACAGTCACTGAGGAGGATCTTTTTTCCTAACATCTCCCAGCTGTTGGGCTTGATAGTTTTGGGTCCCAAGCCGTCTCATTCTCTGTAATTGTGGAAGCTGTGATTCTTCAATGTGACTGACCTACATACTACACAGGCAATGCCCCCTGACAGTCGGGACCACCGCTGCCTCAGAGCGCGAGGCAGGCTGAATGGCCAAAAAAAAAAAAAAAGCCCGGTATATGTTTAAGGTATTGCAAAACATTTAATTTACATCAATTTAATTTACAGACCACTGGGCTCTCTGGTTTGAATGAGTGTTTTAGATGTGATCACATGTAGAAGCGCTGCACAGAGGCCTGGGCTTTCCATCCCTCGGTCGTGCATACGCCCACTATATAAACACCACGAGGCTTAACGACTTCTTTTTTTTTGTAACCATGAGAATAAGTTACTTCTTTTTGTGTACCCCTCATAGAAGGCGTATGAGTCATGCATGTGTTATCGCTGCTTTTATTAGGACTCCATCAGAGCTGATGATGTGCTAATACCGCTCTGTTTTTAAAGGAGATTTTCTATAGTGCCCTCATATTTTTACAAGCAGATAAAAATTTAAAATGTGCTGGTTTAGCTCGTTTAAAAAATATATATATATAGCTGGTGTTGTTTTCACCATTTGATTGTGCGCATGTGTGTGGCGAGGGCAAAAATGGGCCACTGGAGACATCCGCTGTAGGAGGGACTCCCACAAAGCCGCAATAGCGATGCATAACAAGACCATCACAATAACTTGAGCTTTAAACCTGCAAATAGTGATTTCTTTAGCCACTTGGAAACAGCAGAATATAGACAATGTCTCGCAGTAGCGTCACATCTGCTGTAACACTATGTCCTAGGCAGCTATGTGAACTTTTTTAGAAGTAAAAATAAAAATGGAACTATAAAGAGTTATCTGGATTAGAAAAAGACAGCCAAGATCAGATAGTGCTGATCACAACAGATGTGCTTTCTGTGTGCAGAGAGGCACAAAGTATCAAGTATCAAACAGGTGAATGATCAGAGAGCAAAGGTCACAGCCATCTTAGTGGGCACAGATGATCAGCCATGCGTGCTTTAACAGAAATGTCAGTCAGACAATGGCTTTAAATTAAAGTAGCATTCTGTCATTCAGACATAGGTTACATATATGTTTGTGTTCTTCACAGCTCATTCAGACGTTGAGGGAATGAGCCACAGAGCTCATGGAATATGTGTAAGAATAAGAACAACTTTATTTATCCCGAGGGAAATTCTTTTGTCATGTACATATAATATAAAACATATTATATAAAACATACAGTCAGGTCCATAAATATTGGGACATCGACACAATTCTAACATTTTTGGCTCTATACACAACCACAATGGATTCCAAATGAAACGAACAAGACGTGCTTTAAATGCAGACTGTCAGCTTTTATTTGAGGGTATTTACATCCAAATCAGGTGAACAGTATAGGAATTATGACAGTTTGTATATGTGCCTCCCACTTCTTAAGGGACCAAAAGTAATGGGACAATTGGCTTCTCAGCTGTTCCATGGCCAGGTGTGTGTTGTTTCCTCATTACCCCAATTACAATGAACAAATAAAAAGTCCAGAGTTCATTTCAAGTGTGCTGTTTGCTTTTTGAACCTGTTGCTGTCAACTGCCAGGATGAGATCCAAAGAGCTGTCACTACCAGTGAAGCAAGCCATCATTAGGCTGAAAAAACAAAACAAACCCATCAGAGAGATTGCAAAAACATCAGGCGTGGCCAAAACAACTGTTTAGAACATTCCCAAAAAGAAGGAACGCATTGGTGAGCTCAGCAACACCAAAAAACTAGGAAGACCACAGAACACAACTGTGGTGGATGACCAAAGAATCCTTTCCCTGGTGAAGAAAACACCCTTCACAACAGTTGGCCAGATCAAGAACACTCTCTAGGAGGCAGGTGTATGTGCGTCAGAGTCAACAATCAAGAGAAGACTCCAACAGTGTGAATACAGAGGGTTCACCACAAGATGTAAACCTTTGGTGAGCCCCAAAAACAGGCAGGCCAGATTAGAGTTTGCCAAACGACATCTGAAAAAGCCGTCGCAGTTCTGGAACAACATCCTATGGACAGATGAGACCAACATCAACTTGTACCAGAGTGATGGGAAGAGAAGAGTATGGAGAAGGAAAGGAACTGCTCATGATCCTAAGCATACCACCTCATCAGTGAAGCATTGTGGTGGAAGTGTCATGGCGTGGGCATGTATGGCTGCCAGTGGAACTGGTTCTCTTGTATTTATTGATGATGTGACTGCTGACAAAAGCAGCACAATGAATTCTGAAGTGTTTCGGGCAATATTATCTGCTCATATTCAGACAAATGCTTCAAAACTCATTGGACGGCGCTTCACAGTGCAGGTGGACAACGACCCAAAGCATACTGCAAAAGCAACCAAAGAGTTTTTGAAGGGAAAGAAGTGGACTGTTTTGCAATGGCCAAGTCAATCACCTGACCTGAATCCGATTGAGCATGTATTTCACTTGCTGAAGACAAAACTGAAGGGAAAATGCCCCAAGAACAAGCAGGAACTGAAGACTGTTGCAGTAGAGGCCTGGCAGAGCATCACCAGGGATGAAACCCGGCGTCTGGTGATGTCTATGTGTTCCAGACTTCAGGCTGTGATTGACTGTAAAGGATTTGCAACCAAGTATTAAAAAATGAATGTTTGATTTATGGTTCTTATTCTGTCCCATTACTTTTGGCCCCTTAAGAAGTGGGGGGTACATTTGAAACTGTTGTACTTCCTACACCGTTCACCTGATTTGGATGTAAATACCCTGAAATAAAAGCTGACAGTCTGCAGTTAAAGCATGTCTTGTTCGTTTCATTTGGAATCCATTGTGGTGGTGTATGGAGCCAAAAATGTTAGAATTGTGTCGATGTCCCAATATTTATGGACCTGACTGTATATAAAAACATATAATCCGTGAAGTCAGAGTTTGTGGCTAGTTTTTGAAAGTTACTTTGATGATTTGAAAGGCCACATTGTGGGAAATGCACGCATACAAACTTATTAAACTGCGGCCGAAAGACTGTGACCGCTTTCATTTGATGATAGCGCCTCATACAACTGTTTTGCTGTGTCTGGGAAATTTATTCTAAGCAATTCTTGGAGGAGATGAGTTTCCTTCGAAGGATGGCTGGGCTCTCTTATAGGTAGGGTGACGAGTTCAGTTATTCCAGAATGACTCGGAGTAGAGCCGCTGGTCTTTCACCACGAGCCAGTTCAGGTGGTTCGGGCATCTGACTAGTATGCCTCCTGGAAGCTTCCTAGGTGAGGTATTTTGGACATTTCCTACTGGGAGGAGGCCCCGGACTCCCCGGAGAGAATATATCTCTCAGCTGGCCTGGAATTGACTCTGTGTCCCCCGGGATAAGCAAGAAGAGGTGGAACTGCACACTGTGCGCTGTCGATCTTACGTGCTGCACAATAATGTTTAATATTAAGTATTTAGTGTTATATTCCCATATATCATTGTGATGTTGTTTATTCTATTACTCTCGTTTTCTTCTGCTTATTTTCTTTTTTCTTTCTCAACAGGTGATCCAGGTGATCGATATATGTATTTTTTGTCTGCTTATTTTGTTGGTTTTTGTTTTTTGCCCTTTATCCCCGTCCCTCTTCTCCGCTGTTTTTTTTTTCCCCTCTTTCTTTCTCCCTTTTCTTTTCCCCTGTCCCGTATCTAGCAAGTAAAAATAAAAAAATAAAATAAAATAAACAATAAAAGGTAAATCAAATGGACCATTACGGCAAGGCTGGGATGGTCCATTTGGTAAAGTAAATCCGTTGGGCATCTTTCTTCGCCTTTAGACAATAATTCTGATGGCAAAAGAAACAAACGGGACAGGTTTAAAAAAAAAAAAAAAAAAAAAAAAAAAAGAAGAGGTGGAACTGGTGAGGGAAGTCTGGCCTTCTCTGCCCAATGTGCTGCCCCCTGGACTCAAAGGGGGTGGGTGGGTGGATGGGTGGGTGGATAGATGGATGCATGCATGGATGGTATTACTTTACGTTACAGCTCTGTTGTTTTGGAGGAGATCATGGATGGATCCTGTTTTTGTTTTATGCAGCAGGTTTGTAATAAACTCAGAAAAAAACACTACAAATAACTGCAAGCACCAAACTCACATAATCTCCTGTTAATGTGTCATCAACAGCTGGATTGTGGCAATTACTGGTGAGTCGCATCTCCACTTCACCACTCATTTTTAATCTGTAATAGAAGTGTAATTGTAGCTCCATCCACCTTCTGTTGCTTATCAGGCTGAAGGTTGTGGGAACAACAGTCTAAGACCCTCCCTGGACACCTTCTCCAGCTTTTCCAAGGCCTTCATAAAAGTGATGTTTCGTGGCTTTCACTGACTACGATATAAAAATAAATGATGGCAATGCAAAGTGGGCGGGATCTGCAACAAACTTTATAGGCAAGCAACTAAGGATACCAATGAGAGTGAAAAATACTGTTGATTAGCATATGACCTGCATTTAATCATTTATTATCATTACTCTCTGGCTCTTTTGTCCTCCCTCCCTCCCCTCTAGGTTTCTTCCTGTTAAAAGGGAGTTTTTTCGTCCCACTGTTGCCAAAGTCCTTGCTCATAGAGGATCATCTGATTTTTGGAATTTTCTCTATATTATTGTAAGCCTTTACAATATTGTATTGTAGGCTCTCTATCTTACAATATGAAGTACCATGAGGTGACTGTTGTGATTGGGCAGTATATAAATAACTTGAATTGACCTGCTAGTAAATACAGTAGAAGGTCGCCTAGGCAACCAGAGCCTGGAATGTCTGCAAGCAACCAGCTGGCAGCTGCAAAACGATCGCTGCCAGTATGTACGCAGCTTAAACCAGCACAGAGATGTAACCTTACAAGTATTGTCATGGGTCTGCCCCGGGGCTTCCTCTCAGCAGGACATGCCCAAAACACTTCACTTAGTAAACGTCCAGGAGGCTGATACCCAAAGCATCTCATCTGACTACTTTTGATGTGGATGGGGTAGCAATCCCTCCCAAATGATCAACCCCATCACCCTCTTTCTAGGGTGAAGCCAGACACCCTTTGGAGGAAGGTCATTTCTGTCACTTGTACCTGCCGTCTCATTCTTTTGGTCACTACCCAGAGCTGGTGGCGATAGCTGAGGGTGGGAACATAGACTGACCGGTGAATCAAGTGGAGTGGCCGTCATGGCCTCCAGTAAGTTGAAACACAAAAAGTGTGCCATCTGCATTTACTGTGAGGTTTATGTACCAGAGCTGATGCTGAAAGTAGAAACGTTCTGATGGTCACATTTTGCCCTGTATGCAGAGAAAAATGTAAATGTAGGAGTGACTTTGAGGCTTTGCCTCTGATTACTAATCTCAGAGACTGAAAGCAGGTGAGCGACTTCACGTTTCTTTTCTCATGTTGTTAATTTTTAGAGCATTCTCCAAAATAAACGTGCCTGTTTTGTAAGGTATGCACTTTAAAGGGGTTTTTTCCCCAGAAATCTGTATCTAAAAGTGATCAAATAAAATTAATCAAACTTTCTGGGACGTTTTTATCTGGACCTTTTAGATGCGCACTAAACATTCCTAAAGTAAATTACTGTCTTTACCCTTTGAGTGCTTTATAAACCCAGTGGCCTTCTAATGAATTCATTTTGCACTTTCTGAACGTTTGGCCTCTTTGTGAGACAAAGCATAGATTAACAAACGCAGCGAGAGGATGTTTAGCTTTTTTTGTGCCAGTGTGTGGCCTCTGTGCTTCTTCTGCAGACAAAACAGAAAATTAAAATCCTCTTCATGTGGTTCGAGATGACCAGGGGATGTCAATAGTACTGGGCTACTCGTGAAGAAGTAAGCAGTATGCCAGCGTGGGGCTGAATTGAGCAATCAGATGCTCATATCATTCAGAACACAGAGCAAACAGACTGACAGCTACTTGGCCCGTCGTCTTACGAGTCAGCCTGAAAGAGAGGCAGCGGGAGAGGCAGAAAAGGAAGGATTGTTGGTGGTTGCGGTGATGCTCTCAGTGCTGTGTACTGCTATTGTGCATCAGTCATTGCTGGAGGCCAAGTCTGTCAGGACAGAGCAGGGTTTCCCCAGAGACCCCAGCCTCTCTGCTGGAATGCCCAGGAGGAAATTCAGCCCCGGGGGGGAAAGGATAGATCAACGGACACCCGATATGTTCACAGTGCTCTCGAGTCAGGGCTGCTCAGAAAGACTGGACAAACTATTGAGCAACCTGTCTGAAATCACAGCACAAGTTCTGGTGTTCCTATTACACTCAAAAGAGATAGCTTCACTATATTCCTGCACAACCCAATGAAAACTACAGTTTCATTTCATTTATGGACCACATGATTGTATACAAACGTCTTTTTAAAAGCCATTTATTTATGTCATGCTGGAATCTGGAATTATATTAACCTCCTAGGACCTGCCGTCCACATATGTGGACATCACATTTTGGGTTATTTAGACCAAAATACTCAATTTTGCCCTACATGGGCCTGATATCTACTTACGAGGACATTATACTGCTACTGTTCTATCAAAATTTTAAACAAATATCCTCATACGTGGCTCTTATTCTTCTTAAAAACAAAATTAAGGTAAAAAAAAAAAAATCTGGTAATTCTTTGTTTTTACATTCATCGGGCCCCAATATGCCCAAATATCAAAGAGAAATTAAAAATGCATGTCGTGGAAGAGTTCGGGTCTTAGGAGGTTAAGCACATTTAGACAAGTAGACGGGCTGGATGAATGACATGAATGAATTTTTTTGTTTGTTTGTTTTTCCAACAATCAGGTTCGGGCAGCAGAGTAAGGCAGCTGTTGTGGAAATCACATATTCCTTTGCCTGAACCAGTCACTTTGTTTAGTTCGGTTCAAAGATTGATGGCCGATGATCAGGGCAATTTGTTCCCTTTTTCCCAACTGTACATAAACACATCGCTGTCCAGCAGTAATTCAGTAAGAAAAGCTGCAAGTGAATTCATCGTTTTTCATGCAGCCTGACAATCTGCGCTGGTTGTGTTTAGTTGGGTTTCTAGCCCAAGCTATTCTCACTTAAGTACAAAATTATTTGGATTTTCACCAGTAAACATGTAATCTTTCAATTTTTCCAGCCAATACCAACCTGTAGCTAAGGCCAGGAGCTTTGGGTTATGATAGACGGTATGAGATATCAGATCCAAAAGGCCACAAAGCCTTTTTCTCCCTGGGACAGGAGTGTCCAACTCCAGGCCCCGAGGGCCGGTGTCCTGCAGGTATTGGATGTGTCCTTGATCCAACACAGCTGATTTAAATGGCTAAATGACCTCCTCAACATGTCTTGAAGTTCTCCAGAGGCCTGGTAATGAACTAATCATTTGATTCAGGTGTGTTGACCCAGGGTGAGATCTAAAACCTGCAGGACACCGGCCCTCGAGGCCTGGAGTTGGACACCCCTGTCCTAGGGCGTCTGGACCAAACCAACTGAATTGGTTATAACGTCTCATTGGGATACCTCTGGGGTGTTTTCTAGGCACAACAAGCTGAAGGGAAACTTTAAAGTAGGCCCAGTCTACTGGAGATATTACACATCTTAACTGTCCTGGGATCATTTTGCAATCCCCCATCAGAAATTGGAAAATGGCGTAAGCAAAAGAAGATGGATGGATGGATGGATGGATGGATGGATGCCCATATACCTGCTGAATGTCTGTCAAAGAGCTAAAGTTGTGTTTTTTAGCAATTGCACTTCTTCCATACAAAAACCATTACGTTAGCTTCTAAACTTGTGACCATATACAGAATAAGCTCGATGTTTTTCTATGTAAATACATGAAAACCACATTGCATCTATTTAGAACGCGATGTTGAAAGACCATTGGACTCCTGGGGCTTAAAAAAAAATCAAGAGTACATCATGAGTCAATAAAGGGTCATAAAGCAAATCATAAACCTGGCCAACGCAATTGGAACTCTTATCTTCACTTTGTCATTTGAGCAACCTAGAGATTTCAACAGCAAAGCAGCACACAATACATCACTTTCCCAACGGTTATAAATGAAATACAGCGACAAGGTTTAGTTGAAGACATGTTGCAAAAAGAGCAGCCAAATTTTTCCCCCCTCAATCTGCATCTGAGAGTCGAGCGTTAACTGTTCGACTGCTGGCTGAAGTGGCTCAAGACTCAAGTCGACAGCCACCTCCTGAGCTGATCTTGAGGACATTCACAGTCACCACTTCAGTGCTGGTTCAGTTTTATTGTTAGCAGGAGCACCATGGCTGACACTCTTAAAGCTGCCATTGGTCAATGATAACATGCAAACATACCAGAGAGGAGCTGGAGATGAACATTTATAATCTCCTGCAGAATGAGTAACAGTTGTCTTTACTCTCAGGACATCCATCAAGCAAATTCAAGCTTCAAATCAGGGATGTCCAGCTCATGTTACATGCCTCATGCAGCCCACTTTGATCTTAATCGATGAAACTCCTTTCTCTCAGTGTAAATAAGTTTAACTAACCCCTGAGACATCTTATCATAAGAAAAAGATGCAATTTCAAAGGTACATCTACACAATGAAGAAATCCTGCTGCAGTAAATGAAAGATCTGTCGGTCCAAAGTCCAAAATTTCCTTCACATTTCCAAAGTCATCCAGTGGCCCAAACTGGAGTTCTTGCCAGGCCAATTCAGGCCCCCAGGCCTCATGTTTGACACGACTAGTCCAACAACAGTATCAGTTTCCATATTGGCTAAATGGCATTATATGAAGAAGCACCTGTAGCCTTCGATGGATGTGATGTTGTTCAGGCAGCTTTGGAGCCAAGTTTAGGTATATTCACTAACAATGAACATCAGTGATAACAGTCCGAAGTGTTAAGTGAATCTAAAAAAAATCATCTTGAACTGGATATTAATTATTGATTAATTACTGCTTTCAGTCTGTTATCTAAATGGAAAAGACGTGACCTTCATCTCTAGAGATAACATGAGAGGTCATACAGTCCAGACTGGTTTGAAATGAAATCAAAGTGATAAGTGATAATGTAAAGACTAATACTCTGAGAACATCTGTAGGCTCAAACGCTACAAGACTGCAGGAGGAAGTGCTTCAGATAAAATTTATAGTCTATCAGATAACTCCATCTGCTGGTCAAAGCTCATCACTCCTACAGGAAACATTGAAGCGTCAAGGGAAGTGATAAGCAGCTGTCTATGAGGCTTTTAGTAAGCTACAGTGCCACCCAGTGGTTAACTCAGGAACAGTTCTACATTTAGCAGCGTTTAACAGCAGCTTGACACACTTTGAATTCACTAGTTAAAAGCAATATCATGTTTTCCTTCTCTATTTCCTGACACTGAATGAGACTCTTTGCCCTGTGAAGTGACATCCATGCACATTTGCATTGATAACCAACAGGATCACTGTCTCTTTGTCTCCTACCTCTGAAGACATCCTAGAGTAGACAGAAATGCAGTTTCCTCTTAGAGCACTTAAATTGCAAAATGCTGAAAAGTTATTGCAGAAAATGTGTTCAGCGATGCCAAAAATAAGGCAGTGCCTACCAATATTTAAAAAAATAATGTGTTATTAAAATGTTGCTTGGAAGCTTTAAGTAAATCCCTTTTATCAAATTGAGGGTGGCTGGGTATGTGAGGTCTCCTGGCCAGGTTGCCAGTCTGTTGCAATGTTTAAAAAGATGTAAGAAATGATTAAAAAATGATGTGTTTCTACATCTCACATGTGTAGGTGTTATGCTGGATTGCTTAAGGCTTCAAAGCAAGCTGTGGCATCACAGAAATCCTGCTTGTGCTTAAAATGTGGGCCTTAAACTCAGCACTGTCGTGTCAAACTGTGCAGAAAGAAGCTCAAACTTTGAATAAAAGCTGCAATCAATAAATAACAATAAGCAAAGCAAAACTATGGAGCATAGATGGACACTTGGACTTCAAAATCGCAATCCATCACACATAATCTAACCCACAACAACAGTGCCGCAAGCTATTTTGACAGAGTTGACTCATATGATCAAAATGTGAATACTAAAATCTCGTTTGAAGGTAAGGTTTAGTTACCCTGGATTGCTTTATATTGCTCAGATGTTCCTGTTGCTGCAAAAGCTCACAAAAAATAAATAAATCAACCGCAAAAAACTTCAATTCTTCTCTCTTTATTTCACTAACAGAGTTGGTGAAAAAAAAAACCCCGCTGTTCTCTCAAACAGTGAGGATGCTCCATCAGAGTGGCTGAATGAGCTTTTGTGCCTCAGAGGGTGGATGATCCCCTGACGACTCATTTCAAAAACACCAGGGTGTGAAAAGAAATGGGTCCTCTTGGGATTGCAGCCAGCCGGCTTAAGGAAAAGAGGCCACCCGGCTTTGCGGGAAATTGAGAGCAATCTTGGTGCTTTTGACACGGCTGTCAGTGGGGCGCTTTAATTTAGGGATCATTTTTAGACCCCTGCCTGATCTCCTTAGTAGAGGATGCCTCCGCACATAATGATCCCTACTAATTCTGTGGGTGCAGCTCGAGCGGCTAGAAATGGCTAATAACAGCCCAGCTGAGGTCGGTCTACCAGCAAATGTCAGGCAACAGAATAACAATTCATGAAATGGATGAGTGGTTTATTGATTCCGTAAGACAAACACAATAAACTGGCTGCCGTGTGTCTTCACTGCAGCTCAGGAAATCAATTCCTTCGGCGTTGGGAGTAAAAGGCAGCTGAAGTCGGCTTCAAAAATTCATGTATGGGCTGTCAGTGAAAGAAGAGCTCATTTCTTCTGATTAAAGCACAGTTTTTTTCCTGTCACATTCCATCGTTCCTTTTCCTTGTTACCATGACAATTTTAATTCCAGCAAAGAACGCTAATGCAAAAGCCAGCTAAGACCAAGGACGTACGAGTCTATCATAAACAATAACGCGTCTCACTTCATTCAAACTGAAGCACAAGAATGTTTTCCATTTGGCAGGAGAGTAGAAGGAGAAATACAAGCTATCAAAGTTGAACTTTTTTTAATCTTAGCAATATCTTCTTTTTAGATGCTAAAGATTTTGGTGGCTAATTAGCTTACTGACAATGAGATGTTTTAAAAGTAGCATCTTAAAGGAATACAGATGTTTTTCGAAATACACCTACTTGCTTCCAGACAAGAGTGTCGGATTAGTACTACTGTTAATATCATTGCGTTAAACGTATGGAACCGGAGCTAGAAGTAGATAGCCTAACTTAGCATAAACATTGAAAACAGTTAGCCTAGCACTTTTCAGAATTACTTGAATTATACGAACTACAGTAACAAAAACAATACACAGCAGGAAATTGTCACTTTATATTTTATTTATATATTTATATTTATTTATTTCTTTATGAATAAAAACTATATTTTGTCAGTTAGCAATGCTAGGCTAGCTGTTTCTAATCTTCAATTTACTCTAATGCCTAGGGATGGGTATCGAAACCCGGTTCTTGTTGAGAACCAGTTCCCACTGTTTCAATTCCTTGGAATTGTTTGGCATTTTTACAAACGATTCCCTTATCGATTCCAGTCGCCCCGAATGACATCACCACGTTGCGGAGCATCATTTACCTGGCAGGAAACACGGCGCCTACGCACCACAAACGCTCAAAAGTTTGGTTATACTTTACGAGAACGGATGACAACAGGGCAACTTGCAATACTTGCAAAATAGATATTTCATTTAAGGGAGGAAACAATACGAATATGCAAAAGCATTTGCTCACAAAACACGCGATGACCTTAAATGAATGTCATGTTTTTAATTCCGCTCCGGACTCGTGAATCTCAACCCAGCAGCAGCGGTAACGTTTGCACGTCCTCTCCCGTTAATGCGGCAGGTAAATAATCAACTAACAGTGCATATTATGTTAGTGCGATCTGCCTTATTACAAAACCTGCCATTACTGTGCGTTTAGGTGACCATGATGAGAGAGACAGACAGAGTCTGGCTGGCAGTTGTCGCTGCAGTCTACCGGTAGCGTCTCCTTTCAGGCCAGGATAGACGAATGTCACCGAGCAGTGACTAAGTTTGTGGTAAAAAGCTTGCACCCATTTGCCACAGCAGATGCCCCCGATTTTCGGTAAGTGAATGTGTTTAATTGTAGGCAGGGACATTACTGGATATTCTTGTGTAATTGCTACAGAATAATTTATATTATACTTTGTTATTGCTACAGAAGAATATTTATTTTATTATTTTACATTTACAATTTTTTTTCCTGGGGTCCCTGTGACACCCCATTGAAGAGCCGTAGGCTGTGGATCTCTTAAGTTCTCACTGTTGGGTTTGTAAGGCCATGTTACTCCTAAATTTCTATCTTGTTCAGAGAGATAGATATAAAACAAAGTTCTAAGCTAATCGACCTTAATGTTCTCCTTTTTTAAAAAGAATCGATAAGAGAATCGATAAAGAATCGAATCGTTAAACAGAATCGAAAATGGAATCAGAATCGTGAAAATCTTATCAATACCCATCCCTACTAATGCCAGCTTAGTCCAGCTTCACTCTTACATCCATGACAGCAGTCCTGTTTTACAAAGCATGTACACTTTTTCTGTAATTATATACATTTTAAAAACATGCTAATTTATAGTTTAATAATCAAACAGTCAATGTAAAGAAACCTTATATCAGGGTAAACTCACTGAACATTTTATATGTCTTCCAGCTGTAGACTTGCTTTTAGAAGGCCTGGTGATGTATCAAAGAAGTTCACTCTAAGTTTGAACAAAGTTTAATTTGTAATTTGTTAATTTGCCATGTCTACCTGCAGATACTACTATACACTTTATACAGCAGTAAGAAGGTTACTTCCACTTAACTGCTCATTGGTTTTTGTGATCCACTGTGGAAATTTTAAGGGAAGCACGACTTTAAATGACATGGAGGAGTTCTAGTACCCTGACAAACAAATCAGTCACACTTCAGTTCATTATTTGCTGGAACTTGAAGTGATCTCAGATGAGTCATTTCAGACTTCAAAGAGCAAGCACTGTGATGTGAAATGTTTTCTGCTCAAATATAAACTCACACTTGTGCTACTACATTAAAAGGCTTCTGCTCACCAGTCTGTGTGCTGATCATCAATCACCAGCAGGATCTTAGGCTTGCGTATCACAGGCTTGGCTGGCTGAACACCTCCTGCAGAGGCGCCTTCAGCAGCCGCCGCCGCCGCCGCCGCTGACTTAGCATGCGCGGCAGCCGCCACGTTCTGGGCCATCTGTGCACTCTTCACCACGCTGGAGAAGGAGCTGAGGAAGCTCCCTGAGCCTGCGGCCGGACCAGAGGCTGAGCCAGAGGATGCGCCCGAGGCTTGAGGCTGGCTTGGGATGCTCGGGGGCTGCCGCCTCTCTGTGGCTGGGGAGGCAGGAGAAGAAGTTGATGAGCCTGGCGGGGTCGGCCTCTGCAGATCCATCATGTAGCCGTTGGGGAGGTTGGCCACAAAGCTGCTGTCTGACAGGCGCCGGCGAAGGTAGTTCATGGTGATGGGCTGGTGGGTCAGTCAGGCCAGAGGTGAGAGGGAAGAACAGAACCTGTAGTCCTGAAAAAAAAAAACAGAAAAAAAAAGAAGAGAAGATTCAAAACACAAGAAGTGAGCTCAGGCTCAGTTTTTAGTGCTCTCTATGTCTGATGTTGTGTTAGTCCAACATACAAGCTACAGCAATCTTTGCTGGAGTGGTTGTCTCTTTGGTCGCATTCTGAATTGACGTATTCACAGAAAATCCCCCAGTGCTAAAGAAGCATTTTAACTTCTTCTGGGTAATTGCTTGCAGCCAGCAAAATTAATGTTTTGATTCAGACTAACTGCTCTAATCAGCCATGTTTCCTGCTCCAGCAGGCAGCTAATCAAGCAAAAACAGCTCTGATAAAAACGTACAAAATGAGTTTATCACACAGTTAGCGGCTAGATGATGATCATGATGGAGGATGTACTAAAGCACAGTGACAATGATAGTTATGGCACAGACAACTGTTTGGTGCTTCCCTACACCGAGCAAACAAGGTCACAACAGAACAACGAAGTTTCAAACACCCTTTCTCAAAATGAGTGCACATTAACAGGATGATGCAAACTTGACTGCAGTTCCTCAAATGGCAGCTTGAGGTTTGCTCCTAAATGAAGTCAAACTCAACACACTCTTGTGTTAAAATGTACAGTTTTAACCAGGAAGATAACTTTTTTTTCCTTCCTCGTCTAATCGTATTTCTCTGTCTTTAACTTCCAATATAAAGCACCATGAGGTGACAGTTTGGTGCTTCACAGATAGAATTGATGAAAGGGTGAGTGAGATTTGTAGTAGAAAGAGCTTTGGGCACTTTCTCTATTAGAGTGGAAAAGCACTATGTAAGTACCAGTCCATTTACCATGTATTTAATTATTCTCGTCATTTAGCTTTATACATATCTATTAATAGCGGACTATCTCATGAGCGTCCTGAAGCTTTGGTATAAAGATTTAAAAAAAAAAAAAAAAAAAAAAAAAAAAAAACAGGAAATGCTTTCTCGAGATTAGTTCTGATGATAATATATCAGTAGTGTGTTTACAGTAATCCAGATGATAAGACACTGAAAAAGCTGTCAGGCTATGAATTTTTTAACACAGCCTAAAGTGAGTAAAAGATTATCAGCAGTATCTATGGAGAGTTTGAGTTCACTGAGCAGACTACAGTATATGGCATGTAAGCATCA